>NC_087169.1:16598641-16648641 GCF_035594125.1 Scylla paramamosain
AATGTACTTGCTGATCCCCCAAGACCAAATGAATTATAACGCGTATGAAAGTCAGGCCCGTAATCCGAAACGCTTTGCTCTGTCACCACAGCTATTTTGAAAGACCACAGAGATTATCAAGGCTGTTTCTCCTATCAGTAATGTAGAAATCTTGCTACTCTTTCATCAGAACCGTAAAAACATCCTTAAAAACCCGTGTCACTTCGACTAGAACCTTTGGAAATTAGTGGAGGCAGGGGCCGGAAGTGTCTCAGAACATGATTCCTTATCCTACACCCACTCAAGCCTTTGTAAACCCACGCGTACCTGAAGCATTCATAACAAAATAATAAAATAAAATGAAATAGATAAATAAATAAATAAACTCGGGGATTTAGTGACGCGGGGTAAGGATGTGTTCTGAGAATGCCTTATCTGTGAGCCAGGATTTGTAACGCACTACTACATTGAAGGTGGTAGTGAGATAAGACGAGGGTTTTCATGTGTCATTTCTTTAATTAAGGACATTTTGAAGGGAGGATAATCAGGGTGTGTGCTGGTGTGTGTGTGTGTGTGTGTGTGTGTGTGTGTGTGTGTGTGTGTGTGTGTGTGTGTGTGTGTGTGTGTGTGTGTGTGTGTGTGTGTGCGAAGTGCCATTTCGTAATCACGTTGAAATGAGGCGTAAGTATCATGTTTTATCATTGCAATCAAGCAAGGAATTTTAAGGAGGATTTATTTGTCAGGTGGTCATGGAATAAAAGTGTGTTATTATTCTTCAACTGTTTCTTAGATCCATTTCGTAATCTTGTTCGAATAAAACGAGGGTGTCATGATCTATTATTGCAATCAACCAGTAATTTTAAAGGTAATATCGTGTCAGGTGATGATGTGATAAAAAAATGTGTTTGTCTCAACTCATAATTTTAAGATACCTTTCGTAAATCTTGCTGAAATAAAATGTAATTGTCATATTTTATTATTGCAGTGAACTTGTACATTTTTAAAGGGAATATGCTGTCGGGTTACGATGTGATAAAAGTGTGTTAGTGTGTCACAACTACTTTTTTATCCAATGCGTAATAATGTTGACATAGGGAGTGAGTACTGTGCCTTATTATTACAATCAACCAATACATTTTAAAGAGAATGTACCGCGAAGTGCTGATGTGATAAAGGTGTGTTACTGTGCGGCAACGAATTCCAAGGTGCACTTCGTAACCATATGAGAATGAAAGCCCAGATTTTTTAAGCACTTTCTTCTTCAATACGCACTATTTTCAAAGGCCACTGAGATGATTAGTTGGGTTCTCAAGTATGTTTTTTTTTTATCTAGTGATAATGCAGAATCCTTATTTAACTACTACTATAATCCTGGAAACATTTAATTGAATATAAACAAAATTAAAGTATGTAACATTAGCGTGACGTCAATTCAATAAGCAAAACTGAGCTAAATCAAACGAGCATGAACTAAAATGAATAACTTGGACTAGAACCTGATGCAAGTAGAGACAGGAAGCAGAAATGTTTAAGAATACACCATTAAGATGCGAGTGTGATATACCATTACTGTAATTAACAAGCAGATTTTGAAAGTGAGTGTTTTATGGGATGATAGTGTTATAAAGTGTGTGTGTGTGTGTGTGTGTGTGTGTGTGTGTGTGTGTGTGTGTGTGTGTGTGTGTGTGTGTGTGTGTGTGTGTGTGTGTGTGTGTGTGTGTGTGTGTGTGTTATCGTTAGTAATTGTAAAGTACATTTCATATCGTGTTGAAATAAAACGTGAGGGTTGTTATGTCATTACTGTAATTAACTAGTGCATTTTCAAGAGAATGTAATGTCTGTGTGGTGATGTGAAAAAACTGCGCGTGCGTGACGGAAAATAAGTGTTTCCACATCACTATTAATTAATGTGGAAATGTGATGAGGAAGAGAGAGAAAAAAAATGACGAGAGAAATGCATCTTTACCACAATTAACTGCAACATTTTAAAGAGGAACATTTTTCCTCATGATACTGGATAATTTTCTTGACTAGTCTTTGTAGGCCTGGCAACTTCCATGGGCCTTCTCTTCCACCCTTTTTGTTGCCCTGGACCAGAATCCCTTGCATGAAAAGAAGTGGGATGACATTCTACAATATAAGTCCTTCCCACATCGCAGATAAGTTTAAAGTTCATGCAGCATTAAGTGTACAAACAGTACAAGAGAGACGTACCGTTATTACAATAATTAATATTACAGTTTCAAAGGGATTACAGAAGATTTACAAGAAATCTCAGGCAACAGATATTTAAGCCATTCCTCAAATTTTGGATAACCCTTTGATTACACTCTCTGGGGACTGGCACCTTCAGAGAGCCTTTTTCTCCAGCCTCTTTGTTGCCCTTGACCAGAGCCCCTCTTACAAAGAAAATATATGATAATAACTTTCTCTTCTTCTTCCCCTTTCATTTTATCTACCTTGTTTTCCCTTTCTTTCCTTTCCCTTCACTCCTTTTCTTACTTATTAACATTTCATCAACTTTCATTATTTTCCTGTTCCTTCATTTAATCCTTCTTTCCTTCACTATTCTCATTTCCTCCTATTTTCTTTCCTTTTTCTTTTTCTCTTCTTCTTTTTCTTTTTCTTTCTTTTACAATATTTCCCTTTCCTTCCTTTCCTTTCCTTTCCTTTCCCTCTTCCTCCTGTACACAGGTACAGTGTGTTTGGTTTCACTGTACCACACCGCACTAGCCCCACCACTGAAGAAATCTGTATGAATGAGAAACGTTACGCCCTTACGCCTGCTTTTTGTATGCCAGGGAGGGCACTGATGCTTAGAATGATAATGTGCTGTGAAGAGTGTGTGGGTGGAGGTGAAGGCGCGGTGTGTGGGAATAACTAGTGAGGTAGTGACGTTACGGAAGATTCCATGGTACAGTTATGTTATTGAAAGATGTAATACAGTGATGTTACGAGTACTAGAAGGTTTCAGTGTAATACAGTGATATCATTAAAAAATTCCGATGCCATATAATGATGATACTACAAGAAGTTATTAAAGTATTTGAATGGCATTAAAATATTTGGATGTAGTACAATGACGTGATAAGAAAATAAAAACTTCGGGTTACAAGATAAAAGATATCGACGTAAAATGACCTTATTAAAAAAAATTTATATAGTACAATAACGTTATAAACATTTTAGACGTGCACATTTGTCTCATTTCACAGGTCCAGACAGCAAGTTTGTGCTATGATAAACACGTTTATCTATTTATTTAGACAATTAGAATTGTTAATTTTGGGGGAGGGGGAAATAATACACAATTTCACTAATAAGTCAGCAAACTAATAGATAAAGAAAAGATAAATAAATGAATAAAGAAAGAAAGAAAGAAAGAAAGAAAGAAAGAAAGAAGGAAAAAAGTTAGTGAGCATGGAGCCTGTAGATAGAGTTGAAAGAGTGAAGGAGCCTGTCACATTTACATTGTCTGTGTTCAGCGTATCACATCCTTAATTCCAGTGACCTATGCGTCTGTCACTTGCCAAGCTTTGCGAGAGTGCCAGTAGATCACGGATCGTGGCACTGAGAGAAACGCTCAGCACGGTAGAAGAACTCACGTTGGAAGAAACGCTTACCACGGCGGAAAAAGACTTAGAAATGAGGACACACGCTTAGCACGGCGGAGGAGAAACTGTTACTCCATTATTTACCATGCGGTATGTGCTACTACACCTATATTATTAAAGTTATTTTGATATCGTGTTGAAATAGAGGGAGGAAAGCATCAAAGGGAAGCTACTGTAGAAGGTGGTGGTGTTATACGTTACTTGAATATACACAGTGACTATACAGCACTTCTGATGTTAAGGTTACTTTGATATCGTATTGAAATAGAAGGAGGAATGTACGGTTTAGAAAGGTAATCTGTTGTGGATGGTGGTGTTATTTTATTTGAATATATGCAGTGACTATGCCACACCTCTAATTTTCAGGTTCATTTGATATCGCAAGGCAAATGGAGGAATGTAGGATTAATCTATTCACTGCTAAACTTTTTTTTTTGCATAATCTCTTAGAACTTTTCAGACACTTGTTTTTATACTAAAGCATGTTAAATACTCTTATGGTTTAGAAAATATAAAATCAATCGTTTATTCTCTCTTTACTCTATCTGTCCAAGCAAAATGTATTTCTACGCTGTTCTGAATGTTACCAAAATATGACCATAACAGCTAAAGGGTTAATCACTAAGTACACTTTAGAAAGGAAATTTATCGTGAGGGAATGGCTTTGTATTAATAAACCACACCACCAAGATTAATTTGATACCGTATGGAAATAAGAGAGATTATCATTAATTAACGTTTTAGAAAGTGAATCTCCTGTGAAAGAGTGACATTACATCTTACTTGGCTACACGAAATGGCGATCCTACACCACTACGATTAATTTGATACCGTAAGGATAAATAACAGGGATGTATCGTTAATTAATACATATTTTAGAAAGGGAATCTTTTGTGAGAGAAAGTCAGTATAAAAAAAAAAAAAAAACATTCACTAGTGCAGGTTTGCGTGGGAGGGTGGGAGCGCGAACAGGTCCCAATGCGATACACGAAGCCAAACAGGATCAGGGCAGAAAACCTCACCGTTAATTACGTTACGATTAAAAAAGTGAATAAAAAAAGTAAACAAAGCAGGTCGGTCGGGAACATAATAGGTCTTAAGGTTGCGCCTCCATCACTGAAACATACCGAAAACTGATAACAAAATGTGGAAAATGATACAAAAAAAGGAGAGAGAGAGAGAGAGAGAGAGAGAGAGAGAGAGAGAGAGAGAGAGAGAGAGAGAGAGAGAGAGAGATTCCCTTTTTGCTTAACCAGCTATGTATACAGTGACGCAAGACCGCACACACCTACGCGCACACACACACACACCCACCCATCCACACACACACACACACACACACACACACACACACAGAGGTAATTCACATCTCGGCAATCGGATACCCGCGGCTCTCAAGGATGGAAACAAGAGGAGCAGCTGGTGGTAGTGGCCCTTCTCATTCCACCAGCAGTAACTTTTTCTCCTCTCACGCTTACAGTTCACGTCAAAGGCTCGTATTCTGAAACGCTTTGCTCTCTCCCCACGACTATTTTCCAAGGCCACCGAGATGATGGGCCGGGTTCCCAAGGGTATTTCTCCTGTTGACAATACAGAAATATTGTTACTCTGTTACTAGAACCATAAAAAACACTCTTAAAAGCATGTGTAAGTTGTTAAATTCTGAAACGCTTTGCTCTCCCACCACTGCTATTTTCCACCGAGATGATGGGCCGGGTTCTCAAGGATGTTTTTCCTGTGAATATTATAGACATATCGTTAATCTATCACGTGAACTATAAAAACACCCCTAAATACCCATGTTACTTTAACTAGAGCCTTTTGAAACTAGTGGAGGTGCGGCGCAGAAGTGTTTTAGAATATAATGATTCAGAAAGCAATATCAGTGCCGAGAAGCGTGCGTGGGTGTTGGTGGTAATTAGCTTACGTCATCAGAGTGAGAGTGATGGGAGGGAGAGAAAGATGGGTAGAAAAACGTGATCCATTGACACCAAGAAAAAAAGATCATCAACTAATGACGTCATGATAGGATGAAGAGATTGCCTTACAGTGTGTGTGTGTGTGTGTGTGTGTGTGTGTGTGTGTGTGTGTGTGTGTGTGTGTGTGTGTGTGTGTGTGTGTGTGTGTGTGTGTGTGTGCGTGCGCGCGCGCCGATAGACCTTTAAAGCATCAGGCACACCTTAAAGTTGGCTGTTCCGACACACACACACACACACACACACACACACACACACACACACACACACACACACACACACACACACACACACACACACACACACACACAGACACACACACACACACACACACACACACACACACACACACACACACACACAACCATCGTGGCTTGAGAAACGCATATCCGCCCTTCTTGAAAATTAATACAGTTCCGCTTCACTTTTGTTTTTGTTCTTTTCACACCTTTCTAGATCCTTATTTCACTTCTTGCATACACACACACACACACACACACACACACACACACACACACACACACACACACACACACACAATGTCAGAATAAGTACATGTACACCATCTACTACCACACACACACACACACACACACACACACACACACACACACACACACACACACACACACACACACCTTTAACATCTCCCCCTCCTGTAATCCCACTCCTCTCACTCTCCTCTCCCTCTTGACCCCCTCCGAGCCCAAACCCTCTCACTCTCACTCTCCCTTCCCTTCACCTCCTCCTCCTTAAGAAACAGAAAGGGCTCCCAGAAGGTCACGGCAAAGAATTCCCTTCATTATAATCCTCAGAACAATCGGGGAATCATCTCTTAAGTGTTGGAGGTTATTAATTAAACCCTGGAGAACTGACACACGAAGTAATAAGTGCGTTGGTGGTTATCGTGTGCTGGGGAGGTACTTGGAATCAGGGAGTGTTGTATAAAGGGAGGCGTCGTACATTGCGTGATTCAATTGTCGTACGTGTGAAGAATATGACAGTAAGGAACGCTTGTATTAAATGTATGTTATCGTATGTGTGTTGGTGAGGTACTTGGAATCAGGGAGTGTTTTATAAAGGAAGGCCTCGTACATTGCATGATCTAATTGTCGAACGTGTGAAGATTATGATACTAAGGAATGTTTGTATTAAAATTATATTATTGCGTTGGCGGAATATTTCGTGAATATAAAGGGAAGACGTCGTACTTTGCATGTTCCAATTGTCGAACACGAGAGGAGTATGGCACTAAGAAATATTTGTATCAAAATTGTATCATTTTATGCAGTGATGAATTATTAGAAGTCTGTGAAAATCTGTGAATATAAAAAGGGGAGACGTCGTACATCTCATGATCCAATTGTCGGACTCAAGAATAATATGAGACTTAGGAGTGTGTGTTAAAATTATATTTTTCTATGCGCTGGTGGAATGGCAAGACTTCGTATATATATATAAAGGGAAGACGTCGTACACTGCAAGCTTTAATTATCGAACTTTGGAATTATGTCACACAAAGAAATACATATTAAAACTAAATTATCGAGTTATGCGTTAATGAATAAGTAAACATCCCACGAATAAATGAATGAAGGTAAGACGCCGTACATTGCAGGATTTAATTATCGAACCTGAGAAAACTGACACAATTAAATGAAACTATGACTAATAAGTCAGAAATGAAACTACGACTTATACGTTTATGAATTACCAAGATAATAGTAAGACTTCGTACATAGGAGTATTTAATTATCAAACCTTAGAGCACCGTGCCACAATGAAATGACACAATGAAATGAAACTATGACTTGTACGTTTATGAGTGACTTAGGATACGTGTGAGTAACAGCAAGATATGCGTAAATGCATGAATAACTGCAAGACATCATTCATACATCGACGTATATGACACAATGAAATGAAACTACTACTTGTACGATTATGAATGACTAAGATACGCGTGAGTGAGTAACATATAAGACGTCGTACAATCCAGGATTCAACTGTCGTACGCTGGATGCACGCCCGTCCGTCACTCCGCCGCGCTGCAAAAATGAAATACCGCAACAGTGAGCGCGGATATGGTCACTGCACCGCTCCCTCCCTCTCTCTTTTTTATATACTTTTATTATTTTTACTCGCATATGCTGCAGGTGAACAAAATCCATGCATGGCGACGCGCGGGGGAAATATGCAACACAACGGTGAGGTTAAAAAGAAAGGCACAAAAAAAATACAGGTAACTTGGCTTCCCTCATGCACACAGGCACCTCTTTCTGGCCCATATTTTGAAACACTTCGCCGCACCTCCACTACTTTTAAAAGCCTTTACTTGATGTTATATGGGCTTTTAAGAGTGTTTTTTTTTTTTATGGTTCCAACGATGGATTAACAAGTTTTCTACATGATTAACAGGAGAAATACTCTTGAGAATCTAGCTAATATTTTTTTTGTGCGGCAATCGAAAATAGTCGAGGTGAGAGAGCGAAGTGTTTTTGAATATAAGCCTTTTTAAACTGATTTTTAAGGGCATTTTAGTAGTTCTAGTGACAGATTAACAAGTTTTCTACATTATTAACGAATGAAACAGTATTGACAACCCGACTAATCATTTCTGTGGCCTTTGAAAATAGTTGTAGTGAGAGAGCAAAGCGTGTCAGAATACGGGCCACTGACGTCAGGAGGGAGTGGGAAGTGAGGCACCTCTAGCGGGAAGGCGACGAGGTGAAGCAAGGGCATAGGGGACTTGAAGGGAGATGTATGGCGAGGACACGGGGTGCTAGTGGAGGGATCTGACGGAAGCGCTGATGGAGGAGGAGCAAGAAGATGAGGAGGAGGAGGAGGAGGAGGAGGAGGAGGAGGAGGAGGAGGAGGAGGAGGAGGAGGGTGGTGTTATATTTTATTACTTGTATTACTACCATACTGCTACTACTCTACTACAACAAAAACTACTACTACTACTACTACTACTACTACTACTATTACTACTCCTACCACCACAACTACAACTAATACAATAACAACATTCATAACAGCACAGAAACCAGAACTAATAATACCCATAGCGACAAACACACACACACACACACACACACACACACACACACACACACGCAGGCACCACCATCACCACCACCACCCTTACCAACATACATAAACTCAGCATATAAAAAAGGGGAGAGAAAAAAAAAGGGAAGAAAAACAAACACCACACACTTGAACGCCAGTCATATAAAAACACGGCCACTGTCGCCTGAATCTAACCTTCGCTTGAGCTCCACTACCAGGCAACTAAATGTTCTTCCCGCCCCCAGCGTGACCGTCACTACTGAATGCTGGCGCCTCTCTCTCTCTATCTCTCTCTCTCTCTCTCTCTCTCTCTTTCTCTCTTCTACAAACAACCCATCTAAGTCTCCTTCACTTTATCCTTCCTTCCCTCACTTGCCACTCTCTCTCTCTCTCTCTCTCTCTCTCTCTCTCTCTCTCTCTCTCTCTCTCTCTCTCTCTCTCTCTCTCTCTCACACGTTCTTCCTCCTTCCTTCACCCTAATCTTACCCTGTTAACTTACTTGCTCTTTATTAATCTTGCTTCCTTATTTCCTTCCCTTGCGCCTTTTTTTTTCTTTTTTTTTTTATGTAGGAGGGACACCGGCCAAGGGCAACAAAAATCTAATAAAAAAGAAAAGCCCACTGAGATGCTGGTCCCCGAATAGGGTCCAATGCGGTAGTCAACTGACCACAATGTACTGTTACAACAACAACAACAACAACAACAACAACAATAATAATAATAATAATAATAAGGGTAAAGGTCACGGTAATAAGTCTGAATTACTCTTAACGGAACTAATACCTATGTAATTTCACCTGTGTAATTTTACCTGGTGCATCTAATTGCGTACCTTTGCTCTCCTGTGTCTCTTGCTACATTACATTGCTTCTCAGTGCCAGTGTCTTTCCTCTCTTCCTTGTCTCTCTACCGATTTTTTTTTTCCCTCCTAGCGTTATTTTTCCTATTTCTTCCTTTTCTTGCCTCTACATATTCTTACCCTCACTTGTCATCCGTTCTTTCTATATATCGGTGTTTATTTCGTCCGTTCAGTCATTTCAATAGTATATTTTATCAGCTAATGTAACTATAATGTAACCTTACTGTACCCTAACGAAAATACAGTATAACTTAACTTAAATTCACGTAACCTTTACCTGACATAACCTAGTAAAACGTACAAACAAAGCTCATCTTACCAAACTTACCCTAACCTTACCTAATGTAACTTAACAATCTTCCCTTACCTAACCTAACAAGATAACATAATCTAACCTAACCTAACTAACACTAATTTATTTTTACCTAACATTACCATAATTTTATCTTCACCTTTACCCTCCCTTCCCTAACCTAACCTAACACTGCCTTACTTCACCTCAAAGTAACATATTCTCACCTTCACCTTGCCTTCCCTTCCCTTCCCTAACCTAACCTAACCTAACGTAACCTAACCTTACCTAACCTATTGTATCTAACTCCTATCACAGCTGTCATACAAGAAAACAAGTGCATTTAAGGGTAGCAATGCCTATCTTTCCTAACGACGCAATTTCCCTCCACTTTCTCCATTAATCACTAAAACCAGAAACTTATCAGATAAGGAAAGAAGCGAGGCACACACACACACACACGCACACACAGATTTAATCAATACAAACAATTCTATCATCACCCATAATAACCTCTCTCTCTCTCTCTCTCTCTCTCTCTCTCTCTCTCTCTGCTGGGGTTTGCGTGGTTTTCATGATTCTAGTGATAATTTTACAAGGACTCAGCATTATTAAAGGGAAAAAACATGAGAACCTGACCAGTCACCTCTGTAGCCTTTGAAAGCTGTACTGGTGAGAGGAAAAGTAAGAATATGGGCTCTCTCTCTCTCTCTCTCTCTCTCTCTCTCTCTCTCTCTCTCTCTCTCTCTCTCTCTCTCTCTCTCTCTCTCTCTCTCTCTCGAGCCGCCACCCAGCAACGAAAGCTTCTCTTCTTTGTTTTGCTTGCAGGTTATTCTGGCGCGGAGTCTAACAAGCTTTCCTCACGTCCGTGCCCTCTGTGGCTTATAGGCCAGTGTTCTGAAACGCTCTGCTCTCTCACCACGACTGTTTTCAAAGGCCACATAGATGATTAGCTGGGTTCTCAAGAGTGCTTTTCCTCTTATTAATGTAGAATTCTTGTTGATATGTCACTAGAACTATAAAAAAACACCCTTAAAAAAACCGTCACTTATTGTAAAGACCAGTAATCTGAAAAGCCTTGCTTCCTAACCACGACTGTTTCCAAAGGTCACAGAGATGATTGGCCGAGTTCTCAAGACTGTTTCTCCTGTTAATAATGTAGAGATCTTGTTAATTTATCATTAGGATAATAAAAAAAAAAAATGAAAATCAGTGTCACCTCAACTAAAGCCTTTTGAAAGTAGTGGAGGTGCGGCGCAGGAGTGTTACAGAATATGGTTCATGAAACGATTGCCAGACTCAACACGTGAGCTACCGTCAAAAGGCCAACGCTCCTGTGGTTGAAGAAGGTAAAGGTAAGGGCGACTCCCATATCCATTATTAGATACTGGGGATAGTAGTGTGTCTAGCGCCGCCAGGGTGTGAGGTCTTGAGTTGTTCAGGTTCTCAATATAAAATGTTGTCATGTCTTCTTTTTCTTCTACTACTACTACTACTACTACTACTACTACTATTCTTACCATTATTTCTTATAAAATATTCCCTTCTTCTACTACTACTACTACTACTACTACTACTACTACTACTACTACTACTACTACTACAAGTACTACTACTAGTACTAATAACAGTAATAATAATAATAATAATAATAATAATAATAATAATAATAATAATAATAATAATAATAATAATAATAATACTCATACCACTATTCCAAGTAATACAATAACAACATTCATAATATCACAAAAGTCCGAAGTAATAATATCCGTCGAGACACACACACACACACACACACACACTAAGACATACACCACAACCACCACCATCACCACCACCCATAAACTAAGCAGCAAATTATTAGAGTTTGTGACTAAGAATTCTAGTGAGTCTAGTGATGATTTAACAATTATTCTGCGTCAATAGAAAAATACCCATAAAAACCCTATTGATCACCTCTGTGGCCTTTATTAAAAGTAACGATATATATATATATATATATATATATATATATATATATATATATATATATATATATATATATATATATATATATATATATATATATATATATATATATATATATATATATATATATATATATTATTTCATTTTTTATTTTTTTCACTGACATTGACAGACTTTAGTTGAGTAAAATAGGAGTTTCAGAATAAACAGTACAATCCTTATTCTTAAACATTTTGACATCTTATCTCTATTAGTTTTACCAGTTTTAGTGTACATTATAAGGATTTTTACAGATTATAGTGATCTAACAATGCTTCTGTGTCTTCAGTAGAAAAAAAAAATGCCCACAAGAAACCTTTTAAACACATCTGTGGTCTTTCAAAATAAAATATAGGTTTGTGTCTTAATGCGGAAAGGAAAGGGAGAGGTTAGAGGATGGGGTGGCAGTGGTGGTGGTGAAGATGGTTAAAGAGGCAAATGTTCCAGAATACAGGCTTGTGTCTAGGCGGGAGAGATGCAGAGACGGGGTAGAGGTAGTGGTGGTGGTGGTAGTGGTGGTAGTGGTGGTGAAAGAAAACATAAGCACATAACAAAATAAGAAGACTACAAGAACGTTTTAGAACACATGCAAAGACGGTTGGGTGGTGGTGGTGCTCGTAGGATGGTCGTGGTAATCGTAGAGGTGGTGGTGGTGGTGGTGGTGAAAGAGAACATAAGGGTTAAGCACATAACATAATAGCGAGACAGCAAGAGGCCAGTTGACTGACACAAGACAGCTCCTGAGTACTTCAAGCTAGCCATGCACCATCACCATCATACTGTTGAAACTGCTATTCGATTATCTAATATCTAATCACTTATCACGTTCTCGGTGAGTGTGATCGCCTCATCAATAACCCTATCTGTGGAAGAGGAAGAGGAGGATAGGGGGATGTTAGATAAGAGGGGGAAAAAGTGCTATGATAGGAGAAAGGGAGAATTATGGCGAAGAAAGTGAGGATGGTTATGGTAGAGGAGGAGGAGGAGGAGGAGGATGTGTGGGTGTTAGACAAGAGGGGGAAAAAATGTTATGATAGGAGAAAGGGAGAATTATGACAAAGAGAGGAAGTGAAGATGGTTATGGTAGAGGAGGAGGAGGATGTGGTGTGTTGTATAAGAAAGAAGAGACGTGATAATAGAATAAAAGGATAAGAAAGAAGAAACATGGTAATAGAATTAAAGGAGAATTATTACGAAGAGAGAAAGTGAAAATTATTGTGGAGGAGAAGGACGGAAAGAGAGAAAAATATCAATGTAGTGGTGTTAGACAAGAAATAAAAGACGTGATAATAGAGAAAAATAATGATCACGATAAAAAAAAAAAACTCTTATAACCACAACTAAAAAGAAAAGTAAGCAAAAATAAATACACAAGAAAAGATACATATAAACGAAAGAAAACCTAGGCTACACTTTCCCTCAGTAACCGCACCACAACATGACTAGGCTTGGGTTGCGATAGGTTGCATCGTAGCTTAGTGGGAGACTGGGAGATAGAGGCACCCTGTTCTTATACTCGTATGTGCTTTCAGTTAATACTTCCCTCCCTCTCTCCCTCACTCCTCTCGCTCTCCTCTCCATGGCGCCGTTCGACCTCAATGCTGGGGCGCCACAACCAGTTAACCGTTTAGTTATTGAAAGAAAAGAACATAACTGATGATGGAAGAAAACATAATAACAACAACAAGAGGAGGAGAATGTGAAAGAAAAGGAGAAAGAGGAGGACAAGAATAATGATATAACATGGGAGAGAGAAGAAAGAAGCATTATTATTATCATTATTTTTTTTACCAAGAAACATATTATTGCCTCGAAACTAACAACACTTGCATGAAAGGACCATTAACTCCTGCAGGTCTTCATAACTAGTATATAAAGGCAGGGAACTTTAAGAAAACTAAGAAAACTCATCACCAAGCAATACAACTGCGGTCTTCGGGAGAGCATAGTAACCGACTCAGACTGAGAGAATTAAATTAACAGGAACATTTTCATATGACAAAATAAACATATAAATGAATAAAAAAATAAATATATAAAAGAAAGAAAACAACAAAGAAGGCAAGAAAGAAAAAAAACAAGCATGTTTCTCTATTATATAACAATAAATAAATAAGCAAAATAGAAAGAAACAAGCACATTTTTCTATCATATGGTAAAAAAAAAAAAAAGACAGACAGAAAGAAAGAGAAATAAACGTAATTACATTTCTCTACAATGCAAGATACGTAAAAGCATTAGTCATTTTCTAGTATTACAAAAAAAAGTTCCAGTAACTGAAAGATAACCAAAAGGATATGACGCCAAGGATTTCCGACCTCTCATATCCTCAGTATCCTGCGACTTTACCACCAAATACAGCTATTGAAAACACAACATTAACAACAGCAACAACAAAAAGTCATCATCACAACAAAGCAGATCGGTTCTGGGTACGTGGTTCCCCTGAGGAATGATGTGTAAATACATGCGCCACACAACATGGTATGACACCACAGCAAACCACACCACGCCACCACACCGGCACGTGAGAGGTGTGTGGCATGGCAGGGTAACGAGGAACCAGTGTCTGCAAAGGCGG
This sequence comes from Scylla paramamosain, assembly GCF_035594125.1. Taxonomy (NCBI): domain Eukaryota; kingdom Metazoa; phylum Arthropoda; class Malacostraca; order Decapoda; family Portunidae; genus Scylla; species Scylla paramamosain. The sequence goes on from NC_087169.1 coordinate 16,613,025, forward strand.
TCTTGAAGCGGTGCGTAGTAATGGTACCTTTGATTCCTTTCATTATTCTGCGCCACGAGTGATCTTGAGAGAGGTGGATGGACGAATAAAGAATGTGGAGGAGGAGATGGGAGAAACAGGGAGCTAGGAAGGATGGGTGTGCTAGGAGAAATGAAGAAGAATGAGGAATGAGGAGGAGGAGGTGGAAGAAAGAATATAGAATGAAGGGGAAGCTAGGAAGGAGAAATGAGAAGAGAGCTAGGAGAGAGGAATAAGGAATAAGGAGCAAGAAGAGGAGGGAGAAATGAAGAGGAAGGAGAGAGATAAGGAGGAAATGAGGAAGAGAACCAGATGGAGATTACAACAGATGACCAAGAAACAATATTTTTAAACACAACATGCGTATTTGAGAAATGAATGTAACCATTTCTTCTTTTCATATTTGGTAAAAAGATAAAATGTACTACAGCAGAGAGAGAGAGAGAGAGAGAGAGAGAGAGAGAGAGAGAGAGAGAGAGAGAGAGAGAGAGAGAGAGAGAGAGAGAAATTGACTGACTATATATCTCAATACTGCTTTTCCTGTTAGCAATGTAGAAATCTACTTAATCTGCCACTAGAACTTCAAAAACACCCTTAAAACCAGCATCGCTTCAACAAAAGCCTTTTGAAAGAGGTGCGGCGCATAATGTTTCAGAATACTGACACCAAGAAAGCAATAAACAGGACAATAACTGTGTAGATAAGAAAGAAGTCGCTAAAAACTGCAGGATATGATGATGCAATGAGGGACCCGTGGCCTTGCACAGTATATCCATAGCAGCCCTGCCAGTGGCCCTGAGTGTTAAGCTGCTCAGCTCTAAACAACGTCACTTGAGAGGCCGTGCACTGCTAACATTCCTCAAGACTTTGCCGCCTTCCTACCCCCCATCCTCCCATTTACATCTATTAGCCACCAACAGGCACAGCTCTGACGCGGCCACCACTGTTGGGAGAGTGACCGTTTGATATATCACGCTTCTTGTTATGGTTTCCTTTTCTTTGCTGATTTTGAAGTGTCTTGATCTGTTTGTCTGGATCAGGGTATGCTATTCCTTATTGATATTTAAGTAGGTGTTTTTGATCAGTTTGTTTTGTCATACATTTGGTTTATGGTTTCCTTTTCTTTGCTGATATTTAAGTGCTTTTATCTGCTTGTTTTATCATGTTTAGATTATGGTTTGCTATTAATTACTGATATTAGGTAAAAGTTTTGATTTACTTTTTATTACATCCAGTTTTGACATAACCATCAACCAAGACAAATCTAATCATACAAACTCACTTATAAAGAGTTTCTAATACTCATTTCTACTTCCCTACTTGCAATATAGATCAGTATTTAAAAAAAAAAATAAAAATAAATAATAAAGTTTACCATAGCTAGTTTTGACAGAGCCATCAGCCATGAAAAATCCTAATGATACAAGTTCATTAGTAAGGTATTCGAATTTTTATTGCAATATAAGCAAATATTTTCACCTACAAAAAAAAAATACAGTTTTTGACAGCCAACAGCCAAGAAAAAATAAACATACAAAATCACTCATAATGTGTTTGAAATTACAGTCATTTCTACTTTCCTAGGTACAATATAGGTACACATTTTCACCTACAAAAGTAAGCACCCGGTCACTGCATCCAGATAGGATTTACAACGCTTGTTATTTATTTATTTTTATTTTTTTTCAAGATAAGGTGGCGAGGTGCGCAACATTGCAATAGTACAGTGGCTCCCACTGCGGCACAAACTCCCAGCGAGTGATTGCTGACGCTAGTGTGTGTGTGTGTGTGTGTGTGTGTGTGTAGAATTTCAGCTGAGTTACGAAATTATCATCTTTCTTTACCTATAGTCTTCAATCATATAATTTCCGAATCCTCCCCTCCCACGCTCCCTAAATATTATTATTATTCTTTTTTAAAGGTACACACAAACATACGTCATGCATCCCATATATGTATCACACACACACACACACACACACACACGCTTCCATGTTCCATGTAGAATGACTGGGGCACATCTAGTGACGTACAACAGAGGGACAAGCGGCAACACTGTTTTACAACACACACACATACACACCGGCGTACACACAACCCTCCATTCATGTGAACACAAGATTGGGGGGAATCGACCACCTCCCTCAACTTCTCGCGTCCCATTGCCAGACGTAAAAGTAAAAGTACTCCTCTCATCAACTTCCTCGCGTTACTCACCCCCATTACTCATCTCACAGCCAACTGACAGCCTAAAGACACAACATGTGCACTCCTGCCAGCCAAACGCACCAGGTTCACACGCAAGCCTTCCAGAATATTGTGCCCATTACGCTGAAGAGAACAAGGCATGGAACACCCAATCCTGTTCTCCCCTTCCTATAGTTTCTGTCTCTAGCAACACCTTGAAACTTGTACAGAGGTTGCACTCCTAACACATAGATGGCACTGTCACTAATCATCTCAATATACGGAAAACACAATAGTTCGTTATACCTTCCATTGTAACGTTACTTCATTACCTAACCCAGACTCGGACAATGGAGTATTTGCATGTAATATTTGAGGGAATTCTGGGAGGCGTCTCGATTAGCCATTAAGTGTAAGTGGAATGTAATGTGCAGTACGTTAAATATACAGTATACTACATTTCCAGGAAGATGATGTGCGTGTGCGTGTGTATATGTGCGTGTAAGAAGGCGTGAACGAAGGTATGAGGCTTGCGTGGGTGGGTGAGCGTGGGCGTGTGAGGAGGTGAGATGCACACATAACAAACGGTAACAGTATTGCGTGGGTGTCTGGGTGGGCGGGAGGCGGATGTGCAGGAGCTGTGAGTGTAGGTAAGTGGAGGCAAGCTAGGTGGAGGTGAGTAGGCGTGTGGGGGAGAGGGAGGGGAGAGCGGGGAGTTGATGCTAGTGGTGAGAGTGAGGCTGATGCGAGAGTGGTGGCGTGTGGCAACTTCCATGTTGGGGGGAGAGGGGAGTGAGCTCTCTGGCCTCACTCACTCCACTTACTAAACACGTAGAATTTGTTTGTGGGGGAGGGTCGGCAGCAATGACGGTGGGGAGTGTAGTGTGCAGATAACAGCTCGATTACCGCTCTCCATGCCACTTTCCGGGACCTGAGACGCTCTTGAGGCCTGAGGAGACTGTAGAAGAAACTGCGAGGTGAGAAAACGCCCCTGTGACCTCTAAAATCATGAAATATGACCCAACGCGACTCATTCATGGGGGACGTGATTTCTTCGAACGGAATTCCCAGTGACATGTTCCTCCTTCACCGCCTGGGTACCTGCTGGCCTGGCGTTGTTCGTGTGGGGTGCTGTGACTGACGGGTGTGTGTAGTATGTGTTCCTCGTTGTGATGTGTCTTGGGTGTGGCTCTGGGAAAGAGGTTCCTCACTCGTCTCCATGAAAAGGAATCGCCAAGGTTCGTCTATTTATCACGACTTCCAAGGTGCTTTCCTCTTATAACCCTGTACGTTTTTTTTTTTTTCTCTCTAGCTCTTGAAGGTATCTGGCATACTAGACTCTCCAGCCAGCTTCATGAATTCATGCCTTATCTTCGCCAAAATTCGCCTTATTTTTATCACGACTTCAAGGTGCTTTCTTCTGGTAACCATATACCTCTCCAACTCTTGAAAGTAACTTACGTATATCAGTCAGAAGCCAGTTTCATGAACTCATCTCGGTAATTGTCTAGAGTCCTTACCGGGCCTTATTACTGGTCTATTCACTTCAATTCTTTTACACATACCTTCACATGCACCTAAAACATCATTTTAAAGTGGGGGACAAATGCCCCCTTCCCTCTAGTCCAGCAAAATTGGGGACATGTGGGAAGGCGGGGTTTTTGGGTGGGGGAGACATAAATCAGCGAGCGATTTTCGGCCAGGTTAGGTTAGGTTAGGTTAGGTTAGTTTAGGTTAGGTTAGGTTAGGTTAGTTTAGGTTAGGTTAGGTTAGGTTAGGTTAACCTAACCTAACCTAACCTAACCTAACCTAACCTGGCCGAAAATCGCTCGCTGATTTATGTCTCCCCCACCCAAAAACCCCGCCTTCCTACATGTCCCCAATTTTGCTGGACTAGAGGGAAGGGGGCATTTGTCCCCCACTTTAAAATGATGTTTTAGGTGCATGTGAAGGTATGTGTAAAAGAATTGAAGTGAATAGACCAGTAATAAGGCCCGGTAAGGACTCTAGACAATTACCCTCATCTCTTCTCTCTCCAGCTTGTGTTAATGTTGCAACTTACAGGATCCAGAATGCATGGTCTTCCAATTAGAGCAAAGGTCAGGTTAAGATTTACGGTCATAATCCTTCTTGTTCGTTATTACAACAATGGTATTTTGCATCATGTGTATCGCGAATGACTGAGAATATGCTTGACAGCGACAGTCTCCACATCTTAATAGGAGCAATATCTTTTTATCCTTCCAGCCTACTATTCTGCATTGGGCAGTTTTGAAATCAGGCATTAATATAATCATTTCAATTACATGCTGATTTCCCGTTTATATGAAAATCGCTACTAACCTAAAGACAACACAAACTGCTATTATTCTAATGCAAAACGTAGGTGCATGTTGAAGTTGGTGTGAACTTTGTGGCAAAACAAACCTGCCATATAGAAGTAACAGTTCTCCCTGCTTGGCTTATCCTAATGTAGGTCATGAAAGTGGGATGTGCAACTTGATTTGCCAACACTTGTTTATAAATGGCCATGGTGATGTGACTTTCAATAAAATGAAGTATGCTACAGCGATGACTTCTGTGGGAATATCACTATTTTCAAAGGTAATCAGATTCCTACACAAGAGGACACAGGAACATACTCAAACAAAAATCTAACAAATAAATGGGGATATGTATTTGTAGAAGGAATACAAAATGTGATGATTGAGGGTGTATACAAGAGGAGGACTCCTGAGAAATGGAAGGAAAGAGTGCTAGAGTATGTAGGAAAAGAGCAGAGAAGAGAATGAAGTGATTGAAAACTTTTCAAGCTCATATGGTGCCTAGAAGAGAATGAAAGGGTGAGAGCATACATGGACAGAATTAATGAAGACTTCTGTCATGGCTGTCCTTTCAAGAGAGGCCTTGGGAATAGATACTCATACTTGTTTAATAATTATTTTGCTAATTTACAGAAATGTCTTCATTGTTATGTGTTTGATAATATGAATTTAAAAGAATACAGAAGTATAAGTGAGAGGTGTAATTGGTGAGGAAATCCAGAGCTGGAATGCAAGCTTGGAAAACCTCTGAAAACATTTCAGAATTAGGTTATATAAATTACACAAATCTGGCAGTGATCAGTCTGTTACAGAGGTAATGGTAAAACACTGTTTCAACATTATCCCCTTACAGCTTTAAGTGCTGCCATGTTATCACTAATATGTGCAAACATCAGCAAAGATCTTTTGTGGCAGAGAAAAGTAATGGATACTAGAACACTTCCATCTTCCACTGCCTGTCATGCTTCAGGTGTGTCAGGCATGACACGGAAGAAATTCTACAGGAACTTCTTTCATGAAACAACCCCCAAACTACATGATTACTCATGAGTGCCATTAATGCCCATTCATCATCATTCAACATTAAGTGAAATGCCTGAATTTGAAGAAATGCTCCATGTAACAAAAATATCTTTCAAGAATCTAACTCAAACCTTAAACAGATATATTAGCTTTTTTTTTCATTGAATTGTTGGTAAAAGTCCTGAAAGCCTTTGGGTTAATGGTGTGTGTGTTTGAGGGAATAGCATATTTGGCAACCTGGTGTGTGTCCTCATCAGATGGAATGGGGCAAGGGTCATGCTTGTGGGCAGTGAGGAGAGTCACATCATATGGCGTGAAGACTTAGGGAAGCCACCCGCCCGAGGGCCGCTGATGGGGGGCCGTGGCGAGAGCTCTTCACCCTGGAGCGCACTGCGTCGGGTGGCCCCCCTCATGATTCTGGCATCCTTTATCGTCTGCCTTGTCCTCTACTACGTCTCTCCCATGGGAGCTGCAGCCGTGTATGGTAAATGTTCTGCTTTCATTATGTAAAACTAGTACATCACGACATTGTATAAACAGTGAAGGAAATGTTTTATAATAATTAGATGCTATCACAATTCTGTAATGTCAATTAAGGATAACTGCTTATTAATAGGATGAAAATCTACTAGTGCTTGTTTGCTTACAGCTTTTATATTAATATTCTGTTACTAATGCTATTCTGGGGCTATTAGTGCTGGCAGTCCAAGTTTCAACATTCTGCTGGCATGAAACATTTGTGCAGGTTATAAATTCATCTCACTGTTTAGAAAGAAATTATTAAAGCATAGTGGAGAATGTTTGGTTGAAGGACTGTTAGTATATCCCGTGGGAGTTAACACTGGTAGAATGTGACAATAAAATAATTACAGCTCCCTCAGCAGCCTCTGAGACAACTGGGCTTGATTCCGTCACAACAGAAGCTTACCGCAAACGACTGCGCATCAGGGGCACTCAGAGGCGGCTGCCCCAGGCGCTCATCATTGGTGTGCGGAAGTGTGGCACTCGAGCTCTGTTGGAAATGCTGAATCTCCACCCTCATATACAGAAAAATGGGATGGAAATGCATTTCTTTGACGAGGATGAGCGTTATGCAAATGGCCTGGAGTGGTACAGGAAAAAGATGCCATACTCATTTGACAACCAGGTACTGTTATGAATGTTTCAGGGAACTTATTAGTATTTGTTTGACTGGCTTAAGATCATCACAATGTTAATGTCATCAGATCTTGTAACAATATTTTATGAGAGTAGAATAAAATTCTTTGTTTGAAACTGAAATCATAAACAATTTGCTCATCTATTCTTTCATACTAATTTTCTTTTTTTACGCAAAATACAAAAATGAAACCATGAAGCACAAAAGATGATGCTTCAGTGTCTAAGTTGAAGAGCATATACTTATACAGTAGTGTATCCTTCCCAAGAAGGCAAGACCCCACCGTCATGGTCAGCCACAAGGAAAAAGAGGGGTCTCAGCATCCCTTTAATCAGGTGGTGATGCACCCTCATAAAAGTATTAAAGAGCAGCAGACATAAGCAGTCCCTTCCCTTGCAGGTCACCATAGAGAAGACTCCCTCTTACTTCATCTCCCGGGAGGCTCCGGCTAGGATACGAGCCATGAATGCCACCATCAAGCTGCTGCTCATCGTAAGAGAGCCTGCCACCCGGGTGGTGTCCGACTATGCCCAGATTATGGAGACCAAGCTGAGGAAAGGCAAGCAGGTGGCACCATTCCACAAGAGAATCCTCACAGCAGATGGAGAAATTAATGACGGGTGAGGCTGCCTTGCCAGATAAGTCATCACTGCTTCATCTCTTGCTTTATTCAGCCTGTTCTGTAAGCTGGCTGATATGATGGTTATTTGGTGTAGTAAACCTTTATAAAATACCCTTACATTAGGGAACAGTTTGCTGTATATGCAATACTTAGTTTAATGCAGGAATCCTTCCAAGAGAAGATACAGTGAACCTTCACATCAGGTTAGCCATTTCTACAGAAGGTTTAGGTCTTGGTGCCCCTGCCACTAAGGAGGAAGCTGAGTTACAATATACAGTCCACCACAGCACTTGGTTCTCATTTCAATTTGTTACCAACAATGCTACAAAATCTCTACACACTTAGACAGCACATGCACTTGTTTTACAAAGGCTCATCTCTTGGTTTAGTAGTGTTATGTGGTAATGACTCCCTCTGTTTCAGGTTTAAAGCAATACAAATCAGCCAGTATGCAGTCCATGTCCTGCGCTGGCTGCGGGAGTTTCCCCGTGAACAAATACACATCATAAACGGTGATAACTTAATAAGAGATCCTTACGCGGAGATTAATAAGGTTTGTGTTGCATTTTGTTTTCAATTTCTTTGTTTGCATGACTAAGAGTGAAAGAAACCCTTTAATAAATGTTTTTTTTCATTTGTATTTGTTATTCTACACTTTAATTTTCCTTCACTCTGGTAATTCTTTAAGATTGTTTCTAATGAAATGGTATTCTTACATAAATACAAAATACAGAGAAATTTTTAGATCAAAACAGTGTTCATTAATTATAGTCCTAAATGTTTCTACTGGGTATGTTTTGTACAGCATTTCTGGAAGGCAAAGTGATATGAATGTATCAAGAACAAAAGGCAAAAAATACCCAGCATAAGAAGTTATGTGGATGTAAGATGAAGAGAGAGTAGATGAAGAGTGTGTGTGGTGTGGCCTGAATGAAGTTGTATTTGGTGGTGCAGATGTCAGATGAAGACATTTGCACCACTAAAAAGAAGATATAAGATGAAGATAGACTGCCTGAGGTGTGGTGTTGATTGAGGGATACAAATGAGAGAAAGAATCATTGTATGCAATAGAACAGAACATAATGTAAGGGAATGGATGAAGAGTGGTGTGGCATGAATAGAAGTTTACTTAGACGTGACCTGCTGGGAGCTTTGCTTCTTCATAGAAAATAGTGAGGCATGGATAGTAATGCTTATGATGGTATTCCAGGTGCAGCAGTTCTTAAGGCTTCCCCCATACATAACACCAGACAACTTCTACTTCAATGAGACCAAAGGCTTCTACTGTATGCGTAATGAAACATTCCAGAAATGTTTAGCAGATGCCAAGGGTCGGCCCCACCCCTATGTGGATCCCGCAGTCATGTCTCAGCTGCGTAAGTTTTTTGTTCCCTTCAATGAACAGTTTTATGAAATGGTTGGCCACAACTTTGGGTGGCCTACTTCCTAACACTTCTGTTTCCCGGCGTGCTAGAGGCTTTCCTGGCCCAGGGCTTGGCCGCTGTGGTCCAGGCACCTGCTGGCCATCTCATCTCTCCCTTTTTTTATCCATAATTATAGTACAATTTTATGGTGATACTTTAATATTATTTATGTCTGTTGCATAAAAGGTTTAGAGCACAAGATATGAAGCAAGTGACAAAGTAATTTATTTATTTTTAAATGTCCTAAATAATAAGAATAGGCAAGGTTTCATTACCAAAAAACATGCTGTGAATGTATCATTGTGTCATGCTGAATGTGTCTATGATGAGAGTGCATCTGTTTTAAAATGTTGAATTTGCTCATTAATTTAATGGCTGAATGTTAGTATCACATAATACTGATTCAGCAATCTTTAAAATGTGTAGAACATAATTTTATAATGTGTGAGGCAGTCCACTGGAATGAATTTTCCCACAATGAGGATCAACGAGGCAACTCTGGTGGGGCAGTCATGGCCTGGGTAGCAGCCCTGGTGGGGCTCTTCTGCCAGGTACTTTGTACCTGCATCAGAATGAAGACTACAAAGCAAAGATGCTTAATTTCCTTATAATTACAAATATATATGAGTTATGGCCATACAGTAATCATTTATGAAACTTCTTATTAAGTTATTGCACATTAAAATAAATTTTGATTAATACTGCTTAAATAAAAATTGAGAGTCCTATCTTCTGCTTATGGCTGAGGCAGTTTGTGTTATGAGAGAAGTAATAATTAATGCTGATACTCTCAGAACGGACTTGAGTTTTACTGGTGATCTTTCGAGATGCAATGGTTTATAGTAACTTGTTGAAACTTAAGAAAATTCATTATCATGGGCTCTTGCATGACATTTAGTGTAATAGGTCCTTGGTTAGTCAGTGTCTCATGTGCCTCAAGTATTGCAGGCAACTGGATGCAACAAATTTCAAAACAATATTTAATATGGAACATTTTTGGATCACAATTTCTGCTGCAATACTAGTGTCATGAAAACTAAGCATACAAAATGCAATTGGCTTTTGTGGAATGTCTTGGTGGCTGCTTCTTTAGTTTTCTGATGGGGCTTGCTCAAATATTCTTATGGAATTTTGATCCAAAGTGTTCCCCAGTCACACTTCCTTGTTGTGGAGTCATGAATACCTTCTGGAATCATGTTGCCATTATTACAAACTGCAAAAAACAAAACTCAGCAAGGATTCATTTGTGCATATGCAAATTTTATGTGGTGTGTGTGTGTGTGTGTGTGTGTGTGTGTGTGTGTGTGTGTGTGTGTGTGTGTGTGTGTGTGTGTGTGTGTGTGTGTGTGTGTGTGTGTGTGGTGGGAATGTAGGAGCGGATAGATATGTGCAAAGATGCAATACGCAAGGAAGTCTGATGCACTGAGACTTTAATGGATGGCTAAGGGCTGTTTAGCTTTAAAATTCCCTCACTCACTAAATGTCATGGGTTGTCAACTTATTTCTCTCCCTTCCCTATACATCTCTGGTGCACAGTGTCCCAAAATATTTCATGCTGAGGACTGGCACTAAAGGCTGAAGTGACAACCAGTACAAAGACCATCAAGTAAGATAATCACATTCAGTATCCCAAGACACATCAGGCATCTATACAATATTCATTGGCCAGATGCAGCAGACTGGAGTTTTTGAATGGGAATTTGATAAGTGTTTATATTTTTGAGCAGGCTATCTTCTTGAGATATATATATTGATATAAATTTTTATTGAAATTTCTTTGTGAAGCACCATGGTGTTTCCAAATTTTCCGTGCATGGACAGCCATGCAGATGAAGCCAAAAATCAGTAAAATAAGTCATCCAAAAGTGTGCATGTGTGAATGAGAGAAAGGGCATTTCAATGCAGGTAAACTTTTATTTTGATTTTATTCCTAAGCTGTAAGCACGCATATAAGGGATTCAACTCTTCTCTTTCCTCTTGAATTGCACAATATACATATAACTCTGCACCTCTTCATGCCTCTACTGTCACTGTGGTGAGCTCTGTGTTCTGCCGCTGCTGCTGCACCACCAGGCACAGCATCAGCTGGCCGGGACTCAGGCATTGTTGTTTCTTGTGACTGTTGTTGCCTTTTACATGGGGACAAAAGGTGATCTTCAACTCACTCATGCTGGCTCTTGGTGAACTCAAAATACTTCTTTGAAAATTGTGCCCTTGAAAGTTGAATGTGATCTAATCTAAATAGTAAGAAATTGAAAATTAGTGCAGTCAGTTCATTAGTGAAATGTGAATAAATGCAATAATGACTCATTTTCTCGTGAACTGAAATGATTTACACTAAAAACTAACTCAACACTTATAAACTCATACTAAAAATATTTCCTACTGGAAATAGATTTATTGTAGAGTCATATTTTGTATACAACCTCGATGTTCTAGAATAGCATTTAAGTGACAATAGCTCAAAAATATATTTTGAAAGAAATGTAAATGAATCAGAAGCAACCATGAAAAGTATAAGTTTTGAGCAGCTGCATTCAGCAAGTCTCCCTGCTGGGGAGTGGGCAGCAAGCCAAGGCGCCAGCAATGCGCCATGACGAGAAGGTCACCTCTTGTCCTTACAAAAGCAGCATTTAGTAACGAGTCTGTCCAGTCTTGCACTTAGCCTGGGGGAAAGCATTTGCTGCCCCCCACGCCTCTATTTGCACTGATATTGATGTAATTTTTAAAGACTAATAGCTTTGTGACCATCTGCTGTCTTTCATCATATATTTTATACTATTCCATTAGGTATATGGAAACCAAAAATATTTTTGTGAAGATTATATCATGAAGTACTGTATATAATTCTTTGGGGGCCCATGGTTGAGGTATAGAACATGTGTGCACTGAAAAATGTTAACTTAATTTCAGACTTGGCAAGCTGCAGCTTCCATTTCCATAGTTTTGTTTTATCTATTAATTTTTCAGTCATAGTCTGAGGTGACAAAGTCTTTTTCCTTACAGAACACCTAACTGGCATGTTCATTAGTAAAATTGGTTTTACACTGACATGAAAACCTTTCATACTGTTACTAATCACTTCTTTTTTCTGTGTGACCAGCAGTTCTCTGTGGCTCAAGGTGCTGCATCAACTACTGTCATTTTCATTTCCATTTTTTATTTTATTTTTCAACACTGACATCACTAACATGCAGGTGTTTCATGTTAAGTGACTTTTTTTAATATCTTGGAAGTTTACTATTGCAAAAATCAAGAAAGAAATATCACATATGAGGTGTCTGAAATCATTAGGGAAATATATACCACCAAAATTAAGATCTGGGTATATTACATTTCAAACTTATATTTTTTTGTGTTTTCTCAGAAAATAAAATTAATCAAATCTCTTTAGTTAAGCAGTAGAACAAGCTGTAATTCACTAAATGCAAATAAGGGTAGTTGAGAGCTGAAATATTAAGGGATAAACAAGACAAACTTCTCCCCATCCACATAAGGGTTGGTCAGGGCAGAAAGGCCTCTACAATACCCTGTCCCTGCATCACTTTTACTTATATGAAACTACACCTCTCACTCATCCATTTCATGCCATATTAAAAAACAGGTTTGTTTCATTTTGTATCTTATTTCACTCACAAGCATTTTCTGTAATACTATTTCTTCATCTATTTTCTACATGTCTATACCATCACTGTACTTCTTAATCATTCTGCTACTCCACAACTCAGACTGTCAAAAGCTCACTCTTCCAAAGTGGCCACTCCACACACTTGTTGTGTGACATCACCTTAAATAATTTCTCAAGTTCCACATTACTTTGTCTCATCATGCTGACATCTATAAACACTGAAGAAATGGAAAGTCAAAACAGGGTACTCACCAAGTCAGGGGCACGTGTGATGGTGCTTGCTTGGACAGTAAGTAAGGATCTATAAAAAAGAAATTGAAAATAGTGTTATCCTTTTGTCTCTGGACACCTCATTATTATGCAAAGATTCACTCCATGGTGTATAGGTATATATAAAATACTGTATCAACAATAGATCATATTCACAATCACACACATTAATGTCTTATCACAAACATCAGGGCTCCATCTCCAGTGAGTATTCCTTACCAGCACAGAACCAGCTTGTGCTTTGTATACTGTTACTACACAGCAGAAATTTGCAGATTTTCAACCTGACATCATTTTGCTCATAATCAAGCAATTATAGAAAATGAATTTATAACTAATCAAAGATATTTATTCATAAGCACATTCTTACTAATTAACATTTTATTTCCAAATGTGTCAGATGGTACAGTAATTTGAAATATCTATGGTGATTAGCACATATGATGTAAATTCCTTGATAAAATATTCACTCATTGGAAGTATTGTAAAAGTGACTGACTGATAGATATGAATTATGGTTGATCATGGAAGTCTGAAACTTGAAGACATAATCAGTCTCTAACTACCTAATCTTCCTGCTGGTTGTGCTGGTGGTGAATAGTTTCTTGGGCTACTGAGTCCTTGCTTTTACTCACATTCCTCATTTGTTACTACGAGCTACCCTTGGCAAACACAGCTTCAGTTACTTTCAGCTTTTTGCACATGCATTCTATCAAAAAGACCTGTTTCATTTATCTATCTATAAATCAAGGTGACATTCCTCTAAAGGGAGGAGCAAAGACAAGGCAAGTTCATGCAGACATACACAAGCATTCCCTCGCATCTCAGGCTGTAGATATCTAAGGGAGACATGACTGACCTTCCCTGCTCAAGGATAAGGTTGTGCACCATGCCAGGCAACACTTAGGGACAGGAGAGATTCTTACTGTGGTGACAATATGACTACCTTTATCATCTTCCAAATGAAGAACTTGATTATTCTACTTCTAGAGTATAGTTAGATTAACTTGAGATTTTGCAAGGAAAAAAAAAAGTGGAGCATCTTGGGACCATGTAGCTCTAGTTCTGTGTTATTAGGTTAGGAAGATGCATGTGGTAATACTCTGGAGAATTGTGAGAGAATATCTTTCATGCATCAGTTTTATTTTCTGGGTATATACATAAATGTAGTTTTTTTTTCTTCCTAACTAAGAAGTGTTGTATTTGTAGTTATATCATTTTCAGCTAGAGACAAGCTGAAATGTTCAGCAAAGAACAACAAGCAATATACAGCTTTAGTAGAGATGGAGGAAAGTTGTAGAGTGAGTCAGAAAGTAGTATGGACACTTAATGGTAGCTAGGATAGTATTTATTGGTAATTTTGATGTCTTAGGACTGTACGCACAATTTTGGTCTGTTGATTTGGTGTGTGTGTGTGTGTGTGTGTGTGTGTGTGTGTGTGTGTGTGTGTGTGTGTGTGTGTGTGTGTGTGTGTGTGTGTGTGTGTGTGTGTGTTCACTGCACAGACCGAAACACCAACCTGACACTGATACTCAAATCTCCAGGGTATTCAAGCCAAGACACACTCAAGTGCCACAGAGCAACATTTTTACTCAAAACAGATTCAAATCCCTGCTCTTTGTGGGCAGAAAATTACTCTGCACACTTCAGTTTAAATTACTTCCTCATCACTGGAGGATGAATTTTCCTTAAAGACATCTTGAGCTTAACATCCTGTAGGCTAAACTGAGTGGTAATTTCATTGAATGATAAAATGACATCTTCAAACATTGAGTGTAAGCATGTGCATGATGGTGCACTGTCATGGGATGCATTGCCTGCCTGGTATGGAGCAGAACACCACTTACTTTATTGGCTTGAAAGAACCGTTAATAATCCTATCCAACATTTTCAAATACAGTGGGTGTAAGAGTTACAAGCATTCAGAGATACAAGCAGTCTACTCACAAATTAAAACTGCTTGGTGCTGTTCCTTTTGCCAACCTTAAGTTCAGACTTGGCACTATGTGCCAAATTTGCCTAATATGCCACTTCACCACAGCCCATGCTACGCAGCAGCATGGTGTAGGACAGCCCTCCTCTCCAGTCCCTTGTACCTCTGCAAGCAGTAGGACAAGCTCTATTGTGGTATTACATTGTTTGTGGAATGTACAACATTTTTATTTATTTTTTTTTTAATGGTACTGAAAAATTTTGCTAAGTTGTGAGCAGAATAAGTTACAAGCAGCCTTCTGAAACATAGCTCCCTTGCAACTCTGACACCCTCTGTATTTTCTGTACATTTTCCTTGTATCAAACCCCACACCAAAATTGTTGGTGCCACTTTCACTGCAGGCGTGGCACCAACACCTCTTTTTCTCTGCACACCATAAACAATTGCCACTTTCTGCATCACCTGGAGATTAGGTTAATATTTCATGCAGTGCCTTTTGTTCTTCACTGGACATTTTTCACTTGATCATTTCTCCCAGTCTGTGTGGGCACAAATAAGAGAATCGTTCTCAATCCTTTTAACAATATTACAGTCAATACTCTTTTACATGGAATATGATTATTTAAGTAAGTGCAGGCTATAAGACTTTTTTTTGCATTTTAATTTGTTTATATATATATATATATATATATATATATATATATATATATATATATATATATATATATATATATATATATATATATATATATATATATATATCAGTCACTGAACAGCTACATATTTAAACACATCATTGCTGTTGTATGTGTGAATGAATGTAGTATGGGCTTGTGTGTGTATATTTAAAATGTTAATATTTGAAGGGGTTGGTGAATGTGTATAGTGTAGTCCAGCTTTAGATAGTTATGATTGTCACCATGAGACTGTGTCACAGGGAAGGCGGGAAGAAATGACTGTGTGTGTACAGCAAATTCCAGACTTGGAGTACATTTAAATATGCCTTTGGTCCCCCATTTATTTATAGTATTATTTCTTTGATACACAAATATTTGTACACACACAACAGTTACATTTTGTATTATGTTTACATTAACACTTGAGAAGTATTAATGTGGCTGAAAGACATGACCCATTCTGTGCACAGCAGAGGGTCACTCAGTGGCTTGTGGGCTGCTGCCCAGTATGATGTCCTCAGACCTCACGCTGGTGGTGGCAGACACCTGTCACTGACAGAAGGAGTCAGTGCACTGAAACTACCTCAAGGATGAAGCATGTAGCATGTATTTCATCTAGTCTGTGAGACCCACTGGGCCAAATTAATAATAAGTGATGAAGACAGCGGATTATCATTCACAAAGCTTTTGATAATGTTCCCTATGGTGAACAGTTACTTTTCATACTGAAAATATATTGATGTACTATTGATGTTGCACATGGTAATGAGCATATACAAAGCATTATTTGCTTCAGTTGTATGAAGGATATGTCAACCATGCAGTACAGTTAACTTCAGTTGTATGAAGATTACTTATGTTGAATACTGTATCAACTTTCACCGAGTGTGGCATATAAAGCTGAAATGATGTTAAAGGATATTTTAACTTGAGTTTAACTTTCTTAAAAATGCTGCAAGATACTTTGGTGTTAAGGGAATTTATATAGTTCGTCACTTTTAGAAATATTATGGTTCACAAACAATTTACTGTTTGACAGCTCTCTGTCAGTCTTTTGTAGTGTTCCTGACACTTTCTGCATAGCCTGCCTCAAAACGCCTCCCAGGAGTGCACCGTGGCTCCTTAAGACAGTGCACTCATTGGACAGAATCTGAGGTACAGTTTGTAGGAAAATAACATGACACACATACAGGTAAGGCAAAATAGGGACCTGGGTGTAGTCTGTGGGTGTGTGGGTGAGTGATGTGCTGCAGGGTGTGGGTGGTGCTGGTCTTTGTTGTTACAGGCCACTCCCCTATTTGGTTGACTATTGATAAGCAGCGTCTCCTTAGTGAAGGTATTATGTATCTCATCTGTAGAATACTGTCTTGTAAACAGTGTTACATTTATATGTATATGAACAAAACATGTTGATTAATCTTCATCACTATCTGTTCAAATTATATTTTTTGTAAATGAGCCAGATTAAGCATTATGGGTACATTTGAGAGTGTGAACCAGAATAACTATTATGGGTATATTACAGAGTATTCAATATATCACATCAATGTTAAAATTTCCTTTTATGAATATGTTTTCTGCAATATTATGAACACAATATTCCATGTTGTTAGACCTTTTATCTAATAGTTTACACAAAGTTCAAGTCCAGACTGCATAGATTGTGTAAAACAACTGAATATCAGAGAAAACTGAATAATATGGCAATTTTCCTTTCCAACAGCTCTATTTTGTGCTATGTAATTCATGTTTACAAATGTCTACTTATCAAAAAGCAAAGGAGTTCACCAGCTGGTCCCTGCAAGAGTCATCGAGTGCCATGCGAGTTAGTTGGGCAGAGTGTGAAGGCTGGGTCATGGCATAAGTGTTAATTATACTTTGCTGGAGTATAAGAAATATAGCAAGACATTGTATTCTCATCCTACTGTTGCTTTGTCTTCTTTGAGTTTTGACTGGCCAAGTCCTATCATGTTACTTGTAATAATTCAGGGCAAGTTCTTGGGAGAGGTTGTAAGGTCATCTTTAGCAACAATATACTCAAGTCAGTGAATCTTCAAGCAGAAGTAAAAAAAAAAAAAAAAAAAAAAAAAAAAAAAAAAAATATATATATATATATATATATATATATATATATATATATATATATATATATATATATATATATATATATATATATATATATATTACATCCTAAACACTGTGCTGGAATTGTCTTGTTCTTGGCATGTTCCACCTACAGAAGCACAGGAGAAGGTTACATGTGAGCCTTCATACATGTTAGATGAATGAGATATTCAGATGACTGGTTTGGTGTTGATCTCTGTGTGCAGAGTACAGCAATAGTGTGGGTACGAAAGCATGGCACTTTGGGATCAAGCTGGTTTCTTGCCACTCACTGGTGTCTGCATGGTATTGAGAGTTTGTGGTAAACATTAGGATATTATGGTTTTCTTGGGGATTATAGCTTTTAGTTTATATACATATATATATATCTATATTCAGTTTTATTTAAAGTGGAATTATATTTATGGTAATACCTCATATTTTTAATTATTTAAAGTAAAAATTACATCCATTATGGAAATTATACTGGTGAACTTGTGTGCTAATATGTAAGAAACTTGTATATAAAATGAAAACATTAATGTTATTGTTTAGTATAAAGGTAACTGATGGGTAATTATTTGTATGTACGTATGATGTGCATGACGTGTACTGCACACAGTACTACATTATGATCAAGTGTGTAGCTATGATGATTGGTTTGTCTTAGGATACTCCATTTCTGTTACAGAGTATAATGTTTTGTAGCTAAAATTATAGTTTTATGTAAGTAAACACATTGTAAAACTAATCATTAGTTTAAACAATAATTGTGACTTGGTTTCAAATTTAGTGGTTTTCATGAAATCCATTTTTATGAAGCATACCTCAGAATTGCCATTAACCTAAATTACCATTATTCAGTTCCTGATGATTACTTTGCACATCCAGCTACAGTTTTATATACATCCACGAGTTGTTCATTCATTTGTTAGAAACTTTGGATTGGTGCTAAAGTAACATTTATTGAGTCAATGATACGTGAGTGAAGGGGTTCACTGATGACAAGACACTGGGAGGCCTTTCAATATGTTACCTATGTTGTGCAGAGACTCACTTTTAGGGTGCTCAATTCTTCATTCAGAGTGCAAACTAAAAGAAAAGAGGAGCAACTAAACACTGTATTGTCAGTGTATATCTGTATTATATTCCTGTTCTAGTTACTGCTTTGCTCTGATTATTTTTGTCATCGTAACTCCTCAAGTTTGTGTGAGTTGGAGGAAAGAAGAGGCAGGTATTGAATAACACTGCAATGCCTACGTATATGCTATATTTTTTTGATATATGTTAACATTTTAATGTTGTATGTAGTTGATCTGGAGCTTTGTTGTGATAATGTTGGTGAGACTAAGGTTTGGGTGTCAGACTCTTGAGTGTTGTGGTTGTACACTGCTAACAGAACAAACAGCTTCCTAGTTGCCAAAACTTAGCAAATACAGTGTGTAAATATCGTGTTAACCTCTACCTCCTCCTGAGTTCCCGGTCTGGTGTAGCATAGGCGCAGTGAGGCTCCCCCAGAGGTGCCCTGGCTGTGGTGTTTTAGTTGGTGTCAACACAAAATTGTAGAAAATATACATCAGAAATATATTTTTGACCCAGTTGAAGGAGAGTTATATATGCCATGTACCACACTAATTGTAATAATGCCTGACAAGTAGTGTTTCCAGCAATTATTTTTCCAGGACAACACTTCCTTCTCAGCAGTACACAATGCACTCATGATACTGAAATGACTCAGTAGCTGTATTCCCTTGTAAAGCTATATACTCCCTCTTGACAGACAATTCTCAATTAACACAGACAAAAACCTGAATCACATAGTCCCAGAACTCTAATTAGATTTTGATGAAGAGTTCACCAGAAATTGGCAGGCAGCAAAGAATTGCCAGTCACAAGAGCAGTATCATGGGTTCTTGTCAAGCCAACACCTTCCCTTCCCCTTCACTATCCCTCTCCTCTTCAGTAGATCCAACCCTACTGTTCTTTTGTGATCATTACTTCTTGCTGAATTGTACTAAGAGTATTACAATAGAGTGGCACTTGTAAAGCACGTTTGTCTTTACATTTGTTGATATAATATAAAGCAAGTAATTATTTTTTGAATGTGGGCATATTTCTATACAAAGACATATCTTAATGATCTTATAAAGCTTAAGAAATGTAGTCTACATGCTGTATAATATCACAAAGTTTGATGCCAACAACCATATCTGTAACACCACAGAAAAAAAAAAAGCTAAGAGTATATGCACACATGCTCTGATTTCTTATTTATCTTATTTTTGTGAAGATTTTCATTGTAAGTGCAAAGAATGTTTTTCTCCATAGGTTTGTGTAATCCACAGTACATTGATCATATTCAAAGTTGTTCTAATGAAGCATGTAAACTCTATTCTTGTAAGTATTTTGGTCAAGATCCTGTGTTTAGTGAATCAAGAGAAAAAATAGAGAACATTAGAGGTATTCAATATTCTTATCAAAGAGTTTCTGTGTCTCAGTATCACATATATTTTTATATAAACTAATTTTTAAGTACCAAGAATCATCCATGTGAGGGTTGTGTCCCCAAGCCACTCACAGCCTGGCTTGTGGGTGACTAATCATACATAACAAGGTACTAACACTGAGGAGCTTACAACACCTCTCACGTGAGGAAAACATAGTGAATTTCTTGCCATCTGTTTGTAACTCTAGCATATCATTACAGTTCACCCATGTTTACACTTGTTAAATGCCTTATTTGTTAAAGACCAAATCCTTATGTCACAATATTACTATTGATGTAATAAAAATATCAAATAACTGTTTTCTTTCATGATATTTCTGGATTCAAAGATATTTGCTTACTCTGTGTGAGCAGTGAAATAAACTTAATGAATAATGGAGATTCTAACACCTGGCTAGCCTTCCACAGAGAGAACCCCCATACTACCCAGTATGTTAGCTCAACAATGGTCAAAACACTGCCTATCTGTCAAAAATGACAGAACAGTGTACTATTAAGCTGCAGGAAAAAAAAATGTTTATGATAATTTGCTAAGTAATGTCAAACAACAAAATTTGAAAAGGATGCACACTAACTACAACATACTTTCTTTAAGACAAGTGAGTGGTCTAACGCTTCTGTTCCTAATGCATTATATCTAGTTCAAAACAATGACTACTGAATTTTTTCTACAAAAATATTGTTAATAAGCAATCTTCCTGACCACACCAGAGGCAGGTACAGGAACTGAAACAAATTACTGCTTTAACAACTACCAGCCAAACAGGAGCACAGGCAAAAAAACATTTCAGCCCGATGGATTACTTGAAGATTTCATACCCTGGCAACTTTTTGGATGCATAGAGTTGGGTTAATATGGGTTAGGTGAGTTAAGATTAGGTAAAAATATGATAGGATACGAAAGGTTAGCTTAGATTAGGTAAGGAAACGATAGGCTAGGAAAGGTTAGCTTTTAGGTTAGGTGAGGCTAGATTATCTAACTTTGATTAGGTAAGGTTAGACTCGGTAAAGGCATGATAGTATAGGAAAGGCTAACTTACACCAAATAGGGTAACACTAACCTATCAGTCAACGAAGAAAAATAACCGGTGGGTAACCTTAAAATGAACAGCTAAAACTCTTCCTACCCACGTAAGGAAACCAGGTAAACCCAAAAAGATCAAAGCTGAACAATTTAACAATGGCCTTACATTTGCATGCTGCCTGATGACGAGCCACGCCCCCTCACTCCCTCACTTGCACCCAACATGTCTCAGCTCAGACTAGCACCTGCTTATGGCGTGATCCTGCCTGGCCAATACACCTCACCTGTTACTCCCGTACACTATTACGGCCAGGGAATACAACACACCTGCTAATGGCCAGTGTTTTGGTCCGCATCGTCCCATTCATCTTAGCGCGCCTGCCACACAAATCCCGCCACTGCGAAGTGTTACGAGACAGGAGTCGGGAGAAATTTAGGAAAGAAAATTACGAAAAAATTAAGTAGATATACGTGAAAATTCTTACAGAACTCAAATAAAGATGAATATTACAAACATTACAGAAGGCAACAATTGTCCCTTGAACTTGGCATCAGCCATCCCTGTACTAATCCAGTCACGTTCCCTCAACCATTTCACTCGCTATTTCTCCACATTTCCTGCTTTACTGCTTCTCAAAGACTTGCTTATTGAAAACCCCTCCTTGACGCAGCTTTCAAATATGGATGGAAAGCCCGGAACTGAATCGACTTGAAAACAGATCGAGTCATATTACACTCTAAATCTGTGGCTCATGAATCGTAAAGAAAAAAAAAAAAAAAAAAAAAAAAAAGTGAAAATTAACGGTATCTATTTATTCTAATAAAAAATTCCCCCCCCCAAAAAAAAAAGGAGAAAAAAAAGTTTCATATTTTCTCGATTATTTCAGAGCAATACACTGAAATGGCGTGAAATATTTATTTGTTTATTTTATTTTATCTTATTTTTTCAAATACAGAAATCCCTTCTCAATCTTACCTCACCAAAACTAACAGAAAAACATATTAAAATTCCCGACGTGGATGCTGTTTCTTATCTCAAAAAAAAAAAAAAAATCTCTTTCCCTCCCTTTGATGTCTTGAAGCCTCCCTATCCACGAAAAGTCATGGTGGAGACGCTTTGGGTATGCACGGGTGTCTAGGCTCTGGGCGTGTCCGTGACGAAACACATCGCGGCGGCTTTACGGCTAAAAATGGGAAATTAGAAGTTAGGCGAGGCTTGGGGAATCCCGGGTGTTTTTCGTTTGTGTGGCCGTGACCCCGCGCCGTGGAGGGACAAGGGACAGGCGCCAGGACCATCTAATTATCTAATAGCTTCCTCGTGACCACAGCCTCGGGACAAAGTGCTAACATTATGCAACTTGAGTAGGGATGAGTGGTGTTGGAAAATGCAGCATTAGTTGAACTTTTCATTAAGATTTCGACATTACGCAACTTAAGGTGGGAATGAGTAATATCGAAAGACGCAAACAATAATGGTAGCTTTACACTCCGACATTACGCAGCCTTGGTGGGATTACTCATATCGAAAAATGCATGAAATAACAATGATACTCTAACGTTGCGACTTGATGCACCTTGGTGAAAATTGGTCATGTCTGAAAAATGTCCAAAAAATGCAAGAAATAACCATGATACTTTTACGTTTCGACATGCAACGCGGGTGGAAGTACGCGATATCGAGAGAGAAAAAAAAAAAAAAAACACGCAAAGTAACAATGCTACCTTCCGTCCCAGCATTGTGCAACGTATGACCAATAACTTTAAGGGAAAATAAGAAAAGGGGAACGCATAAGAAAATAAGGAAAATTAATATCGAAAATAAAACGCAAAAGTAACAATGCCACCTTGACGTTCCAACATTATGCAACTGGTGACCAATATTCATGAGTGAGTGCCAGCTGACCGCCACCACACCATCATGCCACCCCACCGCTGCTTATCTGACTATACAACGGCGCTCCAGCCATGCCTAGCCCACTCACCACGTCTACAAGGGCTCCTTACCCCTGCCAGGACATGCCACATAGACAGCCAAAGACTTGAACAATGGGCTGTGACAGGAATTCTACATAACCTTCCTTGAGCTGTACTTACCAAGGCCCGTGTTACCCACTTGCTTACCCATACATACACTCATACTCTGAAACACTTTGGCTTGTAAGAACTCTTTAAAGGTCACACAGACGATAAATCTTCCCCTGATACTGCAGAATTTTCATTAAAATATCACAATAGTCATGGAAACATTTGAAAACCCTAATAATTTTCATTACAATCTGCTAAATTTAAGTCTCCTGAGTTGTTAAACCCGATAATTTCCACCAGAACCTGTTAAAAAATTGAGTTGAGACACCGGAATGTTTCAGATTAGCACTAGAACGTGTTAAATGGATTTTTCATTAGACTATCCACGTATGCATGGAAACACCTTTAAAACAGCAATAATTCCCACTAGAACCGGTTAAATTTAGTTCTTCTGAATCGTCAAACCCGATAATTTCCACAAGAATCAGTTAAAGAATTGAGATACACCGAAACGTTTCAGAATAGCCTAACCTGACGCAGCAAGTCTAACCCGCCAGGAGCCCCAAGACAAGCCACGTGTACTCAGGCCCTTTCCCCTTCCCCTTGAGACCACCCAATGTAGCCAAGACCCACCAATTAACCAAGACACGCGGGACAGTCACAGGTAATTAACCAGAAAGAGCCTGGGTGCGGGGTCCATCACACCTGCGCTGATTACGAGGCGGTGGCACGCGGCGTGAGTACAAGTGAGGTCCACCCCGCCCTCCCTCACTCCCTCCCGTCCACTTCTCCCTCACTCCATGACTTCCTCGATTCTTCTTCCTTGAACTCTCTCGTAACATGTCCAGTTTGTTATGTAAGTTTTTTTTCCATGTTCTTGCTTACGTATTTCCTGTTTTTTTTTTTAAGTTTGAGTAATTTCTTCTATATTATACCTATATTATATTATATTAACCTCTCCATTATGTAAGCTTTTCCGTATTATTGCTTATGTATTTCATGTTTTCCCATTCTTCATCTTCTATTGGTGTGTGTATGAGATAAAGAGCATTTCAGTGCAGATAAGCATTCATTTTGTTTTTATTCCTAAGCTGTAACCACGCATATAAGGGATTCATCTAAAATAGTACTCGTATTCATGGATTGATTCTATATTATATCAACTGTTTCCCTGCATTTCAGAGTCAAAAGTCAGGCAATCTGAATTCCCTGCCACTACTGTACGTCTTCCCTCGATCTTAAACTCAATGATCAAAAATAAAACAGAACAGAATAAAAAAAAAAAATACAGGGGTTTGCTTGACTAGCGAACACGACAATACTTCAGTACTTCCCTCCGCTAAACCATGTACAGATAAGGAATAAACACCCAAACTTACAAGAGACACACTCAACCAGCGACCACCACCACCACCATCACCGCCTGCTTGGGTCCTGGGATGAGAGCTTTCGTGTGTTAATAATCACGAGAAAAGACTTCCTGAGTACTCACAGGGAAAGAAAACGGGAGGAGAGGAGAGGAGAGGAGAGGAGAGAGAGAGAGAGAGAGAGAGAGAGAGAGAGAGAGAGAGAGAGAGAGAGAGAGAGAGAGAGAGAGAGAGAGAGAGAGAGATAGTTTGTTTATTTAAAAGGAGAGGAGACAAGGTGTGCTGGAAGTAGAAGAGAATTTCCGGCAACTCCTCCCTTCCTCCGCCACTCCCTCTGCACCATCTAGAGAGAGAGAGAGAGAGAGAGAGAGAGAGAGAGAGAGAGAGAGACTTATTACCTCCAAAGCACATGAACTATCACTTATCATAAATCTCTCTCTCTCTCTCTCTCTCTCTCTCTCTCTCTCTCTCTCTCTCTCTCTCTCTCTCTCTCTCTCTCTCTCTTCAACCCTCTCCGAAGACTCAAAAGCTCTTTCCTTTGTGTCTTAGGAGGATCCAGTACCCTTTCCAGCCTGCCAGAGGGGATCAGATCTGCTTGCCTTCCCTCCCCTTCCCTTCCCTTCCCTCCAGCAGACAGGTTTTGAGCTCAGG
The DNA here is from genome assembly GCF_035594125.1 of Scylla paramamosain. NCBI lineage: Eukaryota > Metazoa > Arthropoda > Malacostraca > Decapoda > Portunidae > Scylla > Scylla paramamosain. The sequence continues at coordinate 16,637,966 of NC_087169.1, forward strand.
TAAAGTGACCCCATTCAAGGTCATATGATGTCTCCATTCCCCTTTAATTAACCTGAAGAACGACCTGGGTGTTTGGGCAAAAATCTGGAAGTCTGCTTTTTTTCCCCCTTTTTGTGTCTCTTTTCTTTCTTCTCTTCATTTTTCTATTTTTCATTTTTTTTTTTGTTGTTGTTGGTGGTGGTGGTGTTTCTCGAATTCAATTTACAGGTAAGTGTTTATGAAGGTGCTTTTGTGTGGGTTCCTGGAGTGAAATTACGTATGGGTCAATAGGAGGAGGAGGAGGAGGAGGAGGAGGAGGAGGAGGAATACAAAGGAATACAAATAATAACAGGTCTTTTGGTCTTTCTTAGGTTGTTTGATAATGAATATAAAAGTCTAAACTACGACAGGTTACCAAGAAGAAGGAGGAGGAGGAGGAGGAGGAGGAAAGGTGATACTACCAACTTAAAAAAAAAAAAAAAAAAACATATAGCATGAAAAGTTGAACACACACACACACACACACACACACACACACACACACACACACGAGGGAAAGGAAAGGTGAGAGAATAGTAGAAGAAAATATCCGATTATATCCTCTTGACTTCTCCGCTTACCTCCTCCTCCTCCTCCTCCTCCTCCTCCTCCTCCTCCCCCTGTCACCTCATGTTTATGCTGGTCTCCGGCTCACAACTAACAGGTCGAAGGCAGCAGGACACTTGTACATAGATAACATGATATATTATTTTTTCCCACTCGAACTTGCTAATGTTACCACCACCACCACCACCACCACCACCACGCTACTGCTGTCATTAGTGCTACTACTATTACTACTCTTACCACTTTTCTTTCTTTTTTTATTTCTTTTTTTTTTCTTTCTGTTTTCTTGTTCTAGTTGTTTTCGTTCTTTTGTTATTTTCTTTTCTTCTTTTTCTTTCTCCTCTTCCTCTTCCTTGCTACTACTACTACTACTACTACACACACACCACCACCACCACCACCATCACACAGTCTTACAAATCATCCCCAGTCTAACAAATGCCCACAAGACCTCCCTGGTTTTTCCTACCCTTCTTCCTTTCGTCAGGATACTAACACACACAGACAAGTCAATCCACACGCCACTGCCACACTCCATCCACAACCACGGAAGCTAGGAGAGAAGAAAGGAGGGTAAAGGAAGGAAGGCTGAAGAGATAGATGATAGATAGGAGGTGAAAGGTGAGAAGATGGGAAGCTGCAAGGACACGGTTGGTTAAAGAAGGAAGAAAAAAAGGAAAGGGGTATGGATGGTTGCTTGGTGGAGTGTGAAGTTACAGGGGGAAAGATTGTGACGGGATATGGAGTTGTGACGAGGAGGTTGTGACGGGGAGGTTGTGATGGTGCGTGAGGTTGTGACGGGGATGGTGTGTGGAGTTGTGAAGGGGTAGTTGTGAGGGTGTGTGGAGTGGTGACGGTGTGTGGAGGTTGTGACAGTGTGGAGAGGTTGTGATGGGAGGTTGTGACGGTGTTTGGAGTTGTGAAAGGGAGGTTGTGACGGTGTGTGAGGGTTGTGACGGTGTGTGGAGGAGCTGTGGTGTGTGGAATGATATGACTGGTTGTGATCACGTGACGGGGGCATGGATGAGGATGTGGAAAAGGAACAACGAAGAGAGAGAACAAGTACAGGAAGAGAAACGTAAAAAGAAAGATAAATAGAGATGAAGACCAATAAAGAAGAACAGGAGAATATGCAAGAATAAGACGAAATAAACAAAACGTATAGAAAGGAAATCAATAAATGAAGTATGAGAGAGAGAGAGAAAAAAAAACAGGACACAGAACAAGAAGAGACAAGAAGATAAATAAAAACGAAACAAAAGAACACAAAATAACAACACCCAGAATATAAATAAAATAAAAAAAAAAAATACACACAAACAATAAATAAACAAGCACAGGGTACACTCAAAGATAAAAGATAGAAAAAAGATAGTACAGGTTAACGAAGCACGGGAAGAAGTGGGAGTTTAGAGGAGAGACTAAAAAAAAGCAACAGAAAACGAGAGTTAGACACACACACCCGGGGAGAGAAGCGGCCAGAAAGACTTGCACAAGGGAACGTGAAGCAAATATTTAGCAGCGGACAGTTACTTAAGGTGTGAGCAGCATTTCCTGGGCACTGGCGGGCATATCTGAAGGCAGGGAGCTTATGGGTGTGTGAGGTGTTCTTTGCGGTCAGTCTTAAGTCCGTATACAGAAACGTTTTGCTCTCTCACCATGACTTTTCAAGGCCAAAGAGATGATTAGTCAGGTTTTCAAGACTGTTTCTCCTGTTAATAATGTAGAAATCTTGTTAATCTGTCACTAGAATCGCAAAATCACCGTTAAAAACCAGTGTAACATATTAAAAAGGCCCGCATTTTGAAGTACTTTTCTCTTTCACCTCGACTATTTTCCAAGGTCAAAGAGATGAGTAGCAGGGTTATCACGAGTGTTTGTCATGTTAATATTGTAGAAATCATAATAATCTGTCAAAAGAACCATAAACAAAAAGAAAATTCAAAACCCGTGCCACATCAGTTAGAGCTCTTCGAATGTAGTGGAGGAGCGTTGCAGCAGTGTTTCAGAATATTGTCCTTATAAGAGTGATGTATTGTGTGGTGTCACAGAGGAACCGCCACGTGTTGGTCTGATGGCTTCTTGCAGCTTCCCTTGTGTTCTTATTTTCTTGTAGTAGTGAAATGTTGTTGGTGTGCATCTGTCTGTCTGTCTATATAAGTAAATAGCAAGTAGGTAAGTACGAAATGAAGTAGCTAATTGAGTGACTAACCGACGAACTAACTATCTAACCAACGATAATAACAATAACACCACCACTACCACCACCACCACCACCACCACCATCACCATCACAACCACCACCACCACCACCATCACCATCATAACATCACACACACACACACAAAAAAAAAAAAAGTAAAACCATACACAAAACAAAATTTCCACCCGTAGAATAACAAGAACGAAGATGAAAAGATACACCCAGGTAAGACCAGGTAACTTACTCATACAATGGTGTCACTGTATTTACCTGGTCATGCTTAGGTGAAGTGAGGTGAGGTGAGGTGAGCGGCGGCGAGGCGTGGTGAGCGGGGTGAGGGAGAGAGGGCTGGTGATGGAGACTGATAGAGAGGGGAGAGGGAGTGGTCAGGGAGGGGTAAGGGGGGTGAGGGGTGTGGCAATGCTGGTGTGGCATGTAGAAGGCGTGGGGGGTGTGGTGGAGGGAGAGAGGGGAGAGGGAGAGGGAAAGGAGGGAGAGAATGAGGGAAGAATGGAAGATGAGAGGGAACGTAGGAGTGAGAGAGGAGTGGGAGCGTAAAGGAAGAGAGGAAAGGAGGTAAGGGAGGGAGTTTGAGGGAAGAATGGAAGGAGAGATGGAATTAAGAAGTATAAAGGTATAAAAAGGATTGTAAATGAGTAAGAGAGAAAGGAAGGGTAAATAAGAGTGTAAGAGAGAGAGAGAGAGAGAGAGAGAGAGAGAGAGAGAGAGAGAGAGAGAGAGAGAGAGAGAGAGAGAGAGAGAGAGAGAGAGAGAGAGAGATGAGTGCAAAAGATGAAAAATGGAGATAAAGAGGGAAGGAGTGTTTACGATTAAGGAAGGAAAGAGAGAAAAGAGAGACAGGAGAGAAGGATAAAAGGAAGTAGAAAAGGTAAGAAATGTAAGAAGGAAGCAAGGCAGGGAGAGATGAAGGAAGGGTAAGGAAAGAGGGAGGAAGAGAAAGAAGGAGAAAATTAAGAAGAGAAATATGAAAGAAGGTTAAGGAAAGAGTGAGAGAGAAAAGGAAAAGAGGGAAAGATGAAGGAAGGTAAGGAAAAAGGGAGAGATGGAGAGAATGGAGAAGCAAGGAAAGAATGAGGGGAGGTAGGAGAGGGAACGAAGGTAAGAGGGGAGGAGAGGACAGAGGAAAGAGGAAAGGAGAGGGAGAGGAGGGAGAGGTGATGCAGATGCGAGGCAGGACCAAGGCACCTCTCTCTCTCTTTCTTTCTCTCTCTCTCTCTCCCTCTTCCTCTCCCTCTCCCTCATCTGGTCTGTCCTTCCTTGCCCCTAATCCTGTTTTTAGTGGGGAGGAGGAGGAGGAGGAGGAGGAGGAAAGGGAGAATTCTCAACCTCTCCTTCCTTCATCTACTCCTCCTCCTCTTCCTCCATTTCTTCCTTTCCTCTTCTTATTATTATAACTGAGCTTCTTCATTTTATTCTCCTTTTGGAATCTTCTCTTTCGTCTTCTTCTTTCTCCTCCTCCTCCTCCTCCTTCATTTCTTCCTTTACTTCTTTCCTTCCTATTACAACTAACCTCTTCTAACATCACACTCATCTTCATTCTCTTTTTTTCATATTTTCTCTTTCGTTCTCCTCCTCCTTCTCCTCCTCCTCCTCCTCCTCCTCTTCCTCCTCCTCCTCCTCGCCAGGACAGGTTGTGGGAAGGCAGTTTCTCTGGTCACTAACCTCGGGAAGGACCTCTCACTAGCCTCCTCCTCCTCCTCCTCCTCCTCTCGTAACTCCTCTACTCGTTTTCATTTTAGTTCTCCTCAGCTTCATCTACCACTTTCTCTCTCTCTCTCTCTCTCTCTCTCTCTCTCTCTCTCTCTCTCTCTCTCTCTACTCTCTCTCTCTCTCTCTCTCTCTCTCTCTTCTTTTTCTCTTTTTATAGTTATTACTTCTTCCCTCTTTCACTTCCTGTTGTTCCTTCCCTCCTTCATCTCCCCTTCCCTGTCCTTTGTTCCTTCTCTTTATCGTCTCTCCTTCTCTGTCCTTCGTTTCTTCTCTCCTTTACCTCCTCTTTCCTTTCATCCTTCACCGTTTCTTCCATGTCCCTCTTTCCTTCTCTTATTCCTTGTCATTCTTTCCTTTCCTCCTTTACCTCCCTGTCCATCCTTCTCTCCTTCATCTCTTCTTCCTTATTCTTCCTTTCTTTCCTCACTCCTTTACTTCCTCTTTCCTGCCTTTCCTTCCTTCCTTCTTCTCCTTTTTCCTGACCTTCCTTCTCTCCTTCACTTTTCCTGTCCTTCCTCCGTTCCTTCTCTTCCCTCCATCACATCCTCTCCTCTTCCCTGCCCTTCCTTCTCCTCTTCCTTATCCTTCCTTCTTTCCTTTCTTCTCTTCCTCCTCTTCCTTGTCCTCCTTCCTTCCCTTCTTCACTCCTTGTCCTCTCACCAACATTAGCTTACGAGCCATTCCCCCATTCCTCTCTCCTCTCCCTTCTCCTGTCCTTCTCTCACCCTTCTCCCCCTCACCCTTGTCCTTCCCTCTCCTTCTCCCCCACCTGTCCTTCCCTCCCCGAATGGCCTCGCATGAACCCTGCAACGCATCCTCAAGGTGACCTCAGATTCTACTCAGCAGTGACCTCGCTTGACCCACCAGCTAAAGGACCCATTAGGATGCTGGTCTTGAGGTTCTTATCTTATCCTTTCGCCATCTTTCTTGTTTTCTCTCTCTTTTTTTAGGATTATCTTCTACTTCTTTTCTTTTGTCCTATTCCTACTTCTTCTTTGAAATCTGTGAATGTTTTTTCTTCTCTTCTCTTCTCTCTCTCTCTCTCTCTCTCTCTCTCTCTCTCTCTCTCCTCTCTCTCTCTCTCTCTCTCTCTCTCTCTCTCTCTCTCTCTCTCTCGTGTTCTAGCTGGTTTTTTTTTCTTTTTCCTCTTCCACTTCCTTCTTCTCCTTATCTTTTTTTTCTTCTTTCTGTCCTTTTTCCTAATTATCTTGTTCCTTCTACCTGTGTTCTTCCATGCCTCCTCCTCCTCTTTCTTCTCCTTCTCCTTGTCTTTCTCTTCCTACTTGTCCTCATCCATATTATTCTCTTGTTCCTCCTACTTGTCTTCTTCCATGTCTCCTCCTCCTCCTTCTTCTCCTCTTCCTTCTCCTCCTCCTTCTCCTTGCCTCTCTCTTCCTATTTGTCCTTATCCAAATCATTCTCTTGTTCCTCCTACTTGTCTTCTTCCGTCTCCTCCTCCTTCTTCTCCTCCTCCTCCTCCTCCTCCTCCTCCTCCTCCTTCTCCTTCTCCTGCTCCTCCTCCTCCACGTGTTCAATTCCTGCCTCACCTGTGTCCAGTCCCACGCTAATTAGAAACTCCAGGTGAATTCCATGCCCGACACTGGACTTCCATGCCACTTAAAGAATGCTCACCTGGATTTTAAACACTCACTCTCTGGAAGGCCTCTGGAAACCATCTATCTATCTACTCGTATCTATCTATCTATCTATTTATCTATCTATCTATCTATCTATCTATCTATTTATCTGTCTATCTATTTATCTATCTATCTATTTATCTATCTATTTATTTTTCTATCTATTAATTCAAGGACTTTTAATCTTTACTCTCTGGATGGTCTCTAGAAGCTTACCTATCTATTTATTTATCTATTTATTTATTTATTTATTTATCTATCTATTTTTCTGTCTATCTGTCTGCATATCTTTCTATCTATTTATCTATTTATTTATCTATCTATTCATGGATTGAGAGAGAGAGAGAGAGAGAGAGAGAGAGAGAGAGAGAGAGAGAGAGAGAGAGAGAGAGAGAGAGAGAGAGAGAGAGAGAGAAATCGAGTATGTACTTGTGAATGTATTAAGACAAACTGCTGCTACTTCTCCTCTTCTTCTTTCTTTCTTTCTTCTTCTTCTTCTTCTTCTTCTTCTTCTTCTTCTTCTTCTTCTTCTTCTTCTCCTGCCCCGGCAGTAAACATTCCCACAAAGGCACCGCTAGTGTTTAATTTCGTTGACTTTTAATTTTAGCGCCAACACCTTCCTTCCTCTTTGGTCCCTTGGCTGTGTAAGGTCTGATGACTCTCTCTCTCTCTCTCTCTCTCTCTCTCTCTCTCTCTCTCTCTCTCTCTCTCTCTCTCTCTCTCTCTCTGGGAAGAAATTCATCTACTAATATTTCACTAATTGAGTTTAACATCCAATAAATCTACTGACACACACACACACACACACACACACACACACACACACACACACACGTCCCTCTAGGCTGAATCTAAACCAGGAATGTTGGGAAATCCTTGTTTAGGTATAGACTGTGTGTGTGTGTGTGTGTGTGTGTGTGTGTGTGTGTGTGTGTGTGTGTGTGTGTGTGTGTGTGTGTGTGTGTGTGTGTGTGTGTGTGTGTGTGTGCGCGGTTGTATAGACATGATCACACGGCGAGATGAAAGAAAAGAAGAGATAAATTGATAACCTGTATGTGAAAGAAGAGCAAGAAAAGAAGGAGGAAGAGGAGGAGGAGAAGGAGGAGGGGGAGGAGGAGGAGGAGGAGGAGGAGGAGGAGGAGGAGGAGGAGGAGGAGGAGGAGAATACGTGAACAGCCTACCTCATTCTTCTCAACAGGACAAGAGAGAGAGAGAGAGAGAGAGAGAGAGAGAGAGAGAGAGAGAGAGAGAGAGAGAGAGAGAGAGAGAGAGAGAGAGAGAGAGAGAGAGAGAGAGAGAGAGAGAGAGAGAGAGAGAGAGAGCAGCCTTCCTTCAGCGCCTCCTGCCGTGAGCGTGACAGGCGCCAGTGGTGAGTGTCCGGCGCGTCACGAATGGCAGGGGTGATAGAAAATTAAGTGAAAATGGAATGTGTTAGTTTCAGTTTGTTTTCTGTATTCCGTTTTCTTTTTATGTAACCTCTAGTGTAGTCAACCTCGTTTCATTTTCATTGCCTCCTTCGCTTATTCCAATCTCTTTACGAGTATCTAATTCAATCTCATTTTCCTTAGCTATTTCATTTCCATTCTCTTGTTCTAAGTTCACATTAAAAAAAATAAAAGACATAATTAGTTCATTTCTTCAATGTTCTTTTTAAGTTAACCTCATTTCATTTGCCTTAATTTTAACTCTTTCACTTCCTCCATTCATTTTCCCTAAGTTAATTCCATTTTCCTTAATAATTTAACTTCTATTCCTTTCACTGTTACCAGAACCAAGATAATACCAACAATGCATTAGGTGCTCACATGATTAAGTGACGGAACGAGTAAAGTGATACTCTTTGTCTTTGATGTATCACCACACGAGCACTTGATTAATAATTTGAAAAGTTCACGTCGCGTCGATTAATAAAAGGGAAATATTAAACAAACAGGCGGGGCTTCATTGCATAAACATGAGAGGAATAAAAGGGAAGTCGTCTGTTGATATATGGTGCTGGGAACATTCGGATGGGAGATAGATTCTGAAAGGTTTATGTTCTGTCGATTAATTTTAGTGAAGCTCAGCACGCGAGGAAGTTTACTGGTGAAAATGAGACTCTGATGGAACTGAAGTGTATTAAATCTGAAGCACCAAGCGAGCAGTTATGCTTAAGTTATGTGAATAATTAGAGGATTGGATGAAGGCCAAGTGAGGTCAGGTGAGGTTAGGTTTGGTTAGGTTTTATATAAGGACTGCCACGTGTAGACCTGGTGGCTTCCCTTGCTTTATGTTTTTATGAACTTTACAGATGAAACTGAGACTTATCAAACTAGACTTGAATGTGTACAACGTAGGACAGAGGAAAGATGTAAGAGTTGCAGTGGAAATCGATAGAAAGTTTACCAAGTCTTTACCAAGGAAAAACTTCTACTTGATGTATCTCTATTACAAGTGAACAAGCACATGAGCTTCTCCGTATATTTTAGTTGTCATTTGCCATACTCGCCTGACCATCTGTGTGGCCTTTGAAAACAACCCTGATGAGAGAACACAACATTTTCCTAAAAATTTTCTTGCTATTTATAATACGGTTCTACATATTAAGATGAACCTCGTATGAATCCTTAACATCTGGGAAGCGTTAGTGGTGAAGCAAACTATCTTCAACAGGCTTTAGTAAAGTTAAAATTTTCAACAGACTACAATTCTAATGAGGGTTTAACAAGGTGAGTGAGGGAAGACACTCCTGAGAACCGCTTGATCGTCTGTGTGGCCTTTGAAAACATCCTTGATAAGAAACCACAACGTTTAAACTCTCACTAGAATCATACACTTTTGAAAATCTTAATTTTTACTAGGGCATGTTGAAGACAACTGAGAGAAAACGGCGAGAGTAAGTTTGTTTCTTCAACATTTTCTTCCGAGGCTAGATAAATATTTAATGCTCCAGAGGTTCATTATGTAAAAGGATATGATAAGTAGTTACGCCCGTGCTCTTAACGTGGTTTGTGCATCGTGAGTGAGGGAAGGCTTGTGAACCACCTGATCGTCTTTGCGGCCCTTGAAAACATCCGTGATGAGAAGACAGCGTTTAGGAGGAGGGACGTAACTCAGAGACTCGTGTGTGGCAGCTGGTAGTGGTGGGCTGGCGTGCCTGCATAGGGCGGCACCTTTCAACCTGCCCCGCCTAGTGCCTATAATCGTAAAAGTTAAATATTACTAGAAGACACGCCACGCTACGCATATCAGCCTGCCTGGGATTAGATACAAATAATATGTACACGTAGAGCGAATAGGAGATAAAATAAACTTAAATTTTCTCTTGCCTACGACTTGAGCTGTTTCAAAAGAGGAGGAAGACATCTGAAAAAAAATTACACTCTTTTCCTCTTCTTCCTTTTTTTTTTTTTTCTATTTCTCCTCCTCCTTCTCCTCTCTTAGCTTGGGCACTACCACCATTCCTTGCCATCATCATGACTACACGAAAATAAGGAGGAGGAGGAGGAGGAGGAGGAGGAGGAGGAAAAAAATAACAAGAAAATTAACACACACACACACACACACACACACACACACACACACACACACACAAAACCGGACGTTCCTGCCTAAGCCTTTCTAACACACACACACACACACACACACACACACACACACACACACACACACACACACACACACACACACACACGATTACTAATTACAACATGACCCCTAATTTGAAGGCTCCACCCAACCTACGCTTAGACCCAAGGGCGTGGCGGAGGAGAAGGAGGAGGAGGAGGAGGAGGAGGAGGAGGAGGAGGAGGAGGAGACACAAAGACACATAAAGAGTAACGGGAGAAGAGGAGGAGGATGATGAGGGGGGAAATTCAGGTGATGACAGGACACTGGGTGATGGGGAGTGATGGGGGTGAGGGGGGAATGGGAGGTAGAGGGTGAGGGGAAGGAATGTGGGTATGCTAGTGAAGAGGGGATGCGGGACACGTGATGAGAGAAGAAAGTTTATGTGAGGGCGGAGGAAGAGGAGAGTTAGTAAAGGGAAGGATAGAAAGAAAGAAAGGGAAAGAAAAACGACGAAAAATAGGCTTTTCTTTTCCTTTTCGTTCTAATTTGTCTTTTTCTGAGGTTAGGGAGAAAGGAAAAGAAAAATAAAGGAAAAAAAGGAAGGAAAAGAAAAAGAGTAAATGTTTTATTTTCTTCTAGTTAATTTTATTGAGGATTATGAAAAAAAGAAAAGAAAGAAAAGAAGAAAATGTACATGTTTTCTTTTTTCTCGTAATTCGTCTTTATTTTCCCATTTTCTTTCAAATTAGCTTTTTCCTTTTTTATGTTCTTATGTTTTCTTTTAAACACCACCACCACCACCAACAACAACAACACCACCAACAACAACAACACGAGCTAGGTAAGAAGAGTGGGCCAGGTAAGGCAATTAGACAATCAGGTAACAATATCAATAATAATTAAGGTGACTATTCCACAGGTAAGCTTACGTAGGAGCAGATGCTGAGGTTACGTGGAGCAAAGGTGAGGTG
>NC_087169.1:16656141-16658641 GCF_035594125.1 Scylla paramamosain
TTTTTTCTTTGTGAGCTTCAACCCTCCACTCTGAAAATTAATCTGGTCCAGGAAGAAGGAAAGAAGGAAGGAAGGAAGGAAGGAAGGAAGGAAGGAAGGAAGGAAGGAAGAGCGTGAAATGTGACATGCACGAGGACTTTTCTTTACCTCCTCCTCCTCCTCCTTCTCTTCTCCTCCTCCTTCTTTTCCTCCTTCCCTTGTCTATCCTCTTCTTATCTTTCTCCTCCCCATCTTCTCTTCTCCGTTCTGTTATGCTTCTTCTCTCACATTTTCCTTTCCTCCTTCCTTTCTTTCCCTCCTTCCTTCCCTCTTATTCTCTTCCTTCTCTCCCATTGTTCTTTCTCTCCTTTCCGTACTTTTCTTCCACTCTTCTCCTTCCCTCCCTCTTTTCTTCTTCCCTTCTTTCCCTTCCTTGTTCTCTCCCTCCTTCCCTCCCACTAATTTCCTTCCCTCTTTCCCTCTCCTCTTTCCTGCCTCTTTCCTTCTTTTTCTCTTCCTTTCCTATCTTCTTCCCTTCTTTCGCTTCTCTCTTCTTCCCTTCCTTCTCTCCCACTCCTTCCTTCCTTCCTCCTCCTCCTCCTCCATCAGGGTTTAGATCACCTGCAAAATCTCTATATTAACTAAGGATATTTTCTTTCACCCTCACGCACAAATTATTATATTGAAAACTCGACACGCTCTCTTCTGCAGGACAGGTGAACACTTCCACCTCCCTCAGGTATGGCGAGGAAATACATGGCCGTGAAGTTACCTGTGAAAATCTTAATTAATCACAAGGTATTATCAAACATCCTTCTCTCTTTCCCCCCACTCTCTCTCTCTCTCTCTCTCTCTCTCTCTTACATCTTTATACCTCAATTATTTTTCGTCCAATTAATAAAGGGGATGATGGTAAGGAGAGGTTTAGATATTGTAAAGTTAACCTGTTTATATAAATTGGTAGGGAAGATAATATTTTTTTCAGTATCGTAAGGGAAGTTTACCAGTTTGTACAGATAAATATACTTAAAGAACATAGTGTAAACATATACAAACAATAAAACATCTACTACTATTACAACAACAACAACAACAACAACAACAACAACAACAACAACAACGACGACAACTACAACTACTACTACTACTACTACTACTACTACTACTATTGCGAGGACAGGTAGGCAGGACAGGTGAGGCAGGTGAGGTGGGGGCCGCCAGGTAGTGTTCCTAATTGTTCCTCTATGGCGTGAGGTTCGTGTCGTAATGATGACATATCGGTCTTTTGTGTCCGTCTCTCTCTCTCTCTCTCTCTCTCTCTCTCTCTCTCTCTCTCTCTCTCTCTCTCTCTCTCTCTCTCTCTCTGGTCTTCCTTGTGCTACCTCTTTTTTCAGTCTTTTCTGCATAGTTTCTTCTCTATAATGCTTTAACCTAGCAGTCATCCAAAATGACCCTAAATGGATGACTGCTAGGTTAAAGCATTATATAGGGCGTAAGAGAAGTATATATAAGAGATTAAGGGCAGGTGAGGAAGTTTTAAGGACACAGTATAATGAATTAGTTAGAACAGTCAGGAAGTTAACGAGGAAAGCTAAGGAAAATTATGAATTAAAGGTAGCCAGCCAGGCGAAGACGGACCCCAAGGGATTTTATCAGGTATACAGGACGAAAAATAAGGATACTGTAGGTCCATTAAAGGCAGCAGATGGGGAGCTGGTTAGTTCTGGGGAGGAGATTAGTAAACTTCTGAATGATTATTTTTTAACTGTCTTCACTCAGGAAAACATGCAGGATATGCCAGATAGTGAACAGGTGTTTAGAGCAGATGAGTATGAGAAGCTGACGGATATTTCCATAACTAGGGAGATAGTGGAGCAGGAGATAGATAGGCTAAAAAAGTTCAAGTCACCAGGACCTGATGAAATATATCCCAGAGTACTGAAGGAATGTAAAAAGATTATTAGTGAGCCGTTAGTTTCTGTCTTTAGGAAATCACTGGAGTCGGGTGAGGTACCAGAAATGTGGAGGCAGGCTAATGTAGTACCCATCTTTAAGAAAGGGGATAAAACTTTAGCGTCTAATTATAGACCGGTCAGCTTAACTTCAGTTGTAGGTAAAATGTTAGAGTCAATAATAGCCAGGAACATTAGGGAACATTTAGACAAACATAACTTGATAAATCAGTCACAGCATGGCTTCACGAAGGGGAAGTCTTGCCTGACAAACTTGTTAAGTTTTTACAGTAAGGTGTACGAGGCAGTAGATAATGGAGATAGTTATGATATCTTATATCTGGACTTTAGTAAAGCATTCGACAAGGTGCCCCATCAAAGGCTCCTGAGAAAGGTTAGGGCGCACGGGATAGATGGGAAGGTGTTAGGTTGGATAGGGTCATGGCTTGGTAACAGGCGACAGAGAGTGCTAATAAACGGCTCGAAATCCGAGTGGGGTCATGTCATTAGTGGGGTGCCACAGGGATCAGTATTAGGGCCATTATTATTTCTAATATATATCAATGACT
>NC_087169.1:16668641-16681141 GCF_035594125.1 Scylla paramamosain
AGCTTTGAAGACGAGCAGGTATTTTTTCTTCTTTTTTCTTTTTTTTTCACAGCATGTAAATCTGATGTACGTCCTAACTTAGAGAGAGAGAGAGAGAGAGAGAGAGAGAGAGAGAGAGAGAGAGAGAGAGAGAGAGAGAGAGAGAGAGAGAGAGAGAGAGAGAGAGAGAGAGAGAGAGAGAGAGAGAGAGAGAGAGAGAGAGAGAACATAACTTCCCAGGAAAAAAAGAGAAAAATGTCGAAAAAGTAAAATAAAAAAGGAAATAAGAGAAAAAATAGAAAAAATACAATCTGAAAAAAGAAAAATGGAAGAAGAGAAGAAGAAAACAACTAAAATAGTAGATGAGAGAGAGAGAGAGAGAGAGAGAGAGAGAGAGAGAGAGAGAGAGAGAGAGAGAGAGAGAGAGAGAGAGAGAGAGAGAGAGAGAGAGAAAGAGAGAGAGAAAATCTTTAACCCCTCTACATCAATACTCTTATTTCTCTTCCATTTATCCTTTCCTCATCTACTTAACCTCCCTTCTCCTCCATTAACCTCCCTTATCTTCTCTCCCTTCATTTATCCTTCCTTATCTACAAACTTCCTTCTTCATCCACTGGCCTTCTATTCGCCCTTATTCTCCCTTATCTCCTCTTCCCTATCTCCCTTATCCATTACCCTCTCTTTTACCCATTAATCTCCCTTGACACCCTGCCCTGTCATCCCTCGCCATTATGTCCCTTATCCTCCCTCAGTAGTCTCCTCCCTGCCTCTTTAATCTCCTACCTCTGTTTTGCTCTTTAATCCTTCCCCTTATTTTTTTTTCTTTCTTCGTTTTCTATCTCCCCCTGTTCTCTCTCTCTCTCTCTCTCTCTCTCTCTCTCTCTCTCTCTCTCTCTCTCTCTCTCTCTCTCTCTCTCTCTCTCTCTCTCTCTCTCTCTCTCTCTCCCATAGAGTCACTACCCTTTAATAATCTTCCCTCTCTCCCTCCTTCCCTCTCCCTTACTTTACCTAACGCTTTACCTCCCTTGAGAAACCTCCCAGCATCCCTCCTTCCGTTAATCCCTCCTCCTCCTCCTCCTCCTCCCCCTCCTTAATATTCCCATACCTCCTCTCTTCATCCCCTATGCAGCATTTGTCTACTTTTTCTCCCTTTTATAGCCTCCCTTTGCTAATTTTCATGTAGGAGTAAGGTCTCTCTCTCTCTCTCTCTCTCTCTCTCTCTCTCTCTCTCTCTCTCTCTCTCTCTCTCTCTCTCTCTCTCTCTCTCTCTCTCTCTCTCTCTCTCCAAGTTATCTTCTTTACTAGTAGAAATTCAGATTTGTTTTGTTTTGTTTTGTTTTGTTATAAAAGAAAGTGTTTTGTGTATTTGTTCTCCTGTGTTGTTGTTGTTGTTGTTGTTGTTGTTTCTTCTTCTTCTTCTTCTTCTTCTTCTTCTTCTTTTTCTTTTTTTTCTTCTTCTTCTTCTTCTTCTTCTTCTTCTTCTTCTTCTTCTTCTTCTTCTTCTTCCAATTACTGCCATATCTCTCCTCTATTTTGTCATTGTTCTATTTATCTCTTCCTTCCGAAACTCACACCAATAACTCTCTCTCTCTCTCTCTCTCTCTCTCTCTCTCTCTCTCTCTCTCTCTCTCTCTCTCTCTCTCTCTCTGTAATGGTCCGTAAGGCGATTACTACGTGTGTGTGTGTGTGTGTGTGTGTGTGTGTGTGTGTGTGTGTGTGTGTGTGTGTGTGTGTGTGTGTGTGTGTGTGTGTGTGTGTGTGTGTGTGTGTGTGTGTGTGTGTGTGTAAGGAGGTGCCAAAGAAACTTGTGGTCTTGTCCTACACGCTAAAACTGGTTGTGTGCGTGTGCGAGAGAGAGAGAGAGAGAGAGAGAGAGAGAGAGAGAGAGAGAGAGAGAGAGAGAGAGAGAGAGAGAGAGAGAGAGAGAGAGAGGGAGGGAGGGAGGGATGGGGGAGGGGGCGAGGGAGGCAAGGAATGAGGGAGTGGAAGTTTTATTTACAGGTTGAAAGAAGAAGAAGAAGAAGAAGAAGAAGAAGAAGAAGAAGAAGAAGAAGAAGAAGAAGAAGAAGAAGAAGGAAGATGATGATGGTGGAAGATGATGATGGTTATGATTATGAAGATGATGAATAATAACAAACGCAATAACAACAACAACAATAACAATAACAACAACAAGGAAGAAGGAGGAGGAGAGGAGGAGGAGGAGGAGGAGGAGGAGAAGGAGGAGGAGGAGGAGGAGGAGGTGAGAATAATGGCCCACTCATATATATCAATGTCTCGTTTATAAAGTTATGGACGAGAGTATAAATCGAAGTAGTAGTAGTAGTAGTAGTAGTAGTAGTAGTAGTAGTAGTAGTAGTAGTAGTAGTAGTAGTAGTAGTAGTAGTAGTAGTAGTAGTAGCAGTAGCAGCACTAATGAAACCTAAACATATATAGAACTCAAATAACTTAATATAACTTACATAATGAAGTTTAAATTGAAAAACGATGGATAACAAATAGACATAATGAATCTTAACTCGATTACTGAGAGTGAATATAAATTTATAGGCGGAAAGTAAGGAGAAGAATAGACTGTACATCAGAGAGAGAGAGAGAGAGAGAGAGAGAGAGAGAGAGAGAGAGAGAGAGAGAGAGAGAGAGAGAGAGAGAGAGAGAGAGTAACGTCAAAATAACAATATATCATGGTTTTTAATCTTCTCCTCCTCCTCTTCTTCTTTTTTCTCTTCCTCCTCCTCCTCCTCCTCCTCCTTAGATGTTTAGTTGCTTTACCTTCTTATTTGAGGTTCTGTGATCTGCGACACAGGAAAGGCCGAGGAGGAGGAGGAAGAGGAGGAGGAGGAGGAGGAGGAGGAGGAGGAGGAGGAGGAGGAGGAGGAGGAGGAGGAGGAGGAGGAATATGCACAAGGAATGAAAAGAAACACGAAGAAAGAGAAAAGTAAAATAAAAGAAAAAGACAAGAACAAAGGAAATATATAATAATGAACAAGAGGAAAGAAAGGAAAAACAAGAAGAACAAGAAGACGAAAAATAATGGCAAATAAATAACCACAATAAGTCAATGGTGAGGAAAATGAAGAAGTTGTAAAGTTAGATGAAAAGATTGGTAGTAATGAGAAAGAAGAAGAAGAAGAAGAAGAAGAAGAAGAAGAAGAAGAAGAAGAAGAAGAAGAAGAAGAAGAAGAAGAAGAAGAAGAAGAAGAAGAAGAAGAAGAAGAAGAAGAAGAAGAAGAAGAAGAAGAAGAAGAAGAAGAAGAAGAAGAAGAAGAAGAAGAAGAAGAAGAAGAAAAAGAAGAAAAAGGAGAAGAAAACAAGAACAAGAACAAGAACAAGAATAAGGAAAATAATAATAACAACAATTTAAATGAAAATAGTAACATGAAAGGAAAGGAAACCAGAAAAGGAAAAAAAGAAAGCAGAAAAATGATGATGATGATGATTATGATAATAATAATAATAATAATAATAATAATAATAATAATAATAATAAAAATAATAATAATAATAATACAGTAAAATCCCTCTTATCCGGCATTCGAGTATCCGGCAGCTTCAAGTATCCGGCACATTTTTCCCCGAGCCTTAAAATCAATAAAAAATCAATGTGTACTCATAAAATCGATTAAAATTCCCGCGCGAGGCATACTTTGTCCCCTCGCCACCAGAGCGCACTGCTTCGCGCCATCCGCAGCCCACTGCACTGTGTTTACTCAGTGACTCAGTCCCGCGTGTGCACTGTTTATCGCCTGACGCCTTCATCATGCCTAAAGTTGTAGAAAAGAGGAAGCGTGTTGTGCTTACACTTAAGCAGCTGATCAGATCAGCTGCTGATTAAGATCAGCTGATCTTTGTTATGGTAAGATGCGTGAGTGTAGGGTGGTGATTGTGGACATAATTTCACTTCTATTCAAGTATCCGGCAATATTCAAGTATGCGGCATGTCGGCGGTCCCGTTGATGCCGGATAAGAGGGATTTTACTGTAATAATAATAATAATAATGAGGAGGAGGATGAGGATAAGGAGGAAGAGGAGGAGGAAGAGGAGGAGGAATACAAAGGAATACAAAGGAAAGAACAAACAGCAGCAGCTCTACTGGGCCTAACGAGGCTGTCTGTGTGATTACACTGCTGCTACAGGTTCTATGAATAAGAGGTAAATGGACAGCAAGGGTCAGGGAAGGAACACCATGCAGCACAGAGGGAGAAAGCGTCACAGAGTGTGATAGGAAAGGTGGAAAGAGAAACAAGTTGCACTATCTAATACAATATAAAAGGAAAAAGAGAGAAAAAAAAATATCCAGGAGCGAAATGCGTTATACGAGGGGTTGATGCGAGGTGCCTGTCTAACCTGTGCTTCAACGTTTTTACCGTATTGCTATTTCCTGCCTGTGCCGGGAGAGAGTTCCAAATATAAATTATTCTGTTAAAGAAAAAGTGTTGAGCTTCGTCTGCTCTAAATCGCTTGCCTGTAATCTTATAACCATCATTACGAGTGTTGCTAGTTCGGTCAGTAATAACAGATTTGTTAATGTTAACGTTATTAAAGCCGCGAAACATTTTGAAGCTCTCTGAAATCCCCTCGCATCCTACGCTTCTCTACAATGAACAAGTTGAGTTCCCTCACACGCTCCTCGCATGGTTTGTCACCACAGGTGGGCGCGATAACGAAAAAAGATACCACAATAACCTGTAAACCGATAACGATAACCTTATCGGCGGTAATCAATAATCGATAGCTGGCGATAATTTCACCGCCCGATAACCGGTGACCGACAAATCGATAAATCCAAAATTTCAATACTAGCAATAACGATAGTGATATTTTAAAAAGAAAAAAAAAGATAAATTCAAATCTCTATTTTTATCTTTATCTTAGAAAACTTTGAAAAATCAGAGAAAAGACTCCAGATTCAATGTTTACCCTTTCTCTTCACTAATGAAAAGTACTGTTTTAAGTAAAATAGCTACACTTAATTTTGAAACTTTAAAACTTCAACATGGTCATGTTGCAAACTAAAATGATCGATTATCACTAGTTTGGAACCAAAGGTAGCGGCGATACCGATGAATCGATAATATGGGAAAAATAATTATTGGATAACAGATAACCCGATGTCGTTATCGCGATAAATTACTGCGATAACGTCCACCGATCATTGTTACGCTCTCGTGGCATCATCTTGGTAACTTTTCTTTGCACTCTCTCCAGCTTGTCTATATATTTCCTATATATAATAAGGTCGTCGTCGTCGTCGTCGTCGGAGGAGGAGGAGGAGTATGATGCAGATAATAATGAACATCAACAACAACAACAGCAGCAACAGTAACAACAACAACAAAAACGCCACCACCACCAGCAACAACAACAAATAACAACAACAACAACAAAAACACCACCGCCACCACCACCACTAACACCAACACCAACAACAACAACAACAAACAAACAAACAAACAAACAAACAAACAAACGAACAAACAAGAAACAAACACCCAAACAAACCACTAAAAAAAAGCAAAGTAAAAACACAAAAAAATCACACACACAAAAAAAAATACAAAAATACAAAAATAACCCCACTCAAAAAAATAAACAAATAAAGAAAAAAAAAATAAAAAAAACACGTAAGTCACTAACCTGACCTAACCTAACCCAAACCCCACGAAGCAGACGCAAATCACCACTAAAAATAAAGGAGTAAGAAGAGGGAGAGAACAAGTATTTGGAAGAGACTGAGGAGGAGCAGCGGTGGTGGGGGGGGGAGGAATTAGACAAGGATGGCGGTGCTTGGAGCGTGCAATGCCTTAGCTGGGCAGGAGGCGCCACGGTGACCTGGTCTGGGGTTGGCAGATGCAGGGACGGTGGTGAGGGGGAGAACCAATGAAAAAAAAGGTAATTGTAATAAAAAAAGAGGAAATTGTAATGAAGAGAAGATAAAGTTACAGAAAATAAGGAAGAATAATAAAAGAGGGGAGGGAACTAATGAAAATAAAAAAGGATTTCTAATTAAAAGGGGAAATTGTAATAAAGAGACGATAAAGCGGTGGGAAATAAGGGAGATTGATAAGATAGGAGGAAAAGTGAGGGAGAGAAGTAATAAAAAAAGGAAAAGTTATAATAAGGAAACAACAAAGCGATGGAAGATAAGGAAGACTGACAGGAAAGGAGGAAAACAATGAGGGGAAAAATAATGTAAAAAAAAGGGGCACTGTAATAAAAAAGGGAAAATAAAGGGAGGAAAGGTGATAGAAACGAGGAAAACTGATAAGAAAGGAGGAAAATAGTGACATAAAGGGAAAATAATGATAAGAAAGGAATAATAGCAATCAGAAAGAGGATAATTATAATAAGAAAGTGGTAAGATTGATAAAAAGACCAAAGATTGATAAAAAAAAGGGAATGTTAATAGTAATGAAAGAAGAGATAATGAAAACGAGATAAAATTGATAAAAGAGGAAATACTGATAAGAAAACAGAAAATATTAACAAGAAATAAGAAAATAAGAAAATGCTAATAAATAATGATAAGAAGAATAAGGAAAGTGAAGAAGAAGAAAAGGATTAAATTAGGAGATTAAAGGATTAAGAATGAAGACTGAATTAGGATTTCATAATTTTAAAACAAATATATGTATTATGAACCTTTTTACACACACACACACACACACACACACACACACACACACACACACACACACACACACACACACACAATTGGATCTCAATAACCATAATCAACTTGTTTATGTGATATGCACACACACACACACACACACACACACACACACACACACACACACAAGAACCAGTTGCAACTTCTAACTTCATAGCCAGAGAGAGAGAGAGAGAGAGAGAGAGAGAGAGAGAGAGAGAGAGAGAGAGAGAGAGAGAGAGAGAGAGAGAGAGAGAGAGAGAGAGAGAGAGAGAGAGAGAGAGAGAGAGAGAGAGAGAGAGAGAGAGAGAGAGAGAGAGAGAGAGAGAGAGAGAGAGAGAGAGAGAGAGAGAACTGACCGAGCATAACCCAGGAGTCAATGGGGGGTGGGGAGTTAAGGGGGAGATTAACCAAGGTCACTCTTGTTTTTTTGGGGGGAGAGTGGAGAGAGGAAGAGGAGGGGGGAGGAGAGAAAGCCAGGGGGGTTAAGGGGGGTTTGGCACAGCTGAAGGATAGGGGAAGGTACTCAGGAGAGGAGGGGGGAGACAAAAGAATTAAGGAAGAGGAGGAGGAGGAGGAGGAGGAGGAGAAGGAAGAGTACTGAACAAGAGAGAGAGTAGAAGGAGAGGAATGAGGAGGAGGAGGAGAGGGGCAGGGAGAGAAAATATAGGTTCACTGGCTGTAAGAGGGGAGAGGGGAGATTATGAGGGGAGGAGAGGGTAATGGAGAGACAGACAGGCAGACAGGGGAGGCAATGAGGCATGACGGAGGTAAAAATGAGGAAAAGAGGAAAAAAGAGGAGGAAAAAGCAGTATATGAAGGAAGCTTGGGGAGGAGAGGTGGAGGAAAAAGTATCTGAAGGAGGGATGGAGAGAAAAAGAGAAGGAAAAGTAGAGGAAAAGTGTCTGAAGGAGGATGGGGAGGAAAAATGTTGTTTGAAGGAGAATGGGAAGAAAACTGAAGGAAAAAGGGTGTCTGAAGAATGGGTGGGGAGGAAAAGTGAAGGAAAAATGGCGTTTGTAGGAGGAACAGTGAAGGAAATGTGAAGGAAAAGTGTCTTAAGTAGGGCTGGGGAGGAAAATGGAGGAAAATGATAATTTGAAGGACAGGTGGAGGGAAACAAAGGGAAACTAAAGAGAGAGAGGAAAGAAAGGGAAGGAAAAAAATGAGTAACGAGGAAAAGAATAGGAATAAAGAAAGAATAGAGATAAAATGAAGAGTTAGGATAAAAAAAGACAGGAGGAAGAAAGAAAGAGGAAAAGAGGGGAAGGTAAGGAAAAACTGATAAAAAAAAAGGAGGGGAAAACTGGATGAAAGGAAGAAAAGGATGTAGGGAAGATAAAACAATTAGAAAAAGGAAGTTGGGAAGGAAAAATGAGGGAAAAAGAAAAAGGAAAAAGAAAAAGAAATTAAAAAATAAATAAAGGAAAGGGAAAATAAAGCCAGAGGATGAGAGGAAAAGGAGAAAAGAAACACAGAAGACAAAAGAAAGACCAGAGAGAGAGAGAGAGAGAGAGAGAGAGAGAGAGAGAGAGAGAGAGAGAGAGAGAGAGGAGCAACCCTTGACCTTCTCTTCTCCTCACCTGCCTCACTGCTCTTAATTGATCCCAAGTAGCTTGTCCTCACCTGAGAGAGAGAGAGAGAGAGAGAGAGAGAGAGAGAGAGAGAGAGAGAGAGAGAGAGAGAGAGAGAGAGAGAGAGAGAGAGAGAGAGAGAGAGAGAGAGAGAGAGAGAGAGAGAGAGAGAGAGAGAGAGAGAGAGAGAGATTTTGTGTCCATTATTCCCCACAAAAAATAAATAAAATAAATAAATAAATAAACCCTTCAGATGAGAAAACTACGAAAAAACGATAAAAAAATCACGAAAACAACATATAAACAAAGAAAACACGCAACAAAACAGTTATCAAAGAGAGAAAAAGAAAAAAAAACTCGTAGAAAACAAGCAACATTACGAATGGCAGTGTAAACAAGCCGAAACAACCCACGAACACAAAACAAAGCAATAAAAAAACAAGAAAGAACGAACGAAAACAAAATCCAAAACACAACAAAACACACACACACACACACACACACACACACACACACACACACACACACACACACACACAAACCAGACAAAACCAAGAGAAAACAAACAAACAAAAAAAAACATTACAAACAGCAATATAAACTAGGGAAACACTCAAAAACAAGATAAAAACAGAGAGAGAGAGAGAGAGAGAGAGAGAGAGAGAGAGAGAGAGAGAGAGAGAGAGAAAAGACCCAAACATTCAGAGAACAAAATATAAACACAACAAAACAAGAGAAAGCTGCCAGAGAGAGAGAGAGAGAGAGAGAGAGAGAGAGAGAGAGAGAGAGAGAGAGAGAGAGAGAGAGAGAGAGAGAGAGAGAGAGAGAGAGAGAGAGAGAGTACAGGTGAGCTCAGGTAAGCACAGTAATATCTTCCAGCAATTAGTCGCCAAAGGAAGGCTGGAAGTCACCGTAAACAACAATTATCAGCGACAACCACGAGAGAAAAAGATGAAGAAGAAGAAGAAAAAGACTCTCTCGTGATAACCAAACGGAAAAGCGTGTAAGTGTAAACAAATAGAATAAATAAATGTAAGGATAGAAAGTCTGCGAGGGACAAGAAAGAGGAATAAAGCTGGGAGGTAAATGAACTGCGGAAGGAAGGAAGGAAGGAAGGAAGGCTAGTGAATGTATAAATGTGGGAGTGAATTAAAGAAACGTGTGGGAACTGGGAGAGAGAGAGAGAGAGAGAGAGAGAGAGAGAGAGAGAGAGAGAGAGAGAGAGAGAGAGAGAGAGAGAGAGAGAGAGAGAGAGAGAGAGAGAGCCATACATCCATCCATCCAGTCAGCCAGCCACCCAGCCAGCCAACCAGCCAAACAAAGACATACGAACAATGAAAAAAAAAAAAACAAACACTAATAGTAAGAATAATGAAAAATAAATAAATAAAACTTGAAAAGAAAACTTAAAACCCATAGACTAAAAAAACACCCCCACAAAAAAAAAAGTTAATAAACGAATAAAAAATAGACAAAATGAAAAAAAAAAAATAATAATAATAATAATGCGATTATTTCACCACCCAGACACTTGCCAATCCCAAGGAACATAAGATTAACGGGACCCAATCGCCCCTAAGTGGTGTTATAAGGAGGTGTGGCTAATCGGTCTCGTTCCTGCTGAGGGGCTGTAAAGAGAACTGGATCCTCCTTGAGAGTGTCGAATCCTTTATGTCTATGACCCTTGGTTCTCCTCGGTTCAACCACTTGTGACTTGAGCATTGAGTTGTGTCTACGATATTCTCTCTCTCTCTCTCTCTCTCTCTCTCTCTCTCTCTCTCTCTCTCTCTCTCTCTCTCTCTGAATGAGGTAAAATGTGAAAAAAATTAATGATGTTTAAATGAAAGTTCTAAATATATCTACACGAGTCTTCTGTATTACACACACACACACACACACATACACACGCACACACACACACACACACACACACACACACACACACACACACACACACACACACACACACACACACACACGTACACACACGTACACACACACGTCTTCCTACCACCTGCGCAGGGACTAATTAAAAACACAGCACACCTTTCCTGTCCTCACCTGACTCACCAAGCACACACACACACACACACACACACACACACACACACACACACACACACACACACACACACACGAGGACATCCAGAGCTAATGATAACTTTCAGGAAGGCAAAGAAAATAACATTAAGTGAAGATAATTCAGTAAATGGACACCAAATCATAGGGTGGACAGAGGAGATGAAACTGAACACCTCCACCTAACCCTTCCACCTGTAACCTTTCACCTGTAATCTGCGCATCCAAGGGGAAAAACAGGGGAAAATATCATTGTCAGGGAAATGCAATGATACTCACGTGCGTGGATAAAGAAGATTCACAGCCAGTTTACCTGGAAAGAGAAAAAAATACTAATTGAAATTTTACCTGTTGAGGAAGAAACAGTGAGAATAATAATGACTTCATATCTGAAATTCATAGTTAGTCTTCCTGTAGGGAGAAAAATATTTATTGAGTGTTTACCTGGCGAGGGAGGAACGGTAACAATAATGCGTTATATCATCCGAAAATTTTAGTCTTGCTGAAGAAAAACTGAAAATGTAAAGACGAAAACGAATTTACCTTCAAGGAGAAAACTAATTGAGTTTACCTGGGGAAGGGTAAACAATGTAAAGATAACTTCATATATGTAGTCTGAAAATTTACATCTTGCTCAAAGAAAACTTAAAGAAAAAAAAATGAAGCCCAAAACTTAAAGAAAACATAAAAATGAAGCCCAGTTTATCTGTAAGGAGAAAATACTAATTGAGAGCTTACTGGCTGAGGGAACAAAAAAAAAAAAAAGTAATAATAGTAACTTCATATCACCTGAAAATTAACAACAAAAAATAGAAGTCAATATTACCTGTAGGGAGAAGACAGTGCTAATATAGACCTTACCTGTTAAATATTCATACCAGTGACAACCTCATATTGCCTGAAATTCTAGACCTTGCTGTGTGGAAATTGAAAAATTAAATTAAATGAAAACAAGGGGAAGATTGTCAATGTAATATGTTTAGATAAAAATAATTGAAACCTTGCACTGGTGAAAGACAAACATTACCAACATATCACCTGAAATCTTAGAACCTGCTGCAGGGAAACTGAATTAAAGGAGAATATGTAGGAGGGAATCAGTACACGTGGGAAGAAAAATATGAATAGTTTACTGACTGAATAGGAATACCAATAATAACTTAATAATACGTGGAATTTTACATTATGCTACGATAAGATAAAATGAAAACGTTGATAAGGAAGCAAGGATGAGGATTAGACAGGCAAATGCTAATGAACTTTACCTGCTCAGTTTCAACACAATGATAATAATAACACTAATAATAACAACGTCACCTGGATTTCTCAGTCTTGCGGTAGGAAAATTGAAGGAAGCCAAAACACAGACGAGAAAAGGTACGATAATTTTCCACTCGTATTATGTACAAGTGAATAAAAATACCAGTAATAACCTAACAACTTAATACCGAGCGAAATTTTGCACCTTGCTGAGAGAAAATGAAATGGAAACAGCGATAATGAGACGAATATACCTAAGAGAGAGAGAGAGAGAGAGAGAGAGAGAGAGAGAGAGAGAGAGAGAGAGAGAGAGAGAGAGAGAGAGAGAGAGAGAGAGAGAGAGAGAGAGAGAGAGAGAGAGAGAGAGAGAGAGGCAAATACTAACAAACATTACCTGGTTAATTGAAAAGAGAAAAAAAGGAAAAAGAAAAAAATAACATAAACAACATCATCTAAAAGTTTCAACCTTGCAGCTGGAAAACAGAAGGAAACCAAAACCCGGAGGAGAAAAGTACGATAATTTCACACTCAGATGGTTTAATGGCGGCAAAACGATACTCTGCCTCACCTGATATTCAATTAACACTCTGACAGGTTAATACAATGGTGCAGTGGAAGTTCAAAGCAAAATTTCCATAGAGAACACTGATAGAATAAGACGAGATAGAATACAAGTCTTTTTAGCTTCTCTGTATTAATATTTTCTCTTTTCACTAACTGTTTGTCTTCTATAACTTCTGGAACTTAATGAAATGAAGAGTATGTTTAGATTCGAAGAGAAGATCCAGTGAAGTTTTTTTTTTTTTTCAGTTTCTCGTTAATATATTTTCCCTTCTTTAGTTAACTTGAACTTGATAAAATGGAGTATGATTTTAGTTTCGTATTTAAGATGGAGTAAAGTTGTTGTTTTTTTCTTGTGGTTCTATTTTTCTGCTCTTTTTGATTAACCATTTGA
>NC_087169.1:16686141-16703641 GCF_035594125.1 Scylla paramamosain
GGAAGTGGAGGTGGAGGAGGGAGGGTTTAGATATTGGTTTATGATAGAAGAAGTGGAGGTGCTGGATAAGATAGAGGAGGAGAAGGAGGGAGCAATAATAACCTGTTAGAAATTATGATGGAGGAACAGGAGGAGGTGGTGGAGACTAAAGAGGTGGAGGAAGAGAAAGACAAGGAGGAGAA
Organism: Scylla paramamosain; assembly: GCF_035594125.1. Lineage (NCBI taxonomy): Eukaryota > Metazoa > Arthropoda > Malacostraca > Decapoda > Portunidae > Scylla > Scylla paramamosain. Next base: position 16,686,324 of record NC_087169.1, read on the forward strand.
CAAGGGCAGAGAAACTATTAGCTTATAATGATGTGTTCTGCATCATTTAGTATTCAAATTACGTGCTTTAGAATCCTGGTTAGGCGCCTTTGGTATTCAGGAAGAGGAGGAGGAGGAGGAGAAGGAAAAAGAAGAGCAGATAGAGGAAGAGGAATAAAGCAAACAAGAAATGAAAGAAGAAAAATCAAAATCAAAGCAAGAGACAGAAAGAAACAGGCCCACAAAGAGAGCGGCAGATAACTGGAACAGACTCTCTCAGCAATCAGGCTGTTAGTGCCGAATCAACAAGGAGCTTTAAAAGATTACACAGACTTATGAACAGAGATAATAGGCGGGAACAGACAGGCATGTTGTATACAGGAACTGCCACGTGAAGGCCTGATGGCTTCTTGCATCTTTCCTTATGTTATCATGCACAGTTTAATAAGGGCGGGGCAGTGACTAGGAGTGAGTGAAGTATCGGTAGCAGTAGAAGTCTCAGTGAATAGAGTTTTCTAATTACTGTGTTTACGTAATTAATTTAAGCCTAGTGATACCAACACTTGTAATTAAAACACATTAATATTCACAGGCCTCCTATCCGTTGTTGTAATTAATGTTGGGCAGCTGTGGAAGTTTATAAAGCATGTAATTAGGATGTTCTGGGTGGAGGGTTTTGGAAGTGGATGAGTGGAGGTAAGTGGTGTGTGGATTTGAGGCGAGGCTTTGCGAGCTGGGAGGAAGTCTGCAGTGAGATGGAAAATTTGACTGAATGACTTGACTGCCTAACTGATTCATTTGTTTATTCATTTATTCATTGGTTGACTGATTGAGTGAGTGAGTGAGTGAGTGACTGACTGACTGACTGACTGACTGACTGACTGACTGACTGATTGAATGAATGATTGATTGGCTGACTGACTGACGGACTGACTGAGTGACTGACTGACTGACTGACTGACTGACTGACTGACTGACTGACTGACTGAATAAATGAATGAATGATTGATTGGCCGACTGACTGACGGACTGACTGAGTGACTGACTGACTGACTGACTGAATAAATGAATGAATGATTGATTGGCCGACTGACTGACTGACTGACTGGCTGAATGAATCAATGAATTAATGAATGATTGACTGATTGACTGACTGACTGACTAATTGACTGAATGAATAACGGACTGACTGATATTTTTTTCCGCAATAAATCCTAAATGAAGTTGAGGGAAACAAAAAACAAAAATACAAATAAAGAAGAAGGAAAGAAAAAAAAAAAAGAGAGAGAAAAAAAACAAGTGGAATTTTAGAGTTGCAAAAAAAAAAAAAAAAAGATGGATGACCAGACTTGACACTTGAATGAGTAGATTGGTGGATGAATAATGAATAACACCATGGATTAATGAATTAGAATCTGAGATAAAGCTTTTCCATTACCACAGCCCAACAACTGGTTTGTGTGACGTGAATCAGAATTTATAGTGGATGGGGGAGGTGGAGGAGGTGGAGGAGGGGATGCTATGTCAAAGTGGAGGGGGGAAGGTGAAAAGGTGGTAAAAAGATATGGGAGTGTGGAGAGGTGAATAGTGAATGTGGAGAAGAAAAGAATGGAGAAATGTAGAGAGGTGGATGGAGAAGTGGAGGAGTGGAAGAAAGGAGTGAATGGTACAAAGTGGAAGAAAGATGTGGAGAAATTCGATGTGTGTTGATAAATATGAGGGAGTGAAGATGATAAGGACAGAGAGAGAGAGAGAGAGAGAGAGAGAGAGAGAGAGAGAGAGAGAGAGAGAGAGAGAGAGAGAGAGAGAGAGAGAGAGAGAGAGACACACACACACACACACACACACACACACACACACACACACACACACACACACACTCAAACAAATGCTGAATGGTAAGCTAAGAGAGGGAAGGAGGGCAGAGGGACAAAGGAGAGAGGGAGAGGGGAGAGTGAGGGGAGAGGGAGTGGGTTGTTGTCCCGTTGAGTAAACTGACCACCTTGGCGATGAGGGAGGAGGCCAATACCCTCACTACAACCGCCTCCTCCTCCTCCTCCTCTTCTTCCTCCTCCTCCTCCTCCTCCTCCTCCTCCTTCTCCTCTCTCAGACTCTTACTTCTCTTTCTCCTCCAACTCATCAAAATCTTCTTCACTTCTCTTCACTTCCATTCTCCTCCTCCTCTTCCTCCTCCTCCTCCTCTTCTCACTATCTTCTTCCTCTTGGTCTCCATCACCTCGCCTCTTCCCCTCTTTGTCTTCCGCTTCTAATCCTCTTTCGTATTTTTCCTCTGCTCTCTTCTCTTTCTTAAGTTTCATTCACGTCATCATGACAAATCATCTTCCTTCTCCCCCTCCTCCTCCTCCTCCTCCCCCTCTTGTTCTTCCTCCTTCTCCTCCTCCAGGGAAGCAGGACAGGTGGACGCAATACCATGGAGAAAGAAAGTAGTAGTAGTAGTAGTAGTAGTAGTAGTAGTAGTAGTAGTAGTAGTAAGCAGTGATACTCTTATAATATTTGTAGTGATAATAGTAAATACAGTGACGGTGGTGGTGGTAGTGGTGGTGGTAGCAACGGTTGTGGTGGTGGTGATGATGATGGAGAAGATAGTGGTAGGAGTGGTGGTGGTGGTGGTGGTGGTGGCAGTGACAGCGGTGGTAACTGGTTATACAAATGAATAGATTTTTTTTCATCATTTTTTTTGCCACCTACTACACCGGACACAAGCCCACCCTCCCACGCACACACACACACACACACACACACACACACACACACACACACACACACACACACAGTCAGTGTTAATATCCTTACTTACTAAAAAAAAAAAAAAAAACAGAAAAAATGGAGCTAAAATAAAACAGAACATAACTAATAGAAAAAAAGACGAAAACTAATAAAACTGAAGGAGAAGAAGAAAAAGAAGAAGAAGAAGAAGGAAGAAAGAAAGAAAGAAAGAAAGAAAGAAGGAAAGAAAGAAAGAACAAGAAAAAGAAGAAACACACAAACAAACAAGCAAACAAACAAAAAGAGGAAGAAAAGAAAAAAAGAAGACCAAGAACACGAAGAAGAACAAGAACAAGAGAAAAACAAAAACAAGACACAAAAAAACGAAAAATCACCAAACCAAAAAAAAAACACAAACAACACAACAAACAACACAACAAACAACAAAACAAACAACAGAACAAGGAAGACGAAGAGAAGGAAGCGAGAAAGCAAATCAAAATAAACCAATATCACACCCACCCACCCACCCACACACACACACACACACACACACACACACACACACACACACACACACACACACACACACAGTCCCTCACTAATCCATTTAGCCAACAATCACTGCCAAATGAAGGAGCGAGACCCAAGTGGGAGTTTAATTACAGGTGCGAGAGCAGGTAAGCGCCCTGAGTGGGGTGGAGGCAGGCGGGCAAGTACGGGGCGATATATAGGCTTCTACCTGTGTCATTAGCGGGCCAGGTGAGCCAGGTAAGTCGCAGTGGGGAGGTTATAGGAAAGGTGTGGAGATGATGGGGTGGATGAGAGGCGCCATGTGGAGAGAGAGAGAGAGAGAGAGAGAGAGAGAGAGAGAGAGAGAGAGAGAGAGAGAGAGAGAGAGAGAGAGAGAGAGAGAGAGAGAGAGAGAGAGAGAATGAAGACTCGATATTAAAAAAAAAACAGAAAAAGACTAAACTTATATTGGAGAAAGAAAAAGGAAAGACGTGAACTAAATCAGAGAGAGAGAGAGAGAGAGAGAGAGAGAGAGAGAGAGAGAGAGAGAGAGAGAGAGAGAGAGAGAGAGAGAGAGAGAGAGAGAGAGAGAGAGAGAGTCACACCATCACAGTATAAGCTCACATTCAGCCTTAAATAATCAGATAAACACAGACGTAAACAAACATAAACAATGACAATAAATTCACGATAAGTAACATAAAGAGATCAAAAATAAACAAGTGTAAACAAGTATATGATGCCATTCTAGTAAGCCTGCCAGTCTCTCTCTCTCTCTCTCTCTCTCTCTCTCTCTCTCTCTCTCTCTCTCTCTCTCTCTCTCTCTCTCTCTCTCTCTCTCTCTCTGGGTGGCTTTACAAATGGATGGAGGGGAGGAAGAGGGTAGTGATGCGAGAGGGTAGTTGTATAAAGAGGAGGAGGAGGAGGAGGAGGAGGAGGAGGAGGAGGAGGAGGAGGAGGAGGAGAGGAATGAGGGGAGAGAGAGGGGACGCGTTGAGTTCGTCACCCCCACACACACACACACACACACACACACACACACACACACACACACACACACACACACACACACACACACACACACACACTACAACTTTAAAGAAAAAAAAAAGAACTACGGAATGCGCTGTGCTGCTGGGGACGAGAGGAGGAGGAGGAGGAGAAGGAGGAAGAGGAGGAGGAGGAAGAGGATGAAGGGCCAGCTAGGTCCCCCCGATGACCTTGTCTGCCCAGGTAAGGTGACTAGGTAAATGACCTCGATCGGTTCTCCCTTACCTAACCCCTTCCCTCTTACCCACCTCTCCTTACCTCTCCCCTTCATCTCTCCCCATACCTTTGTCCCTCACTTACTACTTACCTGCTTTCCCCTCACCTTTATCCCCTCTCATCCTCTCCCATACCTGTCCCCTTAAGTACCCCCCCTCCATCTTGCCCACCTTCCCTTCACCTTTCTCGCCTCGCAGCTCCTCTCTCCCACCTCCTGCTTCTATCTACGGCCTGTTTGACACTCCTAGTACCACCTCATCTCTCCCTCATTGTCCTCCTCTTCTTCCTCATCTCTACTCCTGATGATCCTACTACTCCTCCTCCTCGTATCCTTCTTCTGACGGTATTCCTCCTCTTCCTCCTTCTGTGCATCCCCCTCCCGAGGCTACAGATGCTCACCCAGGAGGAGGCCGGCACAAGGAGAAGCCAACGTCACCTGAGAGAGATGTGTAGCCGGATCTGATAGTGAGGCGCAGTTAAAAAATATTGCCAGAAGTCTGAAGGAGAGTGCATATGGATAACTGAATAAATAATGAAGGGTGAAGTACATGAATGATCTAATAAGGTTGGGGGAGAAAAGAACGTTGATAATATGCAGCAGAGAAAGTTACATAAATAAGAAAGAGTAGAGGGAGAAGTACATTGATAATATAATGATAGGCAAAAGAGGAAAGTACATAAATAATAAGCAATAGAAAGAAATAATAAGGAACATAAAGAAAAGTACTGAAATATTAAACAGTAAAGGAAAGTTACATGAATAACAAACAAGAGAAAGAGGAAAGCGCATGAATAATCTAATAAACTAGAGGGAAAACAAATAATCCAATGAACAACAGGGGAGAAAAGTGCATCAGTTGTCCAGGATAAGGTAACAAGATAATGCGTAGTGTCAGTCATTACGCAGTGAACACAAGGTACATGAATCAAATCGTTAAAATTAAACAGTTGATCAATTAAATCATTAACTTTTCTTACCATATTTTAATTTCAAGCTAACAAATACTTCGACGAAACAAGAGAGTGAGATAGTCGGTATAAAAAGTCACATTTCCCACGATTTTTTTCAATAAATCATTCAATTAAATCATCAGAACTATTTACATATTTTTTTTCCCAACTAAGAAATCACTCAAAAAAAAAATATAGGAGTTGATGCGCGTAAGATTTTTATTTATTTATTTTTTTCAGGTGAATCACTCAAGTAAATCATCACGTTTTCTTATAATACTTTAACATCAGACTAAGAAATCCCTCGTCCAGGCAAGGGAGGACAAGTTAGTGAGCACAAACAACGAGTAAAAAAAAAAAGTCGCACTTCCCCAAGATTTTCAGTATTTTATGAAGATAATTTGACAAAACTTTGAATAAAATAAAGAAAGGAATCAATCACATTTCCTTTAGCTTGTTTAACTTTTAACAGTGGACATTATCTGAAAATCTGAACGAATTTGAATAAAGACAAAAAATATTGCACTCATCATTGTCTGTAATTCTTAACGAGAGAAAATCTAAAAACACAAAAACAAAACAGCAAAGAACAAAAACAAAGTAACAAAAACAAGAACAAAATAGATTAATGAAATAAACCAATAAATATAAATAAACAAATAAACACAAGATAACTAAATAAACAGATAAATAAACAAGTAAAAAAAAAACTCTGAATCTTTGACTTATTAACCACAAAGGGAAAACTCAACAACATTTACTGATTAATTTCCATCCCCATCTTTATTTCCATCTGTAAGGAAGGAGGTCACTCACACAGACTTCCCGAGGTCACAATGCAGACACTGACACACTTAGGGCGCAGGTGAGTAGGTGAGCTGAGGTTCATGCAGGTCAGGTCAAGGCAGGTTAATGAATCCCTCGCTAGCCAGGAAGGAAGGTCAGAGTTAAAGCAGTTAAGGTAAACGGAAAAATGGTAATAAAAATATAAAAAACAAAAACAGGTGGAGGAAAAATATTAGTAAGAAGGTTTTGTTGTGGAAAATGGAGGAGGAGGAGGAGAAGGAGGAGGAGGAGGGAGAAAACATAGAAACAAAAAAATCATGATAGTAAAAACGAATGAAATAAAAACGAATGAATTCTTAGAGACGAAAAAAAAGTAAATATTAACTTTCTAAATTTCATGCGAGAAAAAAAATATCACCTTTTCATCTTTTACTTTATGAATTCACGCCAGAGAGAGAGAGAGAGAGAGGAGAGAGAGAGAGAGAGTGAGAGAGAGAGAGGAGAGAGAGAGAGAGAGAGAGAGAGAGAGAGAGAGAGAGAGAAACAGGAACCACCACCACCATCACAACAACCAGTCACGAAATACTTGAATAAGCAGGTGAATGGTGATTGGTGGCCCAGGTAGGAGGGGGAGGGGCACGCAACACACCTGGCTCATCCCTCCTCCTCCTCCTCCTCCTCCTCCTCCTCCTCCTCCTGTTCATCTGAGAAACTCCCAACTGGTTCCTCTCATAAGTGACTCCTTTGCATATTTTCTACTCCCTTCTCCGTGTGTGTGTGTGTGTGTGTGTGTGTGTGTGTGCATATCTTTTCTAAAATTTACATAACACTGACTTGAGTATTTCACCTTTTTCTTCTTCTTTTCTCAAACTCCTTGTCTCTTTACCGTATCCGTCTGTCTACACTCTTATCTGTTTGTCTGTCTGTCTGTCAGTATTACATAGATTACACAAGATAACCAGGCAGCAACATACAATTTTACGTCCCTGCATTTGTGTATTTTTGAATGACAGCCCTTTTCATATATTATTTTCCCCCATAATCACGAGGATGTTATGTTAAGACAGTTTACTAGTGTGGTCTTTTGTTTTATTTGTTTACCCTACAAAGACCAGATTAATATAACATACTTTTTACTTTCTGTGGCTATACAAGTAGTTTTTAAAGTCCACTTGATGACTGACTGAATGCACGACAAACTGAATGATCAACTGACAAAACACCGAATGACTTGACTGACTGACTAAGTGGCTGACTGATACCTGATTGAATGAATGAATGAATGATCGGCTGACCTCGTTGACTGACAAGCTGACTGACTGAATTAACTCCTTTCCACAATATGCAAGCAGTCACGACACTAAGGACAATGCATGAAGCCTTTATAAGCGTCTACAAGAAAGAAAACAGATTAGAAGTTTTTATCATTATTTCTGGCCAGTCAGATGTTTAGAGGCGAGTGTAGAACAAGTTGAAGTGTCTCAGAGTGCTTAGTGGTGAAAGGGAAGTTGCGCCATGAAGCAGTGAAGGGGTTAAAACTTACAAATAAACGAACAGTCATAGCGGTGAAAATTAAATTTGCTTGTCAAATGGAACGGGAAAGATGACGTAGGAAAAAAAAAATGTGAGATAAAAGGAAAGGAAGGAAGGAATGGAGGACGTTAAGATGACAAGGTGCGAAGAGTGAAAATGAGAGAGGAAGGATAATGTAAGAGAAAAATTAAAAAAATAAACACGTGGATGATGTGAGAACGAAGAAAAATGAGAGGAAGTTTTGTATGAACGATAAATATAAGTAGGATTGCAAAAAATCAGTCGTAAGGAAAATAAAGAATAAATGTATGAGGCAAAAAAAGAAAAGAGAAAAAGAAAGAAAGGAAGAAAAATAAAAATAAAAATAGAGTAATGAATATCTAAGACTTTTAGAGGATGAAATAAGGGAGGAGATGAATAATAGATAAATGTAAGTAAGGCCAAACAATAAAAGAAGAGAATGATGAATGTGAAGAATGTAAAGGAGAAAGAAACAGGAGGAAGAAGATAAATAACAAGAGTGAGTAGGTGTAAAGAAGAAAAAAAGAGAAATATGATCAATGTGATGTATCGAGGGAAAAAAAATGTGTGTGTGTGTGTGTGTGTGTGTGTGTGTGTGTGTGTGTGTGTGTGTGTGTGTGTGTGTGTGTGTGTGTGTGTGTACAAGGAGGCGTAAGAGTAACATGCCTACACACACACACACACACACACACACACACACATAATTTCATGCTCCAATACCTGGGTAAGACGACAGGTGTGCAATAAGTAATTAAGGTCGTGTTCACCTGGCTTCATGCAATTAGTAGCAGTGAAAATATTACCTGCGTGAAAGATTGCCAAGAAAGATTAGAAGTATGTGAGGTATCTGAAAAAAAAAGGTAATGATAATAATAATAATAATAATAATAATAATAATAATAATAATAATAATAATAATAATAATAATAATAACAACAACAACAACAACAACAACAACAACAACAACAACAACAACAACAACAACAACAACAACAACAACAACAACAATGAAAGTGAAGAAGATGATGAAGAATAGGATGTCGAACAATAATAAGAAAAACAGAAGAGGACAAGAAAAAAATGAACTAGAACAAGAACAAGAACAAGAGTAGTAGTAGTAATAGTAGTAGAAGTAGTAGTAGTATAAACAGTACCAACAATAACACCACCAACAACAGTAACAATAACAAAAGTAACACCAACACCAACACAAGCCAAACCCAATCACAACACAACACCTTTACAAAACCCTACAACAGAACCCATCCCTCTTTCAGCGCCTCCTTCATAATGGTACCTGCTGTAACTCTCACCTCCTCACCACCTCACCACCTCCTCCATCAAGAGACAAGACAGGAGGTGCTGGGTTCTGCATAAGGTTTGGAGTCAGTGGTCTGTTTTAGTGGTCTGTTTTATGGGGTGCTGCATTGCGGAGGGAGAAATGCCCCATATTTTCTATGATTTTCTTCCTTTAAAATTCTCCCACCTCCTATCTGCTTCTCTTGTACCCTCAGTTTCTTTTTTATATAAGTGGGGTGCTGGCCAAGGGCAACTGAGGCGCCGGTCCCCAAACAGAGGTCAGAAACGATAGTAAAAAAAATGAAGGATAAGTGTCTTGAAACCTCCCTCTTGGAAGTGTTCAAGTCATAGGAAGGAGGAAATACAGAAGCAGGCAGGGAGTTCAGAGCTTCCCAGAAAAATCTATTATGTACTTTTCTTTCAATAAACTAGACTGTAAACTGGTTGGGGCGCCGCAGCATTAAAATCAGGAGAGCAGGAGTGGAATGCATTACGGAAGGGATAAGATCAAAAATATGGGGTGGTTTGGTCACGTAAGAAGAAGAGAAGAGCAAGGAGAGATCCAAAGAGCCTGAAGAAAACCAAATGAGGAAAGAAGATCGAGGGGAAGACAGAGAGTGAGATAGAGGGATGGAATTTCGGTAGAACAGCAGGGAGATGCACGGGACAGAAACAGCTGGAGAGTGATGACATGGCGCCAATTCCTCACTCTAAGTTAACAGCGAAAGGAGAAGGAGAAGGGAGACTAGGAGAGCTGGTGAAGGAATAATAGATGCTGCCTGTGTATGTGTTTGCTTATTGTAAGTATATCACGTGCCAGTTAAGAGTGCAATGGAGTAGAGAGCTTGTAAGGTATAGGAATGCTGTGTTTTGTCTGTCTGTGTGTGTGTGTGTGTGTGTGTGTGTGTGTCTGTCTGTGTGTGTGTGTGTGTGTGTGTTGTAAATAGATCACGTGGTTAAAAAGGGCCAGTTAAGAGCCTTCAAGTGTGGAATGTGTAAATAGGAGAGTCTTCGTGTTTCAGAGTGGAGTTATGTGAAGGTGGAAGGTCGTCAAGTGAGGATTAAAATTAAATAAGGATGAGGATGGAATGTTTGGAAGGCCATTGTGTGTGTGTGTGTGTGTGTGTGTGTGTGTGTGTGTGTGTGTGTGTGTGGTGTGTGTGTGTGTGTGTGTGTGTGTGTGTGTAGGGAGGCGAGATCATACGATGTTACTCACCTTTCTGCGAGAGAGAGAGAGAGAGAGAGAGAGAGAGAGAGAGAGAGAGAGAGAGAGAGAGAGAGAGAGAGAGAGAGAGAGAGAGAGAGAGAGAGAGAGAGAGAGAGAGAGAGAGAGAGAGAGAGAGAGTATAGAGATTAGAGATACAACACACCTACACACCTGAGGAAACTTGACCTTGCTGCGCAGGTGTGTGTTTCCTGTTTGGGGAAGGGTGTGGGGAGAAAGGGAGAGGGAGAGGAGGGGGTCTCAGTCAATGCACTCAGGAGGGTCAGTAACCTATGTTGAAGTTAGGAGAGAAGTTAGTAGAAGTTAGTTAAGGGGGGAGGAAAGTTTATGGGTGAAATTATTATGAAGTTAGTTAAGAGAGAAGTTTATGAGTGATGTTAGTTGCGTGGGAAGTTTGTGAGGAAAGTTTAGTATGAAGTTAGTCAAGTGGGGAAGTTTAAGAGAGAGAAGTCCAGAAGGGATGTCAGTTATGGAGGAAAGTTTAGGAGGGAAGTTAGTTAGGTGGGGTAGTTTAGGAGAGAAGTTAGAAGGAAGTTAGTGATGGGTAAAGTTTAGGAGAGGAATTCGAGCGGAAAGTTTGGTACATGGGAAGTTGAGAAGGGAAGATAGGAGGAAGTTAGCTTATGAGTGAAGTTTTGGAGGGAAGTTAAGTTAGTAAGAAGTTTTGCTACGAGGGAAGTTTATGAGAGAAGTCAGTAGGAAATTAGTTAAATGGAAAGTTTTGTACACTGAGAGAAATTTGAAGGAAGGTAATCACTTTGTATTGTTTAGACAGGAGGTTGAGAAGTTAGAAAGAAGTTGGTTATATGGAAAGTCAGTAGAGTGAGAGAAGCCTGAATGATGATCATCGATTATTGTGTTTAGGTGAAAAGCTGAGAAGTTATTAGAAGTTATAATAATTATGATAGTTTTATGATAATCTCTTAGTATATTTAAGTGTTAGACTGAGAATTTACTAGAAGTTAACTTACGATGAAAAGGGAAGTTAGTGGCCTCAGTTAACTAAAAGAATGTCAGGGAATAAGAAAATTAATAGATAACATCAGAAAAATGAAAAAAAATAAATAAAAAAAAATGAAAGAGAAGAATGAAATAGTACGTACATAACTTTCCAGTCTCCCAATACTAAGTTAAATACCCTGTACAATACCAGGCCTCCTATTGTACAAGCTGACCTGTATTACGCAAGAAACACCTTCCCAGTAAGCTGCCGTTCTTTCTTACCGCATTCCTTCAACACACATTTGGCGAAGGAATCCGTAGAAGGAAATGAACTGAAGACAAGCCCACCAAGACTCTACTGAAGATGTTGTTACAGAACTGATAGACCACTTTTGTAACTCCTTCACACTAGATTTGGAGATGATTTAAAAGGTCATTTTCTGGAGATGAACCCACCAAAACTGTACTGTAGTGGACTTGTTGTTACGAAGAGAATGCATCGTCTTTGTACCTCCACCTGTATATTAGTCTTGGAGATGATTTAAAAGGTGATTTCTGGAAGCGAATACAACGAAACTGTACTCTAGTGGATTTGTTGTTGCAATGGTAATATATCATCTTTGTATCTCTACCATTTCCCTTGACACGATTTCTTCCCAAAATACGTATCGCAGGAATGCCAGGTTTGAGAAGTGAGACGGTGGAAGCGCTGGCTGTGTCGTAAAGCTGTAGAAAATACCTCTTCTTTACGTAGTGAGGTAAAGGGAATGTCAGGAGACGCTCGCTGTTTTGTAGAGCTGTAGGGAAGCTGTAGGAAGAGACAACAATTTTCTATCTTTTTGTATTTCCATTTTTCATGTCCTTTACCCTCCCTCTCCTCCTCTCTTCCCTCTCCCCTAACATCTGTGTAATCCGACTTTCTATTCAGCAAATTAATAAAATAAATAAATAAAAAACCAAGAAGATACTGTAGAAATACCTATCAATTTATGTATCAAAGAAGCGACAGTTTAAGAAGACCGCTGTAGCAAGGCTGTAAGGAAATGCCTGGTCTTCACGTATCGAAAGGACAATTTCTCTCTCTCTCTCTCTCTCTCTCTCTCTCTCTCTCTCTCTCTCTCTCTCTCTCTCTCTCTCTCTCTCTCCTCTCTCTCTCTCTCTCCTCTCTCTCTATCTATCTATCTATCTATCTATCTATCTATCTATCAATCTATCTATCTATTTATTTATTTATATATCCATCTATCAATCTATCTACCTCCATTCTCTGTTTTAACTCCTTTGTAATCCAACTTTCCACTACACAAACAAGAAAAATAATTGAAAAGAAAGAAAGACGCTAGAAAATGGCTGTTTTTTTTCATGTATCAAGGGAGCAGCCTGTGTCACACCGCTGTAGAAAGGCTGTAGGAAATACCTGGTGTTTAGCAAGTCAACGACCGAGGCTCCGTGACGTAAATGGTGCGCCTACCATAGCAATCCCCCGCGGTGTGTGACTCAGGACGACTCGAAACTGGAAGATTAACGACCCCCATGACTAAACTGATTCATCTGCCCCACGTCGCCTTAGGAAGACCATCACGTCCTAGGCCAGCCGGTGCGTCTGAAGGGGCGAGAGTAACTGGCTGCTGGTAAGTCACTGAACTCATGCACTGGACAAGAATGCCTCCAGTAAAAGTGCCATAGCTGGAAAGTGATTAAATTTAACTTGTTCTCTTATCTCCTCTTTTGGATTTTCTTTTTTTTTTTTTTTTTTTGAGGGGAAAGAAGAAAAAGGTGTTATTTGTGTATTTTCACCTTTTTTGGGGGGCATTGTAAAACTACCATAGTGGGAAAGTGAATAAATTGAACTTTTCTCTTATTTCCTTTTCTGGCTTCTTTTTTTTTCGAGGGGGAGAGGAAAAGAAAGGGCATTATGTGTGTATTTTCACTTCTTTTCCTTGTAAAAGTAACACAGCCGGAAATTAAATAAACTGGTTCTTTTAGCTCAAGTCTTTTACCATGTCTCATTTTTTTTTTCTCAAGAGGGGAGATAGAGGAATATTTTTAATTTTCTTTCCTCTTTCTTCCTTGTAAAGTGCCGCAACTGGAAAGTAAATATGTTGCTCTCTTCTCGGATCTTTTCCCTTGTTTCTCTCCCTTTTTTTTCGACCTTTTTATGAGAAAGGGAAAGAAATGGCACTGTTTCTGTTTTTTTTTCTTTTTTCCTACTTTCATTTTCTTCCTTATAAAATTACCAGAGCCGGAAAGTAAATAAATTGGCCTCTATTTTCCGGATCTACTCTCATGGCTTTTGTTTTTTCTTTGGAAGAGAGAGAGGGAGGGGAGGAGAGGGAGAGGAGAAGGAGAGCGAGAGGGCATTGTGTGTGTGTGTGTGTGTGTGTGTGTGTGTGTGTGTGTGTGTGTGTGTGTGTGTGTGTTTCTTTTTTTACTCTTGGCCGCTTTCTCTCCTCTAATGCATCAATACAAATCTAAATTAACAAGCTCCCCCCACAAAAAAAAATAAAAAATCACCTTCAGGCCAGAATGATGAATTAGATAATACACATTTAAACCAGCCATACTTTTGCGAGGTTTCTTTTATTCACCAGTTTTCATGAGGCCAACAATGTCCTCTATTAAGTCGTTAAACTCTCTTGAACTGGACTTTAGGATATTTTTTTTAAAGACTCAGAGCCTCGTACGTCAGAGAGGCCCGTAAAGGGGAGAGGAAACTGGTCTCCCTCAGTGCGTGTATTCCTCAAGTAGAGTCACTGAACTAGACTAGAGTGGGCTTCAGAATCTTTAATAAAACGCCGTAGCTTTTTAACGCAACTGGAAGCTAAAGGGAGAGACGAAAAAGCTGAGTCAGTGCATGTAAGTTTTACCTTTAAAGTCACTTAACTAAACTAAAGAGGGCATAAGAATCTTTAGTGGAAATATTATGAGGTAAGAAGAAAGGGATATGTTATTGCATAGTACCCTTAATTCTTTGGTCACTGAGGTATGAAACTGGACTGAGAAATCTGTAATAAGAATCAATAACCTTGTAAGTCAGCAAATCAGCAAAGCGAAGAAGAAAAATAAGACCAAGTTAAAAAAAAGATGAATAATCTCCCCCAAAATCACTGTAATTTTCAGCTTTCAAGTCACTGAGATATAAAACTGGACTGAGAAATCTGTATTAAAGATCCCATAACCCTCTAAGTCAGCAGACCAACAAGGAAGGGAAAAATCTGACGTAGCTAAAAAGAAAAAACTAAACTGCCCCTAAGTCACTCTATATATCTCTCAAAGACCAGACTCAGGAAACTACACAAAAGATTCTATTGTCTTCCAAGTCAGCAGACCAAGAAAAAGATAGAAGAAAATCAGACCAAATAATAATAATAGAAAAAAAATATAAAAAAACTGAAGGGATTGCATATAATTTTCAACACTGAAGGTAAGAGACTGGACTGAAGTATATCTAGTATTAAAAGAAAGAAAGCCATAACCGTCCAGGTCTAGTGGCCAATAAAAGGGAAGAAAACATAACTGACAAAGTACATGAAAAAATAAAAAATAAAAAAAACTTGCTTGTAGTCCTCAGCTCTTAATTCACTGAACTAATTTGAAAACCGTGGTATGAAAAATGATCGGGGAACTGCAAGAAGAAGAAGAAGAACAAGAAGAACAAGAAGAACAAGAAGAAGAAGAAGAAGAAGAAGAAGAAGAAGAAGAAGAACAAGAACAAGAAGAACAAGAAGAAGAAGAAGAAGAAGAAGAAGAAGAAGAAGAAGAAGAAGAAGAAGAAGAAGAAGAAGAAGAAGAAGAAGAAGACGCAGAGGAGGAAGGAAGTGTAAGAATATGAGATGGAAATGTCAGAAGGAACAAGAACAAGAACAACAAGAACAAGAAGAAGAAGAAGAAGAAGAAGAAGAACAAGAACAAGAACAAGAACAAGAACAAGAAGAAGAACAAGAAGAAGAAGAAGAAGAAGAAGAAGAAGAAGACGCAAAGGAGGAAGGAAGTGTAAGAATATGAGATGGAAATGTCAGAAGGAACAAGAACAAGAACAACAAGAACAAGAACAAGAACATGAACAAGAAGAATAGAACAACAACAACAACAACAACAACAACAACAACAAGACGAAGAAGAAAAAAAAAGAAGAACAAGAAGAACAAGAAGAAGATAATGTTGGCATGCGTAATAGAGCAGTGAAGAAAAAACAAGAAGAAAAAAAAACAGACAAACAAACAAACTCAATATCAAGAATCTGCCTTACACCAACCTGGAAATATGAGCAAGAAGAAAAACATGAACGATGCAGATTATAAGACTGAAGAACCCATATCAAAACTGCCATAAATTTCTAAGTCAGGAGGGCAGCCAGGAGGACGAGTAGAGGACACAGGCACAGGTCCCCACGTCACTACATTAACATAAAAACCGGACCTTCCATAACATCCAGGTAGAACGTCAAACCAGTACAAAACCTCTACTAAACCCACCATAATCTTGTAAGTCAACAGATGCAGTAAGTACAAGTCTTCAGTCATTCAGTCTACAGCAGAATTGGACACTTCATAGCCAAGCAGAGGCAGGGCAGGACAAGGTCTTCTACTAAATCTGCCATAATTTTGTAAGTCAGAAGGCCAGGCAGGATAAGAGGTTGCAGGACGTTGGTTCAAGTATTCAAATCACTGGATTATCATTAGTACTGGATCTTTCATAAAAAACAAAGAGAGAATTAAATCAGACAAAAACCTCTACATAATCTGTCATGATCTTTTAAGTCAGAAGGCCAGGCAGGATAAGAGGTTGCAGGACGTTGGTTCAGGTATTCAAGTCACTGGATTATCATTAGTACTGGATCTTTCATAAAAATCAAAGAGAGAATTAAAGCAGACAAAAAACCTCTACATAATCTGTCATAATCTTGTAAGTCAGCAGGCCAGATAAGAAAAAAAGGTTGCAGGACATTGGTTCAGGTATTCAAGTCACTGGATTATCATTAGAACTGGATCCTTCACAGCTAAGTAGAGAATGCAAGCAAAACAACAACTTTTGAAAACCCCATGAACTTCGAACTCACCAAGCCAATCAGAGGGACGGTTGCAGACTGGCATAGGTCTTCAGTCACTAGATGATCATTAGCATTGGATCTTCCATAGCCAAGCAGAGAGTAAAAGCAAAACAAGACCTCTTCTAAAAATACCATAACCTTCTAAATAGCCAATCAGAAGGACGGTTGGACACTGGCATAGGTCTTCGGTCACAAGATGATCATTGGCACTAGATCTTCCATAGCTAAGCAGAAAGTAAAAGCAGAGCAAGACCTCTTTAAGATACCATAAACTTCTAAACCCAGCAAGCCAATCAGAAGGACGGGCCCTACACTAGCTCAGGTCAATGCACCAACATAAGAACAGGACATTCCAAAGGCAAGCAGAGCCAAAGCAAAACAAGGCCTCCATTAAAGCTGTCATAGTCCAAACTGCCACAATCTTGTAACTCAGCAGGCCAATCAGAGGAACGGGCTGGACATTGGGTGAGGTCAATGCATCTACAGCGGGATAGGACCTTTCATAACAGCCAAGAGAAGACTCAGGACAGAGGGAAGCTTGTGACTGCTCCTCCTCCTAGCAAGTCGCCTCCAGCATTCAAGTAATTGGTCTCTAGTAAGCCAAGAATCTGCAAACAGCAAAAACCTGACCAGACTGAATAACAAGAATAACAGGCTTTAAAAAAAAAAAGAGAGAGAGAGAAAGAGAAAAATAAAGCAAAAAGAAAAAAGATTGGCCAAACAAAACTGTAAAAAAGGGAAAAGAAAACTAAAAAAAAAGAGAGGCCTATAAAGAAGAGAAACTTAACAATTTTACCAAACAAAAATGAAAACTTTAATAATAAAATCTAAACCAAGCAAAACAATGAGGAAGAGACAGACTTAGAATAATAAAATAGAAAATCTTGGCGAACAAATGAACGAAAATAACAGACGTAACATTTTTTTCTACTTTTGACTTTCCTTTACGTGTGAATTTTTGTTTTGTGTAATGAGAGACCAGACAAGAGGGAAAACATAAAACTAATAAATAAATAGATAAAATAG
>NC_087169.1:16708641-16718641 GCF_035594125.1 Scylla paramamosain
GTGTGTGTGTGTGTGTGTGTGTGTGTGTGTGTGTGTGTGTGTGTGTGTGTGTGTGTGTGGCGCTGTAGAATAGGGAGACAAATGGGTAATGGAGGAGTAGGAGGAGGAGGAGGAGGAGGAGGAGGAGGAGAAGAAGAGAGATGGAGGATTTGAAGACGGTGGTGGTAGTAGCAGTAGTAGTAGTAGTAGTAGTAGTAGTAGTAGTAGTAGTAGTAGTAGTAGTAGTAGTAGTAGTAGTAGTAGTAGTAGTAGTAGTAGCAGCAGCAGTAGGAGCAGCAAGCCACCACCTCTGTCAAGAAAACAACCAAAAGCAATGAAACGAGAGAGAGAGAGAGAGAGAGAGAGAGAGAGAGAGAGAGAGAGAGAGAGAGAGAGAGAGAGAGAGAGAGAGAGAGAGAGAGAGAGAGAGAGAGAGAGAACAAAGACACAGAGAAACAAACAAACAGACAAAACCTAACTAAAGCATAGAAAACCCATTAAACAACACAAGCAATAAGAGATAAGACGAAGAATGAAAAGAGACGAATATGAACAGGTGAGATAAGACACCTGTATCACCAATCACCCCTTCACCAGGTGGGCAGCGCAGCCAGGTAGGTAGAAATGTGTATTAGTGATGTTTGAGATAATATGACCAACCGCGTGTGTGTGTATGTGTGTGTGTTAGGGTGACAGGTAAAAGTCCTCAGGTGTATTTCTCCCGGTGTTGCTTCTCCAGGTACGAGTGTTACGAGGGACAAGTTTTACACGCAAAAAATTCAAAGGTGTTTTTTTTTTCATTTTTTTATTATTTTTTTCGTGTTCAGGTAAGTTCGAGATAGAAGAAAATAAATAATAAAGTAAAAATAGAATAACAGGCATTTCTCTCTCTCTCTCTCTCTCTCTCTCTCTCTCTCTCTCTCTCTCTCTCTCTCTCTCTCTCTCTCTCTCTCTCTCTCTCTCTCTCTCTCTCTCTCTCTCTCTCTCTCTCTCTCTCTCTCGCTTTACTATCTGATTGAGTTAGTCAGAATATTAACACACGTCAAACAAATGAATAAATATACAAAGATAAATTCCTCACTGTATGAATGAATAAAATACTGAATTGTACAAAGAGGAAAGACAGCAAAGAAAATGATAAAAGTATGAAGGAGAGAGGTAAAGGAAAGGGTAAAAGATAAGAAACAGGGAGATAAAAGAATAAGAGAGCGCAGTAAAGAGAAAAGAAGATAGAAGATAAGCAAAAGGAAGATAAAAAAAATGGAAAAATTATATAAAGAAAGAATATGTAAAAAGAGGGAGAAAAAGTATAAGAATAACAAAGAAAAAACATGAAAATAAGACAAATAAAGAAACAGATACAGAGAAAGATACAAAAATAAAGAAAATAATAATAAAGAAGATAGATAAAAAAAAATTCTAAAAAAGGGAAAAATTTGCTTCAGAAAGTGACAGACAAATAAACACAAAAATAAACAAAAGTAATAATAACGAAAAATGGACAAAAAAGGGAAAGAAAAAAACAGAAATAAGATGAACTACACTAAAGAAACAGAAAGATGATGAATGTAGACAAAAAATGTAAAACCGTAAATAAACAAGAAAAATAGACAAGAGAAAAAGAGATAGACGAAAAAATAACAATAGCAAGGAGAGACAAATAAGAAAAAGGTAAAAAAAAATGGAAGAAAAGAAAGAAACAGAAAGATAGATAAAAATAATAAAAACGAAGATACACCAAGAAAAAGGAAGAACAGAAAAAAGAAAAAGGAAGAAAAAAACAAAGATAGATAGAAATAATAATAACGAAGATACACAAAATAAAAGAAAGAGATGAAAAAAGGAAAAGGAAAAAAGAAATAAACAAAAAAATAATAATAAAGAAGATAAACAAAAAAGAAAGAAAAGAAAAGAAAGAAAAAAGTACTTCAATAAGAGATTCCCTGAGCTATTCTTTCCCTCCACTCACCACATCACATCCACTTCCTCCTCCACAACCGTCACAAAAACACCACCAAGACTCCCTCCAAACACTGACGGACTCGATCCACCTGCAGCCACACACACACACACACACACACACACACACACACACACACACACACACACAGAGAGAGAGAGAGAGAGAGAGAGAGAGAGAGAGAGAGAGAGAGAGAGAGAGAGAGAGAGAGAGAGAGAGAGAGAGAGAGAGAGAGAGAGAGAGAGAGCTTCTTTCCTCCAACACATACCAAGAGTACACCCGACTTTTTACTTATCGAATGCAAGTCATAAAGAGAGAACATAGCTATCTTCTCTCTCTCTCTCTCTCTCTCTCTCTCTCTCTCTCTCTCTCTCTCTCTCTCTCTCTCTCTCTCTCTCTCTCTCTCTCTCTCTCTCTCTCTCTCCACCTAACTATCAGAAGCAACGAGTAGAGATAAGAACAATACATTCCGTAGAGACACAAGAGACATTAGTAAAAATACAGTGGGAGACGGGGAGGTGGAGACAAGGGGCAGGGACACGGGTGCATCAGGGCAGGGCAGGGCAGGGCAGGAGTCTCCACGTGTGGCGTACAGACAAGCAAACATTCCTTATGCGGCGCCTCACTGCAACTTGTGACTGCCAATGGCGACCTTCACGAGGCCCGGTGTGTGTGCTAAGTCCTGCGTCCCGGGAGCTGCAGGGAAGCCAGGCAGGGCAGGCAGGCAGGCAGGCAGGGCAGGGTAAGCAAGGTGCGGGGCGATGCTCTCACTCCACAACCCTGCCTCTGGTCTTGGCTGAAGGCTGAGACGAAAAGCCAAGTGTGTGTGTGTGTGTGTGTGTGTGTGTGTGTGTGTGTGTGTGTGTGTGTGTGTGTGTGTGTGTGTGTGTGTGTGTTTCCCGGGAAGCAGTGAGGGCGCGGAGTGTGAGGGCGTGTGAGGGCAAGTGAGGGCGCCGTGAGCACTGCATGGGGCGCGTGCCTGAGGGGCGTGCGGTGGGAGCTGGTCCCTGCGAGAGGCGTGCGCCGCGGCCTGAGTTCTGGAATCATGCATTGGCCTCCTCCCATTGGCCGGCAGGGGTAGCGTGGAGGGGGAGTGAGGGGCCGGTGGTTGGTGGAGGCAAGGCCGGGGCCTCGCTGATTGGCCACCGCTGAGACAATTTCCGTCCACCTTCTGGTCTGCGGTGGCCTCCCCATCACCAATGGCGTGCTGCTGCCCCAAAACTCCCTCCACATGACAAAACGGGGCAGGCGCAGGGGGCCAGGCGGCGGCAAGGGGAGGCTGTAGGTCAGGAAGGGTATGTGGCGGGGCGGGGCGACATGGGGCGCGGGGCGGGGCGGGACGGGGCGGGGTAACGAGGCTGGGGCGAGGGACAACCCCGGCGAGGACGAAGCGAGACGAGGTGAGGAGGCGCCTGCAGCCCAGGGTCAGTCGGTGCCCGCGCCGCTGTCTCGCCGCACCGCAACACTCTCCTCTGTGACGGTGCTGCTGCTGCTGCTGCTGTGATAGTTGGAGCTTCCTGGAGTGGCTTCTAGATCTCAGCACACAGGTGAGTACCCTCCTCGCCGCGCCCTTGCCTCACTCCTTCAGGCACCGCCACGCGCTGCCTTCAGGGGATTTGTTACTACCACACATGAAGAAAATGTTCTTTTATCTCCCATTCATTAAGCGGCACATGATAGGCTGTCTTATCACGACCACTGGCTTATAAGCCAACCACCGCCTCGGGGACACCAGCCTTTCACGGACAACTAACAATACAATCAGAAAAGTATTACACCAACACATCGGATTCACAATACGACACAATTTCACGAATCCTGCACTTGTCCCACTCCTCACCCAGCACCTGAAAAAACCCGAGAACCAAGCCGTGCACCTCCACCCTCGTGACGCACAGAGCAGTGCTGCGTTAAGCCAATATTTTCCTGCACCTGAAGAACAGGCATGAAATCCCCGCACCGCAACACGAGGCGTCAGTGGTGCCGGGCACGGCGAGGTGACGAGGTGGTGAGGTGGTGGCCACCGCGAGCACCTCCCCGGGCCAGGCACACCCCGCGGTGGCCACACTGCCTTGTAACACCACGGGTCCTCACAGACACGAGGGTTTGGGGAGAATTTGTACGCAGGTGGTCTGAAGGCGGCGTGTTCGGGGCAGCGGGGAAGGGAGAGGCAAGGCGGGGCATCACTCAGGCTGCGGTCAAAAGCCTCTCCCTCTCCCTCACACATACACACACACACACACACACACACACACACACACACACACACACACACACACACACACCTAACTGTAATCTGTCAGAGGACCGTCACCACTTGCCTGCCCGACATGTCTATCCGCCCCTGCACCTGACGGCGTGTCGGGTACCATGTCCCAGCCGTTCAGTGACACCTGCACAGGGCGTGGCGGCCTCATAGGCTTCCTGGGGGTGGGACGGGGCTAGAGGGGTTAAAGGATGGAGAAAGAGGGAAGGGCTAAGAGAGGCGAGAGAGAAGGAAACTTGCTTGTATATAGAAGGAAGGAAAAGGAGCAGGAAGAGAAGCTGAAGAGCATCTGTGATAACTGTGAACAAATTAGTGCGTGTAGGGAGAATTATGACTGAATATGAAGCCACACACGCACGCACGCACACACACACACACGCGGGCACACACACAGACGCGCTCCAGCTTCGCATTCAAGTTCAAGGTTACGAGAGGGTGACTGAGGCGGTGGAGACGAGCAGGCCATGAATGAAGCGACCGTGACCTTCTCTCTCTCTCTCTCTCTCTCTCTCTCTCTCTCTCTCTCTCTCTCTCTCTCTCTCTCTCTCTCTCTCTCTCTCTCTCTCTCTCTCTCTCCACGCATCACACGCACTGCTGCCTCACCTACATTGCCAATTCTCCGCCTTGCACTCAAAAAAAAAAAAAAAGGAAGAAAGAACAAGAAAGTCTTAAATGACCTGAAAGAAAACGTGTCTTCCTCAGTCCCCAAAAGGAAGAGAATAAAGTAATGAAAGAAAACGCTGCGTAAATCTCACATGCCGGCAGAGTGTAAATCGAAGTTAACCACGTACATTACACGCAAGGAATGGTGAGGTGAGCAACAGGCGAGACGTCCATAACTCAGGAGGAGATAACAGTTCTAGAGCTTTAAGAAAAAAATATATAAGACAATGTAATCAGGAATATTCGCTCTTGGAAATAATAAAAAATGATAGATAGATAGAAGAATGAATGAATAAACAAGTAAATATATATAAAGAAAGAAAGAAACAAGCAATCAAGTTATTAACTAAATACTAAAATAAAAAATTTATAAAAATAAAACTAGAAAATGAAAAAAATGTATACAAAAAAAACAGAAAAATAAAAAAAATAGAACACAAATATGAAAAAAATAAACACCAGATATTCTGAATTAACTAAAACCAAACACACAACAAACGCAAGAACTGAACTACATATATATATATATATATATATATATATATATATATATATATATATATATATATATATATATATATATATATATATATATATATATATATATATATATTTTTTTTTTTTTTTTTTTACCAAGCAAGAATCATTGGCTATTGAAGGCAAAGACTGGTTGGTGATGGTGGTGGTGGTGGTGGTGGTGGTGGTGGTGGTGATATAGAGAGGGGAAGAAGAGGAGCGGTTCAATCCTGGTTCTTCTGGTCTTTATACGCGTCTACCTGGGGGCGGTTCAAGAGAGAGAGAGAGAGAGAGAGAGAGAGAGAGAGAGAGAGAGAGAGAGAGAGAGAGAGAGAGAGAGAGAGAGAGAGAGAGAGAGAGAGAGAGAGAGAGAGATGTGCGGTAGATGAATTGCTAAAGAGGAAGAGAAGTGGCCACGATAAAGGAAGAGGAGAGAGTAAAAAGACGGGAAGGAAGAAAGAGGAAGAAGAGTAAAAGGGGATAGAAAAGAATAATAATAAATTTAAATGGTTTTATAATGAAGGTTGACATTAATTAATTGAACTAAACCATTACTGATCAATGATTCGTCTTACTAATCTAGTAGTAGTAGTAGCAGCAGCAGTAGTAATAGTAGTAGTAGCAGTAGTAGCAGTAGTAATAGTAGTAGTAGTAGTAGTAGTAGTAGTAGTAGTAGTACTAGTAGTAGTAGTAGTAATATCCTCATTTTCATCTTAAACCTCATCTATTTTAAATCCATCTATTCCATCTTCTTTTACATTCAATTTCTCTCGTCTATCCATTCCTCCTTCTCTTCATTTTATTGCTTCCTATCTTCCACTCCTGTCATCACCCTTTCCCATCCTCGCCCATTCATCCACCCTTCTTATCCATTCCTCCCTCTTCTCCTATTGATTCCCTACCTCTCACCTGTCATCACCACCACCACCAATCCATACCCTAACCCTTTCCCACCCTCACCTTATCCATCCCTACACACACACACACACACACACACACATACACATCCACACCTCTGATCTGTTCCACTACACCTGGCCAGCATATTACCACGCAGCTCATGCCCCTAGTACCTATTCTTTTTCACCACACACACACACACACACACACACACACACACACACACACACACACACACACACACACACACACACACTTCACCCATTACAATAACCTGTCCAACATACCCACCACATCTATCACACCAATAAGTTTCCCAACACTCCCACACATGTACGCCCACACTTGCTCTTGTCTCACTAATACTCTTCCTCACACCCCCCATTACCATTACCTGCTCACAGTATTCCACACCTACCACAACAGTAACAGCCTCCATCACTCCCACACCTGACCTCCCTCACCTTTCATTAAATCCCCTGGCCAGGTGTGCTCAGGTGAAGTCAAGGTGGGAAGTAACAAACTGCAGGTGAAAGGGGATTGTGCGTACCTGTTTTCGTGCATTATTTTAGCATCACAATATAGTCTACCTTACCTTTACGTATCTCAGCCTTCCCTCAGCCACTTTCCTTGACATTGGTGGAACTGGTGTGCGTTATTTTAGCATCCCAGTATAATCTAGCCCTCCTCACGTGTCTCAGCCTCCCTCTAGCTAGTCTCCTTAACACGACGCCACACGCATGCCAAATACAGGCCATAAAACACCTCAATGAAGCGCCTCTCTCGGGAAAGTGACAGCGCGGAATCAAAGACGCCAAGACATGATGGGGTGGGGGAGATGATGATAGGTGACTGAAGCATAACAAAGGGGATGGGGAGGAGGGTGTGAGGGATTGGGAAACGAGGGAGACAGGGTGAAAGATGAGGAGATTACTGGTAGGCTGAGATGTGATGAGGGGGAAGAGGAGGAAAGGATAAGGGATTAGGTGGGGATAAGAAGGGCATATGAAGGGAAGAATATAGTGGTTAGCAGAATCTTCCACCGAAAAACGTGTATATTTTTTTGTCCTCAGCCGTGTCTTGAGTGGATACTTGCAGATGTTGCTTGTTCTGTCCCTCCTCCTTATCTTCTTCCTCTTCCTCCTCCTCCTCCTCAATAGCTACTAATCCTCCCCGGTATCGTCTCCTCCTCACACGCAACAACTCAAATCTGACTTACAGTTCTCCTAAATTTTGTTTTGCATTAAAAATATTACCTATCTGTTGTCTAAATGAATGTAATGGTATAAATTGTATGAAAAAATATGAGAAAAAAAATTGATGTTTACTCTTTTTAATCTTTCCATACCTGTATAAAAGTAATTGATTTCTTGTCTTGTATATAAACAAAAGGGAAGAAAAGAAAATACGAAAGAAAGAAAGACACACAGAAAGACGGAAAGAAAAAAGAAAGAAAGGTAGATAGAAAGAAAGACAGAAAACAAGAAAGGAAGAATACAAAAAGTTGACTCAAATTTTTGTTCTTAAAACTGAGTAAGGAACGCATTTTTTTTTTAAATGACAAAATAAATATAAAAACATAAGCTTAAACAATATCCTGAGCGTTCTACATCACCATTCCCAAGTAAGAAAATACAACTTTGTACAAAAAAAACAATGACTTTTATCAAATTTATAGCGTTTAGTTATATTCCAAAATGAAAAAAAAATGGAGATAGGAAGATTTCTCTCTCTCTCTCTCTCTCTCTCTCTCTCTCTCTCTCTCTCTCTCTCTCTCTCTCTCTCTCTCTCTCTCTCTCTCTCTCTCTCTCTCTCTCTCTCTCTCTCTCTCTCTCTCTCTCTCTCTCTCTCTCTCTCTCTCTCTCTCTCTCTCTCTCTCTCTCTCTCTCTCTAACCATAAACAATATGAGAAATTTTGTAAAATAGCCATGAAAAGAGTGGAGGAGGTAAAACTCTCTCTCTCTCTCTCTCTCTCTCTCTCTCTCTCTCTCTCTCTCTCTCTCTCTCTCTCTCTCTCTCTCTCTCTCTCTCTCTAACCATAAACAATATGAGAAATTTAGTAAAATAGCCATGAAAAGAGTGGAGGAGGTAAAACTCTCTCTCTCTCTCTCTCTCTCTCTCTCTCTCTCTCTCTCTCTCTCTCTCTCTCTCTCTCTCTCTCTCTCTCTCTCTCTCTCTCTCTCTCTCTCTCTCTCTCTCTCTCTCTCTCTCTCGCTCTTCCAGTAAGCTAACATTACCCAAAACAAACCATGGAGCAGTGAAGTAATAGCAAAGTAAAGGGCGGGTTTGGTGGGCACATAGGTAAAGAAAGGCGTGGATATTTTTGTAAGGAGTCAGTAAGTAAGTCAGGCAGGTGAGCATTACGCGAGTCAAGGTGTGCGGGAGTGGACAGTAAAATACCCCAAGGTGAGCATCAAGGACCATCAGAATTTGCACGGTATTACACGAAAAGTCCAAAATTTCGTACGGGTTACTTATATGTGCTGTACGTCTCTCTCTCTCTCTCTCTCTCTCTCTCTCTCTCTCTCTCTCTCTCTCTCTCTCTCTCTCTCTCTCTCTCTCTCTCTCTCTTGTTCTGGTTTAGTTTGTATTTTTTTCCTTTCATTCTTATCTCTTCTCTTTTTCATCTCTTTTATTCTTGGATTATCTAATTTTCTTCAAGATTTCTCTATTTACGTCCTCTCTCTCTCTCTCTCTCTCTCTCTCTCTCTCTCTCTCTCTCTCTCTCTCTCTCTCTCTCTCTCTCTCTCTCTCTCTCTCTCTCTCTCTCTCTCTCGATCAGCGAACATTTAACACACGAATATCCACACGAGAGTAAGGAGGAGGAGGAGGAGGAGGAGGAGGAGGAGGAGGAGGAGGAGGGTTCAATGTCTTGTGTAGGATGGATGACTTTCTTCACGCTGAGGGTTGGGGAGGAGAGGAGGTTGAAGGAAGAGGGGTGAGGAAGAGGGAAGAATGGGAGGGAGAGGAAGGGGAGTAGAGGAGGAAAAAAAAAGCGGGATGGGGGGCGTGGGCGCTTTTTATGGAGAAAATTGTAAGGAAAAGTGAAGAAATTTATGAGTGTAGGAAGAGAGGCGAAAACTCAATAAAAGTAGTAGTAGTAGTAGTAGTAGTAGTAGTAGTAGTAGTAGTAGTAGTAATAGTAATAGTAGTAGTAGTAGTAGTAGTAGTAGTAGCAGATGTTATTGTTGTTGTTGTTTTGTAGCAGTAGTAGTAGTAGTAGTAGTAATGAAAATAATAATAATGATAATAATAATAATAATAATAATAATAATAATAATAATAATAATAATAATAATAATAATAATACATGTTTAGGTCTCTACTTAGCATGCATTGAAACTTTCCCTATTAGGTTTGCATATAAGACTCTTACTTATTAAGCATTGAGGTCACCGCTATATTAAGATTACTACTCACTCTCCCGTTGAAATCATCTTGGATTGCTATTTACAAATGCATTGAAATCTCCACTTTCATTAATTTCACACTTTCTTGATAATATTTCCAAGTGAAGTACTCATCACAAACAAGATTGAGGGGAACTGTTTGATAAGGTGGAAAGTGGAAGGGGAATTTTAGAAGGAGTAGAAAATATATTGACTGGGTTATGTGTTTGGTTAGATAGTTTCCAATTTATTTTTTCTATTTTTTTTTTTTTTTTGAGCAGGTGTAGAGATAAAAAGTGTGAAGGACGAAGGAAAAATATCTCAAGG
>NC_087169.1:16723641-16728641 GCF_035594125.1 Scylla paramamosain
ATGGGCTAGTGATAGGATAGGTTAGGTTAGGTTAGGTTAGGTTAGGCTAGGTTAGGTTAGGTTAGGTTAGGTTAGGTTCCATGAGTCTGTAAGGAAGAACCGTCATTATTATTTCATATTTTAAAAGATGAGATTTTATTGTTTTTTTTTTGTTAGTATTAGATAAAATGTGGAAGTTTAAGGTGGTAAAGTGTTTAGAATGAAGATAATTGGGCATTGAGGGTCTAGACTGAAAATTATCGATGTTATGTCCTGTTTTAATGGCGATTTTACTGAAGAGTTAAAATTTATAGGTACACTGGTGAGCTGGTATTGAAGAAAACAGGAATATACACGTGATAAACTATAATGAAACACGGAAAAAAAAAAAATTGGCCATTACGAGTCCAGAGGAAAAATGATCCGTATTGTTTTAAGTGGGATTTTACAGAGAACTAAAATCTTAAAGTGTATTTGTGTATTAATATTGGAAAAAGAAAATGGAGCAACACATGGTAAACTACAATAAAAGACAAAAACAATAAACAATATCCAAATTTGAATAGGTCAATGACTGGATGAGATAGATCTTCCTAGCAACAGAGAGAGAGAGAGAGAGAGAGAGAGAGAGAGAGAGAGAGAGAGAGAGAGAGAGAGAGAGAGGGGGGGGCACAACAGGTGCATTAGTGGAGGTGGCAGGTGAGAGATTGAGGTAAGGAAGGGAGGGAAGGAGGAGGAGGAGGAGAAAAGGGAGGGACACAAGGACGACTTCCATCTTTCCCTCCTCCTCCTCCTCCTCCTCCTCCTCCTCCAATTCCTTCCACTCCTCTTCCTCTTCCTTATTTTCTATTCTAGTCTGCTACCCTTTCTGTTATTTCCTCTAGCTCATCCTCCTCCTCCTCCTCCTCCTCCTCCTCCTACTACTACTACTACTACTACTACTACTACTACTACTACTACTACTACTACTTCCTTTCAATCTACATTAGTTTCGCTTTCTTCTATTTTTATCTCCTCCTCCTCTTCCTCTTCCTCCTCCTCCTCCTCCTCTTCTGCTCCTCCTCCGCCGCCGCCGCTGGAGATGGTCGTCGTACTCCACACAAACCAGTTGGCAACCCCCCACCTCTCCACCTCTCCACCCCTCACACGCCCTCCACATACCTGGCCTGAGCTGATCACCACCACCATCACCATCACCACCACCACCATCGCTACCTACCAACGTCTTCTTCTGCCACTTCCTATCACCACCACCACCACCACCACCACCACCATCACCACTCCTCCTCCTCCTCCTATTACTACTGCTGCTACTACTACTACTACTACTACTACTACCATCATTATCTTTATCTGTTGTTGTTTGGACTTCCTTTGTATTCCTTTGTACTTTGTTTATTTCTCCTCCTCCTCCTCCTTCTCCTCCTCCTCCTCTTCCTCCTCCTCTTCCTCCTCCTCCCCCTCCTCTTCCTATCCATATCATCTTCATAATCTTGTTCTTCCTTCTCTTATTTCTCCTCCTCCTTCTCCTCCTCCTCCTCCTCCTCCTCCCATACTCGGCTCATCAAAGGCTACCCCCCAGTGGACACCAAGCCCTCCCTCCCCCCTTCCCCCTTCACTCTGATATCACCCATCACCCTACCCTTCCACCCATCCTCCCTCCCTCCTCCCCCCTCTCTAATCTCCCCTCCAGCCACCCTTTCCTCACGTGTCCTGAACCATTACTGTGTGTGTGTGTGTGTGTGTGTGTGTGTGTGTGTGTGTGTGTGTGTGTGTGTGTGTGTGTGTGTGTGTGTGTGTGTGTTCTTCTTGTTATTATAGAAAGGTAAATGGAACAGGAATGAAATGAGAAGAGAAACAAAAGATTAATTACGGATACGTTGAGAAATTTGCATAGGAGAATAAAAAAGAAGAGAAGTAGACTGAAATAAAAGGTAGACAGATAGATATAGATAGATAAATGAATAGATAATGGAAGAAATGTAACAGACAAGTGGATGGATAAATCAATAGATAACAAAAACAGATAAATGTAAAAGGAAGAGAAGGAAGACAATGGAAAGGAGGAGGAAAAGAAGCCAAAGGAAGAAATAATAAGGAATGGAGGAATGTAAGGAAGGACAAAAAGAAAGAAATACGCCATAGAAAGAAAGGAGATGAGAGAAGGAGGCAACGAAAGAAGAAACACAAAATGACAAGAAATGAGAGAAAAAAACGTAGGAATAATAAAAAATAAATAAATAAATAGAGAAGAGACGAACAGAAGGAATAAAGAATCAATTAAACAAAGAAGAAGCAGAAAATTACAAAAAGAATGAGAGGAAAAGAAGGAATTGAGAAAGAGAGAGAGAGAGAGAGAGAGAGAGAGAGAGAGAGAGAGAGAGAGAGAGAGAGAGAGAGATCCAGAAAGAAAAATAAACAAAGCGAAGAAAAACAAGTGAAGAAGAAGAAGAAGAAGCAAAAGAGGATAAGAGAAGGAAGAACGAAGGGAAAGGAGGAGAAAGAGAAAGAGAAGAGGGAGAGGGAAGGGATAAGAGCAGAATAGAGAACAAAGCACATCAATGAAACGCGCCAGATAAAGAGAAAAAAAGGAAAAAAGGAAAAAAGAAAAGAAAAGAAGAGATTTGATGGATAAGGAAGAAAAAAAGAACATTACAGGAACACGTATCTTATCGCATCCACTCTCCTCCTCCTCCTCCTCCTACTCCTCCTCCTCCTCCTCCTCCTCCAAGCAACCGAGTAAGGATCCCAGGGTCTGTTGTTGCTTGGTCTTTCCTTTGTATTCCTTTGTATTCCTCCTCCTGCACGACAAATTACGCTCATAAGCCTCCCACATTCGCTCGTTGCTCAGAAGTTGTTCAGTTTCATTACTTGAGCCACTAATGGTAAAATAACAGGTATTCTCATTCTTTCCATCGTGTTTCCAGGAGGAGGAGGAGGAGGAGGAGAATAGGAAGAAGAGGAGGAGGAGTGTTATACATGCAAGCACTTCATGGTTGAAACGAGGCATGAAAGTACAATTATGGTTATCTGTGAACCACCACCTGTGTGTGTGTGTGTGTGTGTGTGTGTGTGTGTGTGTGTGTGTGTGTGTGTGTGTGTGTGTGGTATTAGGTTCGTGTTTACAAAGCCTAAATATGCACTCCGTCATAATTTCGTCCATGGACCACACACACACACACACACACACACACACACACACACACACACACACACACACACACACACACAGCTTCGCCTCATCCTTTCCACGAATCCTCGCCTTCTTTTCTTACCCTTAACTGAACTCATGAACCAGATACCACAATCCCCTCACCCCTCCCTCCCTCACCCCTCACCCCTCACCCCCTAACACCCCCTCACTTCCTCTCCCCCGTTCCATCTCCATTTTTTTGCCCCTTCATTCTCTTAAAGTCCTGAACCAAGTACCATCCCTCACTCCTTCCTTATCCCCTCACCAGTTCCCCCTCCCCTCTCTTTCCCCCCTCCCCTACCACGCCTCGCCCACTCCACACCCACACCACACCCACAGCACGTCCAAAACACCCACAGGTCATGAAAAACGAGCCTCCAGCATGGTAATTAAGGAAAAGAGAACAATTTTATAACTCACGGGGCTGATAATGCTGAAGTTTCCCCTTAAATCTGAAAGAAAATTGGGAAATATTAGAGAAAGTAATAATAGATGTGGAGAAATAGTGTGTGTGTGTGTGTGTGTGTGTGTGTGTGTGTGTGTGTGTGTGTGTGTGTGTGTGTGTGTGTGTGTGTGTGTGTGTGTGTGTGTGTGTGTGTGTGTGTGTGTGTGTATCACGATTATTACCACAGATAAGCCCAAATATATGAATGCTATTAATTCTTCTTCTCTTCTTCTTTCTTCTCTTCCTTCTTCTTCTCGTTCTTCCTTCCTTCCTTCCTCCTCCTCCTCCTCCTCCTCCTCCTCCTCCTCCTCCTCCTCCTCCTCCTCCTCCTTCTTCTTCAGTCAGGGTAAAGATCGCATTATGAGTAGGGCACATCTTCTCCTCCTCCTCCTCCTCCTCCTCCTCCTCCTCCTCCTCCTCCTCCTCCTCCTCCTCCTCTTCCTCCTTCCCTCCAAAAGAAGCACAAAAAACAGCAAACCAGTCTGTCTTAAGATTCTGCTTTTGGAAGAAATAGGAGGAGGAAGAAAAAAAGAAGAGAAGAAAGAGGAAACGAAGAGAAGAACAAGGAGATGGAAAAGAAGAAAGAGGAGGAGGAGGAAAACGATAACTTATCCTCACAAAACAAAACCAAACAAAAAAATAAATAAAATAAAAATGTGAAATCTATTCTATGAACCAGTCAGCTAGTCAGTCAGCCAGTCAGTCAGTCAGCCAGTCAGTCAGTCAGTCAGTCCTAGTCACTCACTCACCAGTCACTCCACAGTCAGCCAGTTACCCCAGCCACCTCCCAGTCAGTCACTCTGCTCCTCACAGGCAACCAGTCCCTTATACACCCACTCCCACCCAGTCAGCCCTATTCAGTTACTCCCCACCCAATCAGTCAGTCAGTCCCTACCCGTCAGTCAACCGCAGTATACCCAACTCAACCTATCCACTTATCCAGTCAGTCATTACCCACCCAATCCTCTAATCAATTGAGCCAGCCAGTCAGTCAATTTTTTCCACCTCACTTCCCAGCCATTCATTCCCACCCACCACACACACACACACACACACACACACACACACACACACATACACACACACAGTAAAACCAGAGCCGCCACAGAAACACGTACACGCCGCACAGAGCTGGACAGAGAGGGGTGTTCATTAATGTCACGTGTGGAAAGAATGAATTACAAGGCAACAAAGGCCACGGGACAGGTGATAAAGAAGGCTAATTAAGGTAAGCACGTGAGGTGAGGATGGGGAAAGGGAGGGGAGGGGAGATGAGAGGGACGTGGAGGTGTGTGTGATGTATCAGTACAACGTTGGCTGATATATATTTATGCAAATGATCGGTAAGATGAGAGAGAGAGAGAGAGAGAGAGAGAGAGAGAG
>NC_087169.1:16731141-16743641 GCF_035594125.1 Scylla paramamosain
GCCAGTCGGGTAGTCAGTTAAGAAAGACAGACTGACCAATTAGGCATTCTGATGTTATTAAAAACTATAGATCTTTTATTTGTATCTCTCTCTCTCTCTCTCTCTCTCTCTCTCTCTCTCTCTCTCTCTCTCTCTCTCTCTCTCTCTCTCTCTCTCTCTCTCTCATTAATATTCATCTCTAATTTTCATGGGTGATTAATTAATAGCTACGTGTAAGAGAGAGAGAGAGAGAGAGAGAGAGAGAGAGAGAGAGAGAGAGAGAGAGAGAGAGAATTATCTTGCTCTTTTCATGGTGAGTTAAGAATCTATATGTGTGGGTGTTCGCATCTCTCTCTCTCTCTCTCTCTCTCTCTCTCTCTCTCTCTCTCTCTCTCTCTCTCTCTCTCTCTCTCTCTCTCTCTCGTCTTACACACACCCAAGCACTCCTCCACACCTTTCCTCTGCTCTCTCATCCATGCCATTTCTCTCCCTTTTCTTCCTCCTCCTCCCCTCCTCCTCCTCCTCCTCCTCCTCCTCCTCCTCCTCCTCCTAGCATCTGTATGAGGCCCACACCTGGTATCAGTGCCAATTATGAGTCTCACCTTCTGACCTCACGTGGGATAGAGGGAGAGGGAGAGAGGGAGAGAGGCAGAGGGGGAGAGAGTAAGAAGATGTACCTTATGCTTTTCGGAGGAGGTGGAGGAGGAGGAGAAGGAGGAGAAGGAGGGAGGAAGGAACACAAAGAAAGAAGACGAAACAAAGAAGTAACGTAAGATAAGGTGATGAAAGAAGAAAATAATAATAGGAACAATAATAAGAAAAAAGAAAATTATGAAAGGAGTAAAGAAAATAAAAAAAATACCACTACTACTACCACCACCACCACCGCCACCACCACCACAACAACAACATCGCTGTAATCAGAGCCGCACACGTCTTTCTCTTATCACTCGTCCTATCTTCAACAGAGGTGGTGGCAGTGGTGGCAATGGTGGTGATGGTGGTGGCAGGAGTGGTGATGGTGGTGGCGGTAGTGTTGTTACCTAGGTGATATAGGTGACACTTGTGGAGGAGAGAGGGAGGGAGGGAGGAAGGAGGAAGAACACACTTAAACACACCAGAAACACCTACACACACTCAAACACACAACCAAACACATCGCAACACCCTCAAACACACAACACAAACCTAACCTAACCTAACCCAACACAGACCTAACCTAACCTAACCTAACCAACACAAACCTAACCTAACCTAACCAACACAAACCAAAATAAACCAAACCTAACCTCACCAGCCCTTCATAGCCCCCTGCCGCGCCTCCTACGGTTCCCAGGGCGTCACATAGGCAGTCACGCCCCCTAGCACGACCCCTGTGTCCTTCCCCAGCGGGTGCCACACGTCTAGGGGCTGCCCTGTGTAGGGTACCGCAGGAATAGTGAATTGAAAGGGACTTCTCTGTTTTCTTGTTGAGTTTGTGTGTTTGTGTAGTGAGTGGGTGGTGGTGTGGGAGGGAGGGGGAGGGAGAGGGAGGAGAAGTGGGAGAGGGTAAGGAAGAGGAGAAATCTAAGGAAGGAAGAAAGATAAAAATAAAAGTAAGAAAGTAAAACAGAAACGGAAACATGATATATATTTAGAAACGAAAGAAAGAAAAGAATGAAAACATGGACGATAAAGCAAGAAATTATGGATTAAAGAGAGAGAGAGAGAGAGAGAGAGAGAGAGAGAGAGAGAGAGAGAGAGAGAGAGAGAGAGAGAGAGAGAGAGAATACAGTATCTCTTTCTCTCTCTCTGAGAATACAGTATCTCTCTCTCTCTCTCTCTCTCTCTCTCTCTCTCTCTCTCTCTCTCTCTCTCTCTCTCTCTCTCTCTCTCTCTCTCTCTCTCTCTCCTATCACCTCCCTGCGGGGCACTTGACATAAACCTTGCCTTCTTCAGGAAATCGCCCTTCTCCCTGAGTTTTGGGGCTGGAACTCCAATTAGCAGGTGTCTGGGGATAGAGAGGGAGAGGGAGAGGGAGAGGGAGAAGAGAGAGAGAGAGAGTGCCTGGCGCAGTAGGAGGGAGAGAGGAAGAGAGATGGAGGGAGAGGGAGGGGGGAGGGATATGGGCGGTTTTTCAAAGGCGTTCTGGGAAAAGTGGCGTTTTGTGAGGGAGTTTGTAGGTTTAAGGGTGTTTTGGAATGTATGTTTGTTTGTTTGTTTGTTTGTGAGTGTATTTGTGTCTGTGTGTTTTGTCTGTTTTGTTTAATTGTTTGTTTGTTTTGTGTTTTGTTTGTTTGTTTTCCTGTTTGCCTATCTGTCTGTCTGTCTGTCTATCTGTCTGTCTGTTTGTCTGACTATTTTAACTTATTCTCTTCCCTTTCATTTTCTTTGTTTGTCCATTCCTTCCTTCTTTCCTTCCTTCCTTCATTCCTTAATTTCCTCCTTCAGTCTTTCTCATTATCACTCACCTTCACAATTCCTTCCCCTCTCATACCCACCCATTGCATTCACTCTTCATCACCCACCATTCATTCATATTCTCATCTTCACCCTTGCACCTACCCATCACTCCACATTCATTATTCATTGCAGCGTATTCATATCCCCATCTACACCTGTCCCCTCTCACCTACCCAATTCATATTCATCTACATTCATACACAGCCCACCCCATTTCTTTTCCCCTCTCATCCACTATATTCGTTATTCATGGGGTTACGCAAGGTGGTAAAACACTCAGCTATTCATCCTTCATTTCATTACCTGGGTCGTTCATCACCAGGTGTGTGCGCCAGGAGTCAATTAACCTGTCCCTCACCTGCGCTCAAGACGTCACCTGTGATTTACCTGCCTCCCTCATTACCTGCAATACATTTTCTCTCCTTCCTCTCGCCTATACATTGAAAGGGTTATTGTTTTGATTTATTTTGCCCAGATTTTTATTTATTGTTTATTTTATTTATTTTTTTCTTATTTATTTTGGTTTGCCCTTTCATGATTTTTAGGGATATGGAGAGAGAGAAAGGGGAAGGAGAGAGGGAAAGGAGGGAGAGGATGATAGATAAACAGACAGAGAGACAAAAACAGGTAGATAAGTAGGTAGATAAACAGATAGATAGATAGATAGATAGATAGAGAGAGAGAGAGAGAGAGAGAGAGAGAGAGAGAGAGAGAGAGAGAGAGAGAGAGAGAGAGAGAGAGAGAGAGAGAGAGAGAGAGAGAGTCGGACACACAAAGAGAGATTTAATGAAGGATAACAACACAAGAAAAGGAGAAAAAAAGAATAAGTTAACAGACAAAGAAGAAAAAGTACAGTAACAAGAGCGAAAATAAGAACAGAACGCAAACTAATGAAAAAGAAAGAAAGAAAAGGAAAAAAATACAAGAAAGGAAGAACGAAAGAATGAATGAACCAGCCGAGGATGAATGAAAGAAAACAAATGAATGAATAAGGCAAAGGAGTAAGAAGGGGAGAGAGAGGGAGAGAGGGAGAGGGAGAGAGGGAGAGGGAGAGGAAAAATGAGACAGGAAACATAAGTGAACAACCGCTCCCTTCATTCCAGCGGGGATAATGACAGAGAGAGAGAGAGAGAGAGAGAGAGAGAGAGAGAGAGAGAGAGAGAGAGAGAGAGAGAGAGAGAGAGAGAGAGAGAGAGAGAACGCAGAAGGATAGGGAAAATAACAAAGAAAACGGGAGACTAATGGTGATAAGAAAAATTCGTGAAGGTAAACTGATAAAAAAGAGAAGATTAGCGAAGATTTTTGATAAGGGATAATTAAGTGGCTGGAGGAGGAGGAGGAGGAGGAGGAGGAGGAGGAGGAGGAGGAGGAGGAGGAATTTCAACCCGGATTTTCGTCATATTCTCTTCTTAAGTAAAGGAAAAGGATTGAAAGGAAGAGGGAGGAGGAGGAGGAGGAGGAGGAGGAGGAGGAGGAGGAGGAGGAGGAGGAGGAGGAGGAGGAGGAATTTAAACCCGGATTTTCGTCATATTCTCGTCTTCTTAAGTAAAGGAAAAAGGATTGAAAGGAGGAGGAGGAGGAGGAGGAGGAGGAGGAGGAGGAAGAAAAAGAAGAAGAGGAAGAAGAGTCATTAAGTCTAATCGCCTCATTTGTACTGATTCGTAACGGTGTCTTTACAATTGCAGTCTTTATTACATCACTCCCACGACAAAAGAAAGATAAAGACAAAACGAAGATAAAAGAAAGGAAAGAATTAAAACAGAACGAAGATAAAGAAAGAAATGAAAACAAAAAAAAGCGAACACAAAGAAAGGAAGCAATTCAAACAAAACAAAGATAACAAAAAAATAATTAAAAGAAAACAAAGATAAAGAAAATAAAAATAAAAAAAACACGAAGACTAAAGAAAGAAAGAATAAAGGAATAAGAGAAAAAACAATAAGCCAATTCTTACTGTTCATAATTTCTTGATCTTTATTCATTAACTTTCTATTCTCTTTATTTGCTGACTACTACAATCTTATCTCATCTCACTACCATCTTCCTGTCTTATTTACCATTATCTTATCTTACTTATTATCTTATTCTGCTATCTTACTTATTATCTTATTCTATCTTGTCTACCGCTATCTTGTTCACTGGCTATCTTATTCAACTTCTACTGTCTTTATTCACAGCTTCTTGGCTTTTATTCAGTTGCTTACTCTCTTTTCCTTCCTATTTCCCTCCTTTCGTATTTCAATGACTGTCTACTAGAGAGAGAGAGAGAGAGAACGCAGTAAGGAAAAAAACAACAAAGAAAACGGAAGACTAAAGGAGATCAGAAATATTAGTAAAGGGTAACTAAAAAAAAAAAGGAGAAGAAAAGACAGGTAGTGAGGGGGGACTTACTTGTTAACGAACCGAGACAATGACACAGGTAGGAGGCTCAGGTGTGGTGTTATTGTTAATTGAAGATCATGTTTATTGTTACCTGTTGAGATTCCATTAGCTACCTGTCATAAAGTATCAATTTTTGCCTTTTTTTATTTTTTTTTATTTTTCTTTTATCTTCGTCGTTCGCTATCCCATAACTTTCATTTTCCAAGTTATCTCTTCTCCCATTCTCTCTTCTGTTTTCCCCTCTTCCTTTCCTATATCCTCACCACTGCCACTGCCTCCTCCTCTTCCTCCTCCTTCAACTAACCCAAGCCAACCTCTCTTTCCCATCCCACTTTCCTCTCCCCCCAACACACAATCCTCTTACCCAGCAAGTTACCCACCTCCTCTCCCCTCACCTCCTTTTCCTCCTCCTCCTCCACCTCCTCTTCCTCCTCCTCCTCCCCGCCTACACTCCCTGAACCAGCCCGCCTACCACCCCAACCACACACACACAGACTCACAGACACACACACACACCTCTCCCCTCTCCCCTCTCCCTCCCTCTCTCCCCTCACCGCCCCTGGAAAAGTGGACCCACCTAACTGGAAAGCAGGTTCCCCCGTCCCCCGCCCCCCTCCCCCGCCCTGGGTCATCCACCTTTTAGGCAGGTGGCCACAGGGGCGCCATTATAGAAGAATGTTTATGGAGTCCTACACAAGTATCCTCCACTCTCCTCCTCCTCCTCCTCCTCCTCCTCCTCTTCCTCTTCCACTTCCTAAGCTCAAAATCTTAATCTTTTTTTTCTCTATTTCTTCAGCTCATTTTTTTTCTATTTTTTTTCCATTTCTAGATTCAAAATGTTTATTCTTCTATTTTTTTCTCCACTTATTTCCAGAGTTAAAATTTCAGTCTCCTTTCTTTTCTTCCATTTCTTCTCTAACTCAATTTTTTTTTATCTTCTCTCTATTTCTAGATTCAAAATGTTTATTCTCTTATTCCTTCTGTACTTCTTCCCAGACTCAACATAGTGATGTCCTTTCTATCTGTTCCTTCTCCACCTTGTCCTTAACTCAAAATTGTTAGCCTCCTGCCCCTCCTCCACTTGTGACGAACCTCAAAATTAGTTATCTTTTTTCTTCTAATCTTTTGCACTCCTCCTTAAACTCAAAAACTTCTAATCTCCTTTCTATTTCGTCTCGACTTTTCATTAAATCCAAAATTGCTAATCTTTCTATTTTCTCCTTTAACTCAAAATGTAACCACCTTTCTATTCCACCTTCTCCACTCAGACTCTCATCATTATTAATCCCACGCCACTCTTCCACTTATCCTAATCTCTGAAAATCCACATTCATATCTTGCTCAAACTCTTTACTAAATATTAAGTCCACTACACGCCCTTCCACTTATCCTTAACTCCTCCCTAAATCCACTTCCACACCAGACTCATTATCATTAACTCCACTACACTCTTCCACTTATTCTAATCTCCACTCCTCCATTTTTGGTTTACCTACTCCACAACGCCTCGATTCATCTCCATTACTCCACAAGCTTCCACTGTTCTCTTAATTCCTCCACCTCCAATGCAAACTCATCACTAAGTCTCTTCCACTTCACCCAAATTTCTCCACTCATCTCCACTCTTGTTTAAATTCTCCACTAATTACCAAGTCTTTTTCAACCTCCTCCATCCTCCTCCTCCTCCTCCTCCTCCTCCTCCTCCTCCTCCTCCTCCTCCTCCTCCTTCTCTTATCCTTTTTCTCCTCCTACCCAAAGTCTCCATTTTCTTAAACCTCATAAATTTCCTCTCTCTCTCTCTCTCTCTCTCTCTCTCTCTCTCTCTCTCTCTCTCTCTCTCTCTCTCTCTCTCTCTCTCTCTCTCTCTCTCTCTCTCTCTCTCTCTCTCTCTCTCTCTCTCTCTCTCTCTCTCTCTTAAATGACCTAGCTTCACCTCTCCAAGCTCCTCCATGCCTTCCAGACCTTTCCTCCACTTCTCCTCCTCCTCCTCACTTGTCTTTCTACTCCTCCCTCCTCCTCCTCCTCCTCCTCCTCCTCCTCCTCTCAGTCCAGTACACGCCTGTTTTATTTTCCTCACCTCTCACAGTA
This sequence comes from Scylla paramamosain, assembly GCF_035594125.1. Taxonomy (NCBI): domain Eukaryota; kingdom Metazoa; phylum Arthropoda; class Malacostraca; order Decapoda; family Portunidae; genus Scylla; species Scylla paramamosain. The sequence goes on from NC_087169.1 coordinate 16,738,033, forward strand.
CTTAAGTTTCTCGCATGAATTTTTTACTCTCTCCTCCTCCTCCTCCTCCTCCTCCTCCTCCCCCTCTCTTCTCCTTATCCTCCTTCTTCTCTCTCCTTTTATCTCCTTTTTTTCTAATCTAATGCATCCCTTCTCATCTCCTCAGTTTCTTCTACTACCACCTCCTCTTCCTCCTCCTCTTCTTCCTTCTCTTCCTCCTCCTCTCTTTAATTTCCCTCCTAACTTATCCCCCTCTTGTCTTCCCTACTATTCCTTCTCTTACATCCCTTTCTTTCTCTCCTCCTGTTGCTCCTCCCTTCCCGTTCCTCTTCCTCCTCCTCCTCCTGTTGTTCTCTCCTTACTAACACCCATTCCTCCCTTCCTTCTCTCCCTCCCACTTATCTCACCCCTCCTGAGTCCTTACAAACACCTCCCTCCCCCTTCTCCCCAATCCCCCCAAGCACCCGTACAAGTCGTAACGCGTGAATTGTGTACCTGCAAGTAGTACCTGTCCTGGTCACCTGCAGGTACGCCAGGTAGGTCCCTTGTACAGCGCCGCCCCGCCTCTCACCAACCTGTTAACATGAGGGAGAGAGAGTGAGAGGGAGAGGGAGAGGGATGTTAACTTGTTGGTTTTTAGGGAAGGTGGGAGTGAGAGGGAGAGAGAAAGGGGTGTTAACATGTTGCTATTGAGGGAGAGAGGGAGGGAGAGATGAGGAGTAAGGGTGGGTGTTGGGGAGGGTGGGAGGGAGGGAGAACACGATAGAGAACATGGAGAGGTGGAGGAAGGTGCGAGGAACAAGGGAGAGAGGAAAGGATGGAGGGATGGAGGGAGGAAAGAGAAGAGCGTTAAGGGAGGAGAGAGGAAAAAGGAGGAGGAAAGGAGGGGAAAGGAATTCAAGGAGGAAATATAGGAGGAACAATGAGCAAAGGAAAGAAATGAAGGAGGTGACAAGAAATGCAAGAGAGAAAAAAACAAAGAATGATTAGGTTAGGTTAGGTTAGGTTAAGTTAGGTTAGGTTAGGTTAGGTTAGGTTAGGTTAGGTTAGGTTAGGTTAGGTGAGGTGAGGTGAGGTGAGGTGAGGTTAGGTTAGGTTAGGTTAGGTTAGGTTAGGTTAGGTTAGGTTAGGTTAGGTTAGGTGAGGTGAGGTGAGGTGAGGTGAGGTGAGGTTAGGTTAGGTTAGGTTAGGTTAGGTTAGGTTAGGTTAGGTTAGGTTAGGTTAAGTTAGGTTAGGTGAGGTGAGGTGAGGTTAGGTTAGGTTAGGTTAGGTTAAGTTAGGTTAGGTTAGGTTAGGTTAGGTTAGGTTAGGTTAGGTTAGGTTAGGTGAGGTGAGGTTAGGTTAGGTTAGGTTAGGTTAAGTTAGGTTAGGTTAGGTTAGGTTAGGTTAGCGATTTTAAAACTCCAGGTAATTTCTCGCCAGGTAAAGAATTCTTCGCTCACACCTGTACTTTTCGCTCCTTCCTTCCTGCCTGCTTCACAATAAACATCACAAGGCATGCAATTTCTCCCATTTCTTCACCACCTCCTTGTCACTTTTAGTCACGCATGCACACACACACACACACGTACATACATACACACATACCTGAGGCGGAAAAAGAATCAAATAAGGGAAAATATTTAATAGGTAAATGCCCTTTTATCCCTGAGAGAGAGAGAGAGAGAGAGAGAGAGAGAGAGAGAGAGAGAGAGAGAGAGAGAGAGAGAGAGAGAGAGAGAGAGAGAGAGAGAGAGAGAGAGAGAGAGAGAGAGAGAGAGAGAGAGAGAGAGAGAGAGAGAGAGAGAGAGAGAGAGAGAGAGAGAGAGAGAGAGAGAGAGAGAGAGAGAGAGAGAGAATTTTATATTGCTCACGTTTTAGGGTCTATTTTTCCCTCTCTCTCTCTCTCTCTCTCTCTCTCTCTCTCTCTCTCTCTCTCTCTCTCTCTCTCTCTCTCTCTCTCTCTCTCTCTACCTCAATTCTTGTCTCATCCTTTCCTGTTTCGGGCAAAATATTCTTCTCTCCGAATTTTAACTCCACCCAGATTGTGGAAGAGGAGGAGGAGGAGGAGGAGGAGGAGGAGGAGGAGGAGGAGGTAAGAGTCAAGAATATAAAAGAATATAGAGTGAATGCAAATATTGGAAAGAAGAAAGAAAAAAGAGGAGATGAAGGAGGTGGAAGAAGAAGAGGAGGAGGAAGAAGAAGAAGAGGAGGAGGAAGAGAAGGAGAAGGAGGAGGAGGAGGCAGAGGGAGAAGAATAGAAAATGATAAGAGGAGGACAGTAACAGACATTGCAACCTCCTCAGTACAATCCTTTCATCTGCAATTTAATTAACAAGGTGTGGGACAGGTAGACTCTCTCTCCCTCTCTCTCTCTCTCTCTCTCTCTCTCTCTCTCTCTCTCTCTCTCTCTCTCTAGTACAATACGATCTTTTACCTTACAAACCCAGGAAAAAAATAAATAAACTGAAAGAAAAAGACAAAAAAAGAAAAGAAAAAAGAAAAATACTTACAATAATTAGATTTTAAGCAGTGAACTATGAAAAAAATAATCCAAAAATAAAAGAAAAGTATAAAAGTTAAGAATCGTGTTCATAAAAGTGTGAAAATACCTTTTTTTTTTTTACGAGGCCAGAAAAGAATGTGTGTGTGTGTGTGTGTGTGTGTGTGTGTGTGTGTGTGTGTGTGTGTGTGTGTGTGTGTGTGTGTGTGTGTGTGTGTGTGTGTGTGTGTGTGTGTGTGTGTGTGTGTGTGTGTGTGAGAGAGAGGTTAAGATAAGGAGAGTTTTCAAAGAAGGGGAAAAGGAGATAAAGAAAGGAAGAGAAGAGGGAAGAGAAGAGAGGGGAAAGTAGAAAGAAAGGGAAGAGGGAGAAGGAAGAGAGGAAGGAGTTCAGAGGAGGAAGAAAAAAAAGGAAGAAAAAGGAGAGGGAATGAAAAAAATAATTGAAATAAAGATGTGAGCAGAGAGAGAGAGAGAGAGAGAGAGAGAGAGAGAGAGAGAGAGAGAGAGAGAGAGAGAGAGAGAGAGAGAGAGAGAGAGAGAGAGAGAGAGAGAGAGAGAGAGAGAGACCAATATTATGACCTTAAGGGGAAGGTCAACTCACGTGCTTAGATCAAGGTCATGAGGGAAAGGAGAAGGAGGAGGAGGAGGAGGAGGAGGAGGAGGAGGAGGAGGAGGAGAGACGGAGACAGGTTATAGTGACGCAGTAGCTAAGTCTGTGTCACTCTCTCTCTCTCTCTCTCTCTCTCTCTCTCTCTCTCTCTCTCTCTCTCTCTCTCTCTCTCTCTCTCTCTCTCTCCCGGGAAGCAAAGAAAAAAATAAATTAATAAGAAGGAAAAAAGAGAATAACAATCATGAATAACAAATAAATTAGAATGGAAACGAGGAGGAGGAGGAGGAGGAGGAGGAGAAGCAGGAGGAGAAGGAGGAGGAGGAGGAGGAGGAGGAGGAGGAGTAAGAGTAGGAAGAGGAGGATAAAATATAAAAAATGAAAAAAAAACAGAAAAAATCGGTTTATGGAAAGTGTGAAGAGGAGGAGGAGGAGGAGGAGGAGGAGGAGGAGGAGGAGGAGGAGGAGGAGGAGGAGTAGGAGGAGTAGGAGGAGGAGGAGGGTCACCTTACACCTGGTCATACTAGCACCTGGGGACACTCAAAAATACCTCCACTAGGACATTGCTCTTCCTCCACCTCCTCCTCCTCCTCCTCCTCCTCCTCCTCCTCCTCCTCCTCCTCCTCCTCCTCTTCCTCCACCTCTTCCTCCTCCTCCTCCACCTCCTACTGCTGCTGCTCCTTTTCCTCCTCCTCTTCCTCCTGCAGGCCAGACTCCACCGGTGCCAGTTTTTGTGAGTGTCCTCCTCTTCCTCCTCCTCCTCCTCCTCCTCCTCCTCCTACTACTACTACTACTACTACTACTACTACTACTACTACTACTACTACTTGCATGTACTAATCCTCCTACTCATCATCATTACTCCCCTTGCTGTAATCCTCCTCCTCCTCCTTCTCCTCCTCTTCCTCCTCCTCCTCCTCCTCCTCCTCCTCCTCCTCCTCTTCCTGCTGTACCCATCGTGCTCAACCTTGCCTTCCTCATCTCTGTCCTCACTTTCTTTTATTCCTCCTCCTCCTCCTTCTCCTCCTCCTCCTCCTCTTCCTCCTCCTACTCCTCCTCCTCTTCCTTATGCACCTACTCTTTCTACTTTTCTTCCACTCGTTAGTTCCTCATTGTCGTCTCTTCCTTCTTCCCCTCCTCCTCCTCCTCCTCCTCCTCGCCTTCCTTCTCCTCCTCCTCCTCTAACATCACCTCCTCTTTATCCAGTTGTTATCCATTGTAATCCTCCTCCTCCTCCTCCTCCTCCTCCTCCTCCTCTTCCTCCTCTTCCTCCAATTTAATATCAATTGTAACCCTCGTCCTCCTCCTCTTCTTCTTCTTCTTCCTCCTCCTCCTCCTCCAAGCAAACAACAACAATACCAAATATGCATCAAAGTCTTCTCTCTCTCTCTCTCTCTCTCTCTCTCTCTCTCTCTCTCTCTCTCTCTCTCTCTCTCTCTCTCTCTCTCTCTCTCTCTCTGCTTCCTCGGCCACTGCACTCTCCTGGTAGTAGTAGTAGTAGTAGTAGTAGTAGTAGTAGTAGTAGTAGTAGTAGTAGTAGTAGTAGTAGTAGTAGTAGTAGTAGTAGTAAGAATTCATTTTCAAGTTATTTTTCGTAACTTTTAATATTATTTTACTTTTCTATAATTTTCTCTTCAAAGTATTCGTCAGAAAAGAGAAAAGGTTACAAAATTACTAGTTTAGGGAAAAATGGGAAAAAAGGAAAAAAACAATCACATGATACAAAAAGAGGAAAAAAAGAGGAAAAAAAGGAAAGGAATGTAAGATATGGAGGAAGAGGAGGAGGAGGAGGAGGAGGAGGAGGAGGAGGAAGAGGAGGAAGAGGAAAAGGAAGAGAAGGAGGAGGAGGAGGAGGAGGTCACATAATTGAAAAAGACAAGGACACAAGGACATCGAACGGACCTTGTGACTACGTACACACACACACACACACACACACACACACACAGAGTTCCCATGATAATTACTCAAGGTGAAGGCAAGAAAAGGTAGTGAGGAGGAGGAGGAGGAGGAGGAGGAGGAGGAGGAAGGTGTTTCAAGGTAAAGAGAAGACTAATTAACTTGTATTAGATCTACCTGTGCAATTTTTATTTTCTCTCTCATTTTTCCTCCTTTTCTTTTTCTCTTCTTTCTCTCTCGTGTCAGGAAGGAGAAGAGCAATTAGGAAGGAGACGAAGGAATAATTATACCTTTCACTCATGTTGTCTGTAAGTGGAAAGGGTTAAATAAATACTCTCTCATATGTTCTTTTCTTTCGTCTTCTTCTTCTTCTTCTTCTTCTTCTTCTTCTTCTTCTTCTTCTTCTTCTTCTTCTTCTCCTTCTTCTTTTGCGTCTCCAACATCTGCTTCTCTTCCTCTTTTTCGTTCTTTTTTTCTTCTACTTCACTTGAACCTCCTCTTCCTCCTCCTCCTCCTCCTCCACCTCCTCCTCCTCCTCCACCTCCACCTCCTCCTCCTCCTCCTCGAACGGTACATCTCTTAACACCAGCTACTCGTACCCAACACACACACACACACACACACACACACACACACACACGG
>NC_087169.1:16748641-16751141 GCF_035594125.1 Scylla paramamosain
GAGGAGAACAGAGAAGAGAACAGGGAGGTAATGAGAAATGGAGGGAAGGAAGGGGGGTGGAGGTAGTGACAGAGGGAGGAGGAGAGGGAGGGAGGAATGGAGAGGAGTGACATAGTGACCGGAGTGAGGGAAGGAGGTATGGAGGAACAGAGAGAAGGAGAGGGAGGGGAAGAGTGAGGGGGGAGAGGAATCCACCCTACAGTGCCCCAGGGTGAAGGAAGGGTGACCAGAAGCCCCAGAGTGACGTGAAATAGGCAACACACTACAGCAACACACTACAGGCAACACACACTACGTAATAATATACATCCAAGTTTTCTTTCCGTAACTTCATTAATAAGAATCAGCGCAGTATTTTCATAGCGACTAATCATAAGAGCGTAAGTGTTGATCCAAGAAACTACCATTCTTACACGTGGCAGTCTTTACATGAAACTACCATAAACTTGTGTAATCTTTTAAACGTCATCATCGAGTCTGTTCCATTCATCTACCGCTCTCACTGAACATAACATAAAGGTTGGTGCAAGGAGCCATCAGACCTACACGTGGCAGTCCTTATATAAGAATTCCTACCTATCTCCACTTTAATGTGTCTGTTCTTGTAATGACTCCACTTACAACCTAATTACTGAGTCCGTTTCATTCATCCACCACTCCATTTCGGAACCAATCCCTTCGTGTCTCTTTAAAATCTAACTTTACCAAGCTTGAACCCATTATTTCCTGTTCCACCCTGATTACTGACCCTGAGAATTGTGCTCATGTCACCCTTGTCATATCCCCTATACCACTTCAAGACCTGTAACCAAACATACCCAAACATAACATTTTGCTACAGTCACCCTTGTCATGTCCCTCACACCACTTCAACACGTCTGACCAAACACACTCAGACATAACACACACATTTTGCTACAGTCACCCTTGTCATGTCCCTCACACCACTTCAACACGTCTGACCAAACACACTCAGACATAACACACACATTTTGCTACAGTCACCCTTCTCATGTCCCTCGCACCACTTCAAGACCTCACCTCATACACGTTTACATAACATGACAAACTGCACGTGTATATTGTGGTTACTAGCATATATGAGAGAAGATTGTGTCCTGCATACCTACCTACCATCTACATACATACATACATATATGCATACATACATACATATACGTACATAGTAGCCATGGGGTAACCTTTCCGTTGTATAACATTAGCATTGGTTCTGTTTAGCATTGGTGGTATGGCATGTATAATAGTCGCAAGCAGAGAGAGAGAGAGAGAGAGAGAGAGAGAGAGAGAGAGAGAGAGAGAGAGAGAGTGTGTACTGATGATAGATAGTGATAAAACAAAAAATTACGTGCAATAAAGGAGTAAAAAAAGAAGGAATAAAGGAAGGAAGGAAGGAAGGAAGGAAGGAAGAAAGGAAGGAAAACAATAAAGGGAAGGAAGAATGTGAAGAGTATGACTTTGTTTGGAGAGGAATTTTAGAAGGAGGAGGAGGAGGAGGAGGAGGAGGAGGAGGAGGAGGAGGAGGAGGAAGAAGGGCGTGGTTCAGGTTCCCGAACACATTATAACTGACCTTGAACTTAACACTTTAGTCCTGTGTGTGTGTGTGTGTGTGTGTGTGTGTGTGTGTGTGTGTGTGTGTGTTGGCAACCTTTTGTTATTACGTATGATTTCACTGACACCTCTCTCTCTCTCTCTCTCTCTCTCTCTCTCTCTCTCTCTCTCTCTCTCTCTCTCTCTCTCTCTCTCTTACAAAAAATCTAATAAAAGAGTAATTGAATATAAACTAAATTCTTATAAGGTCTAACTCAACAGGTGGGCCCGCTATTACCTGGTCTTAAAGCGGGGAATCACCTGTGTGTGGGAGTTTATTAGGTAGCCAGGTGAGGTGAGGGCGGGGCAGGTTAGGTTAGGTTAAGTTTGATGGGATGGGGTAAGGTTAAGTCTTGTTAGGTTAAGTTAGGTTAGGTTAGGTTAGGTTAGGTTAGGTTAGGTTAGGTTAATTTTTTTTTTCAGTAATGTTCACTTATGATTATTCAATATACTTCTTTTTTCTTTCTAATTAAGTGAGTTTTTAATGTTTTCTTTCGTTTGCTTTTAATTATTTTTACACATTATCTTTCCTCTATCATTTTTTTTTCTATTTATCTGTTTTGTAATATGTTGCCTTAATATAAACAATATATTTTCCCTCCTCTCCCTCCTCCTCCTCCTCTTCCTCCTCTTCCTCCTCCTCCTCCATCCAGTTTCTCTCCTGTATAGATGAAGAATTCTTGTTGCTAAGGTGTGGACTGCAAACTTCCCACTCCTCCTCCTCCTCCTCCTCCTCCTCCTCCTCCTCTTCCTTCCCTCCCTCCTTCACTCCCTCCTGCCTTACCTCCACTTCCCTCCTAACCCCTCACCTTTTTCCCTCCGAAATTACCTGAGATCACATTACCTCCTCCTCTCCTACCTTCTTCCCTTCCTTTCCTTCCACCTTTCTCTC
>NC_087169.1:16756141-16761141 GCF_035594125.1 Scylla paramamosain
GAAGGAGGAGGAGGAGGAGGAGGAGGAGGAGGAGGAGGAGGAGGAGGAGGAGGAGGAGGAGGAGGAGGAGGAGGAGGAGGAGAAGTAACAGAGAAAGAAGCAAGTAGGAGACACAAAAGAATTAAGATAAGTACAAAAAGGAAAAGAAAGATAGAAGAGAAGGAGGAAGACAAGGAGGAAAAGGAGGAGGAAGAGGAGGAGTAAGAAGAGAAGGAGAAGTGACATGAAATAAACAAGGAGAAGAAGGAGAACACGAATTATAAGACAAGGCCAGAAAGGAAGAAAGATAATAATTATAAGAAGAGGAAGAGGATGAAGAAGAAGAAGAAGAAGAAGAAGAAGAAGAGAGAGAGAGAGTGAAGGAGAGATGGATGACCAGTAATAGAAGATGGAAGGAAGGAGGGAAGGAAGCTTAAAAGATGGAAGAGGTAGAAGAAAGGAGGTGAAGGAGATGGATTGAAGGAAGGAAGGAAGGAAGGAAGGAGAAAAGAAGGGAGGAAAGGAGAGCTTGTAAAGAAGAAAGAGATGAATGAGAGAGATGAAATGATGAATAAGGATGTCATATATGGAGAGAGAGAGAGAGAGAGAGAGAGAGAGAGAGAGAGAGAGAGAGAGAGAGAGAGAGAGAGAGAGAGAGAGAGAGAGAGAGAGAGAGATGGCAACGGATGAAACAGTACAAGGAAGACGGACAGAAGAAAGAGGAGGAGGAGGAGGAGGAGGAGGAGGAGGAGATGATAGAAGTGAGCAAAGGTTCACTCGAGCGTCACGCATACCGAGAGAGAGAGAGAGAGAGAGAGAGAGAGAGAGAGAGAGAGAGAGAGAGAGAGAGAGAGAGAGAGAGAGAGAGAGAGAGAGAGGCTGCATAATCGCTCCTCTCTCACATCCTCGCTGTCCAAACCTGCACGTTAAGTCCTGATAGATGACCCCTCCTCCTCCTCCTCCTCCTCCTCCTCCTCCTCCTCTTCCTCCTCCTCCTCCTCTTGTACAGTCCCAGCAAACAGCCTCGTAAGGGCCAAAATGTCTGTTGCTGTTAGTTCTTCATTTATGTTCCTTTGTGTTACCTTGTTTCTCCTCCTCCTCCTCCTCTTCATTCTGACTTTATCCTTTTATTTCCCTTCCTCTTACTACTACTACTACTACTACTACTACTACTACTACTACTACTACTACTTCTACAACTACCTCTACTACCTCTACTACTACTACTACTACTACTACTACTACTACTAAGTCACTACTACTACTACTACTAAAGGAGGAGGAGGAGGAGGAGGAGGAGGAGGAGGAGGAGGAGGAGGAGGAAGACAGACGGTGTTGTCTTCAGGTAAACACGTCAAGTTACTGGAGGAGGAGGAGGAGGAGGAGGAGGAGGAGGAAGAGGAGGGAAAAGTGAGAGAGGGAGAGGTGAGAGGGAGGGAGAAATTTCCCTCCCTCTACCCTGTAAGGACAGAGAGAGAGAGAGAGAGAGAGAGAGAGAGAGAGAGAGAGAGAGAGAGAGAGAGAGAGAGAGAGAGAGAGAGAGAGAGAGAGACACACACACACACACACACACACACACACACACACACACACGAACCCCAAAGTAAAAGTAAACAAACAAACAACAACAATAATAATAGCTGTTTTCACCTTCACGCTAGAGACACGAGTCATTTAAATACGGGAGTGAGAGTGACAGCTGAGAAAGGCGACCGAATATATCACCTTTAGTCACACTCACTCCTCGCTCATCAACTAACACAGGTGATAATGATGAAGGTGGCAGGATACAGCACCTTAATTCACCTTCACTCATTCCTCGCCCATCAACTAAGGTGATAATGAGGTGAGGTGGCAGACACAGCACCTTAGTACACAGCACCTTAATGTATCATCACTCACTCCTCAAAAAATGAACTAACACAGGTGATAATGAGGTGAGGCGGCAGGATACAGCACCTTAGTTTACCTTCACTCACTCCTCACTCATCAACGCACACAGGTGATAAACAAACAGGTGGCAAGACAAAAGGAACGAAACTCACTAACGCCTGCAAGAGAGAGACGTTAATTTTCACCTACAAAAGGATCCAAACTCACTAACGCCTGGCAAGAGAGACGTTAATTTTCACCTAGGACACTTCATCTTAATGGGCCAGTTTGACAGTGACCCTTTTTCGTTTGCTAGCTTACCAACAAAACCACATTAGCCTTAATCGGGTTCCACAGTCAACTTTGGCCGCTACTTTTCGTTTGGGAGCATAAAAATATCGCAACTCGCAAGGATGTAAGGCCAGTTCCACTCTGTTCATAAGCCATTCAACTAAAACACTCCCTATATTGGTAAGCTCCCGAACAAATTGGAGCGTTTTCTTTGGTTGGCTTAGCAAGAGACATTGTGGAGCTGACTTAATGAAGGCAGTGAGGCAATGCAGAGAGGACGCTTGCTTGTAGGAGGACCTGGAATATGGCGTGAGGTGGTGAGTGGATGCTGCATCAGAGTGAATGTTTGTTTGTTGATAAATGGAAGCAGCTCATGACGTGGTGAGTAAATAGATGAATGAAATGAATAAAGTGAATCTAAATACGACGACTGAGGGAGTCAATAAAACCGAATTGCTTAATAGGGATAAATGAAAAAAGAAATCTGAGTGACAGTACATGAAAATAAAGGGTACGAAAAACAAAGATAAATAGAAATAGGACGTGAATAATTAAGTTAAAAATAAATGTTTGCTAAAGATAAACAAAACTACGAAGAAAGACTAGGTAAATTAAAAGTAAATGCTTGATAAAAGAGAAATAAATAGAAACAGAATGAGTGAGCAAATAAAAAAATAATAAAAGCGTAAAAGAAAAACAGAAACAGAAGAGGAAAGAAAAGGAAAGGAAAGGAAAAAGAAACAAAAGGAAGGAAAGGGAAGGATAGCAAAGGAAGAAGAAAGGAAGAGAGGAGAGAAAATGAAAAGAAGAAAGAAAAGGAAAGAAGGGAAGGGAAAGAAAAAAGGAAACTTACGTAAATGAGATTAAAAAGTAAAAATACAAAACATTAAAACACAAAACAAAACAAAATCAAACAAAAAACGAATAACCGAGAGAGAGAGAGAGAGAGAGAGAGAGAGAGAGAGAGAGAGAGAGAGAGAGAGAGAGAGAGAGAGAGAGAGAGAGGGGGGGTTCCCACAAGACCTCGGCGACAAGAGGGTGAAGTTAATGTCTTTGTAAATTAAACCACTAGAAGGACACTGACAGGAGGAGGAGGAGGAGGAGGAGGAGGAGGAGGAGGAGGAGGAGGAGGAGGAGGGGGAGGAGGAGGAGGTCAATATACTATCAGGAATGAGAAGAAGGATGACGATGAACCAAATTATAGATGCAGACTCTCTCTCTCTCTCTCTCTCTCTCTCTCTCTCTCTCTCTCTCTCTCTCTCTCTCTCTCTCTCTCTCTCTCTCTCTCTCTCTCTCTCTCTCTCTCTCTCTGCATAATTATCATATTCTCGTTTTCTTTTCTTTTTCTTTTCTGACTTGTTTATGCCAGAGAGAGAGAGAGAGAGAGAGAGAGAGAGAGAGAGAGAGAGAGAGAGAGAGAGAGAGAGATTGAGAGAGAGACTATAATTCCTACTTTTCTTCACCATTATCACTAAAAAGGTAAAAAGTGGGTGGGAATTTTGGATTTAGTGATGAGATAGTGAACCCTCTCTCTCTCTCTCTCTCTCTCTCTCTCTCTCTCTCTCTCTCTCTCTCTCTCTCTCTCTCTCTCTCTCTCTCTCTCTCTGGCAATTAATAATCAACACGAAAAAAAAATAAAGAAAAATAATGATCTACAAGTACTATTTAAACACAGGTAAACACAGGTATTCACAGCAGTATTTGGCCTCACCTGCCAGCGCTACCTGTGCCTACCTGGCGTGAGGAAGGGCCTGACTGATTACCTGGGGAAACGCGCCTCACCTATCGCTAAATTACGGGTGTTTTATCGTGAAGTGTATAATTTTCGCGCAATACTTCAGATACAAATGATTGAGAGAGTGAGAGAGACTGAGGAGACTGTGTAAACCCTCTCCCTCTCCCTCTCCCTCTCCCTCTCTCTCTCTCTCTCTCTCTCTCTCTCTCTCTCTCTCTCTCTCTCTCTCTCTCTCTGGTTATCGCAGGGGCATCATTCGTCTTGTGTAACGTTCCGCAAGGTTCGTTTCTATACCCCACCCTATTCTTTGACACACACACACACACACACACACACACACACACACACCAAAAGCCTCACTATTGACTGGTAGTATAAAGGTCGTAAGAATTATCCTGAAACTGAAGAGAACACAGCTTAGTGACTGTCTATTGATCACTGTGTCAAATAAAGTTAATGAATGGATGTACCTACAGATAAATATGTAAACTTGTTGTACATATAAGAAATAGATACATAGATAGGTAAATAGATAAATAAATAGATAGATAAATAAATAAATAAATCATCACGGTAAGAAGGAAAGAAAGAGGGAAGGAAAGAAAGAAGAAAGACAGATAGATAGGCAGACAGAAGCAAGTACCAAATAAACAAACGAACTAATTAACTGACTAGCACACTAACTAGACCAATAGGTTAAAAACGATAAATTAAAAAGACAAACAGACAAACAGACAGACAGAGCTAGGTACCCAATTAAAAAAACACTAATTAACTGACTAACAAACTAATTAAACCAATAAATAAAAAAAAGAAAATAAAAACACCCAAATAAATAAAACAGATAAACAGATAAATAGATAAACAAATAAACAAACAAACACACAAACAAACAAACAAACAAACAAACAAACCGCCACGGCCTCACAAACAAGCCAGCAGGTAACAAAAAACACAATTAACTAACCTTAATTTATCCCAGGTAGACTAATTAGCATGCACACCTCAACACCGCTACAATATGGCGTCAATTTATGCCATACAATTATAGATGCAATACAACAGTCATATCTTTTTACTTCTTTTATTTGTCTAATCTTCTTTTTTTTATTTTTCGTCATTC
>NC_087169.1:16766141-16853641 GCF_035594125.1 Scylla paramamosain
ATTAGGGGATAAAGGATTAATATTCGTATACGTCTTTCATTATCGTGTTTTTCTAAGCTCTCTTTTATGAGAGACTTTGATAATCTAAGAATGGATTTTTTTATCGGTTATTGTTTTATTTTTTATAAATAAATATATATTTTTTTCTTTTTTGTGTGTGAAAAATAGGAGATTGAAGGCTGAGAGATTGCTATTCAGGTTTTCTCTCTCATCTACCTGTGTATTCCAAGTCATCATAGCAATACAATATTTTAGGCCATCGCACACACACTTGCACTCTGTCTCTCTCTCTCTCTCTCTCTCTCTCTCTCTCTCTCTCTCTCTCTCAAAAAAAAAAAAAAAAAAAAAAAAAAAAACTTATTTCTCAATCCCTCTGTTTCAGCAATTCTTCACAGTTTCTTTCATCTTTCACAACTTCACAGCCTCTTTGTTTCCCCAGGAGCGTGAGGAGGGAGGTGGCCAGGAGCATGGCGCCGCTGCAGGTGGTGGCCATGGTGGTGGTGGTGGCGGCGTGGGTCGTGGAGGGCAGCCAGGGAGATGAGGAGTTGTGGCGCCAAGGATATAGACCCGTCCCGTTCCAGTTCGAGCCGCCCCCACACGTTGTGGACAAGAGTCGCCGCCCAGATTTCCATGCCATGCTCTACATGCACCGGTGAGTGGAAGCTGGAGACTCAAGGGATTCGGTGTCTCTGTTGTCTTACAGGCCTCGAATTTTCGCATGGATGGTTACAGAAAGCTTTATTGCGTTACCCCTTTGAGACTTGAACATTATTTTACAAGTTAGGTGGATGAAATATGCTAGACCAGTGCTAGTCAGCCTGGGTGTATTGTACAGGGACCACCACGTGTAGGCCTGGTGGCTTCTTGCAGCTTCCCTTATTTTCTGATGTTCTTATGCACCCCATGAGCCAAGGTGCAGGATTTTTTTCCAAAGGTGCCCTGAAATGATGGGGTACATGACAGGACCAGTGTGTATGAGTACAATATGAAAAGGTGATTCAGGGAGGGAACTGTGTCATGTAATAAGTTAATTTCAGTGGAGTTGAAAGTATTACAGATGAGGTTTAAAGATTAATATTTTTCTTTCAGTTATTATCGAATACTCTCAAGATTTATAGCCTCCTAACCATTAATATTATTTGGTATTGTGATGTTTTTATAACTTTATATATATATATATATATATATATATATATATATATATATATATATATATATATATATATATATATATATATATATATATATATATATATATATATATATTACATTAGTACTCGTATGTTACACTCAGACACAACTCACATCTCACAAGTTTGAGATGTGGCATTTTGTTTTACTCTACATTCATTAAGATAACTCTGTTGAATCTATTTGAACAATTTAGGGCCGAGTTGCTATTTAAGTTTTTAAATTAGAGACCTAATACTAACATGTGTATTTGTAGTCTTAAAACTAAGGAAAATGTGATATATTCATAAAATTCTTTTGTAATTAATTGTCCAAGGTACGAGGGTACATGAGTTTCTCAAAAGCTCCAGGAAGGTTGCATGAACTTAGAAAAAGTTGAGAACAACTGAGCTACACTAACACCTACTACATAAATTTACTCAGTCAACCAGCTCACCACACATCCCACCTGCCTCACACCAGAATGTCCCCTGCTGAGATACACCTGAGGCACCGAGGCCCGGAGCTCGTCCCCGCTGCCCCTGCTGCCCCACCCCTGCCCGTGAGCTACAAGCTGCCGGAGCCCATTGTGCAGGGCTTCAGCAGGAGTGCCATTGAGGCTCACCCCCACAGGACCAACACACTTGTTTCCCGCTACTCCTCTGCTGTAAGTGTACTGAAAGAGAGAGAGAGAGAGAGAGAGAGAGAGAGAGTGAGTGACTAACAAAGTAATCAAGGTTAATACTACAACTACACACCACTTATCTCCCTATCTCCTTACTAACAAAAAATAGCACCACCTCTCACAACAGCACCACATAAACTTACTCTTTACTGCCTCACTAGTCATCCTCTCCCACTCTTCTTCCAGCAGTTCCCTGAGGAGGATGTGGATTACTACGTGCCTTGGGTGAAGTTCCAGCGAGGGGCGGTCGAGTTGGTCCCAGTGGAGGCCCTGCAGTACATGTCCGAGGTGGAGGAGGAGGAGGAGGAGGAGAGTGGGGATGTTGCCTTCTCCAGGGGTGCTGTGGAGTCCTACCCACGGTTTCCCACGCCCTATACAGGAGGTGTTGAGGATGAGGTGGGTGATGGGGTGTTAGGTTGATGGATGAGGGAAGGGAGGTGGGTGATGGGGTAGGTTGATGGAAGGGGGAAGGGAGGTGATGGGATGGATGTGTTTATTAAATTTTTTTTTTTTTTTCTTCATGGAGTTTGATATAATTTTCAAACTGCATTGTAATTTTTTTTCAAACTGCATTGTAAAGTCTTGTTATTTTGTACTCTGTTTCTTATATATATATATATATATATATATATATATATATATATATATATATATATATATATATATATATATATATATATATATATATATATATATATATATATATATATATATATATATATATATATATATATATATATATATATATATATATTAATTTTTTTTTTTTTTTTTTTTCTCATATTCTGCTTCCTCTTCTTTCTCTGCCTCCTCTTGTAATCCTATTTCTATCTCAAAACATAACCTTTCTGGCTCCCTCAATTGTCATTACTTCTGTTCTTACTTTCATCAACACTTGATCTGTATCCTCTCCTATTCCCTTCTTCCTTCTCACTTATCCCGTCAACCTACTTTTACTTCTGTATCCTCTCCTATTCCTTCCTTCCTTCCTTCCTTCCTTCATTTTATCTACACTTACTTCTCTATCCTCACCTATTCCTTCCTCACTTCTCACTTTTCTCACCTTTACCTCCCTTCCTCATTCTGGCTCTCCCTATCACTACTTCCTTCTGTTTTTCACTTATTCCTGACCTCGTTCACTCTCTCCTTGCCTCAGATGGCAAAGGCGGTGGTGGTGGAAGCCTCAGAGGCCCTCGGCGAGAAGTTTGGCTGGGCAGGAATCCGCTCATCTGTGGAGTCTCCGCCAATCTTCACCCCTGCACAAGATCCTGAAGAGGCCAACCCACTCCCTGTGCAGGTGTGTGTGTGTGTGTGTGGAGAGTGAGGCATTCTTACCTAATTGTAGTATTGCAAGATTGAGTCGTTTGAATTTCCTGTCTTTTAAAGTTAACTTGTCATATATGTCTTTAAAGCTGTGAATGTTCCTTGCGCACACAGCTTTGTCAGTGTGTGTGTGTGTGTGTGTGTGTGTGTGTGTGTGTGTGTGGTGTGTGTGTGTGTGTGTGTGTGTGTGTGTGTGTGTGTGTGTGTGTGTGTGTGTGTGTGTGTGTGTGTATTTACCTAGTTGTTTTTACCTAGTTGTGCTTTATGGGAAAAGAGGTATGCTCATGCTGTCCCATCTCCATATCTTTTAATATCCAACTTAGCCTTGAATCCAAGTATACTTTCTGCATTTACTATCTCCTCATCCAGACTGTTCCATACATCAATACTTCTATATGGGAAACTATACTTTTTGACGTCTCTTCTACAAGCACTCCTCTTCAGCCTCTTCCCATGCCCTCTAGTGTCCCATGTATCCCAGACCATTAAGTCGCTCTGGTCCACCTCCTCTGCTCCCTCATATGCTTTATACATCACAATCAAGTCTCCCCTTTCTCTCCTCTTTTTCCAACATTGGTAGATGTAGCCTTTCCAGTCTCTCTTCATATGACAAGTCCCTGATACTTGGTACCATCTTTGTAGCTGCTCTCTGAACTGTGTGTTTGTGTGTGTATGTGTGTGTGTGTGTGTGTGTGTGTGTGTGTGTGTGTGTGTGTGTGTGTGTGTGTGTGTGTGTGTGTGTGTGTGTGTGTGTGTGTGAGAGAGAGAGACAGAAGAGAAAGTACTCCTGCCCTCACTTTATGGGGATCACTGCATATTTACCTTTCCCTGGCATCTGCAGCTGAACAGTCGTCCCTATGGCATGTGGTCTGAACAGCTGCTTGGCATCAACACAGGAAAGGATGACCTAGAACCAGTAGTGCATCAACATGTGCTAGAACACAGTGACCGAGACTCCATGTCTGGTGGAGACTTTGTGAATTACCAGGCAGCTGTCAGAAGTCGGAACGGAGGTGAGGGAGAGAGAGAGAGAGAGAGAGAGAGAGAGAGAGAGAGAGAGAGAGAGAGAGAGAGGTTTCACTGATGTCTTTATTTTCTAACATTAATATTATTATTATTATTTTTATAGGATTGGATTTTAAAATAGAGGATGCTCATCATACTCCCTTTAACCTGTAAAATACTCCCTGTATTTGTGCAAACCTGTATCAATAGAGAAAGAAAGAGAAAGAGAAGTTTTACTGATGTAATTCATATTTTCTTACACATCAGTTCACTTTACATAATGATACATGTATTCTAAAAAAGTATCTAGTTGAATTTAATAAGTGAACCCATTAACTCCTTATTCCTATCATGTGGAGTGAGCAGCAGAGGAGTGTAGGTGTGCAAGTGTCCATTTATAACGACTAACACTTTTACACCCTCGATCACCCATTGCCCACAGACTACAAGCTCCTGTGCTACCTTGGAGGTTGGGCAGTGTACCGGGAGCCTCCATTTGACTTTGGTATTAAGAACATTGATCCGTACTCATGCACCCACCTTATCTACTCCTTCGCTGGTCTGAAGGAGGGAGAACTGACCATCACCTCCCTTGACCCTGAGGTGGACATTGTCAAAGGTGGGACAGAAAGAGAGTGGGGGGAGTGTATATCTATTGTTGTGAATATAATTTTGTATAAGACAGAAGAGGGAGAGATAGAGAGAAAGAGATAGAAAGAATTTATCTATATTATTGTGAATATATCTGATTGTCATTAAAACTGTTGTTACCATCAGCATTGATTGTCAGTGATAGAAGAAAAATTTACTTGTGTTTTTGTGAATAGCTTTTTGTAAAAAACAGAAAAGTGAAAGAGAAAAAAATTAATTTCTCTTATTGCAAACATTATTTTAAGTGTTATTGACATTATTATCATTAGCAGTAGGTATTACAGTTGCAAGAAGAGAAGAAAGAAAAGAGCAAGAACTAGCTTACATGAACATTGAAGTAGGAAAGGTAGTAAATGAATAAACAAAAGTACAAATAGTGAGCACCACACCTCTCTCACCACCACCTTCACCACCATTACTACCACCCTCAGGAGCATACAAGGCGGCGGTGGGACTGAAGCAGCTCAACCCAAGCCTCAAAGTACTCATTGCTATCG
Source organism: Scylla paramamosain (assembly GCF_035594125.1). NCBI lineage: Eukaryota > Metazoa > Arthropoda > Malacostraca > Decapoda > Portunidae > Scylla > Scylla paramamosain. Next base: position 16,771,473 of record NC_087169.1, read on the forward strand.
GCGGCTGGAACGAGGGCGGCAAGAAGTACTCCGACATGGCCAGCACTCCCGCCAGCCGCAGGAAATTCATCCAATCAGTCGTCACTTTCCTGAAGACGCACCAGTTTGATGGCCTGGACCTGGACTGGGAGTATCCAGGTGGGTGTGAGCACTGGGAGGTGATGGGTGGGTGTGCTGACGCCATACTGCTTGTTCTTAGGATATTCTGTGGTCGAATCACTTTTCATTGTTAGTTTTACCATTTATAGTAATCTTTTTTTAATATGAGGGGACTGGGAGGAGAAAGATAGGCATGCTGCAAATAACACAGCACATTCTCTTTAGGAGCCACGGACCGAGCTGGCAAGTGGGCAGATAAAAAGAACTTTGCTGACCTTGTGGATGAACTTCATGCTGAGTTCATGCAATACGGCTGGCTGCTCACTGCTGCCGTGTCTCCTGCTGGGTAAGTCCCCACACTGCTCTCTTTAGCTGCCACATACATTCCTTCCCTCACTCTTATCACATGTATTGTATTTTTTAACCAGTGCCATTCTTCCAAAGTTCTGAATTTAAGCAGGTTATGAGAATTGTTGATATATATATATATATATATATATATATATATATATATATATATATATATATATATATATATATATATATATATGTATTAACTCATTTTTGCACTATGGTATCAATATACTCTAGCTAAAACAGCTTCTATGAAGTTAGGCGTTCTGAGACGTCTCCGCCAGTTTTTCTCACCCCCCCAGCTGCTAACTCTGTACAAGGGCCTCATCCATCCATGTATGGAGTATGCTTCACATGTCTGGGGGGGTTCCACTCATACTGCTCTTCTAGACAGGGTGGAATCAAAAGCTTTTTGTCTCATCAACTCCTCTCCTCTAACTGACTGTGTTCAGCCTCTCTCTCTCACCGCCGCAATGTTGCATATCTAGCTGTCTTCTACCGCTATTTTCATGCTAACTGCTCTTCTGATCTTGCTTATTGCATGCCTCCCCTCCTTCCGCTGCCTTGCTGCACAAGACTTTCTTCTTTCTCTCACCCCTATTCTGTCCACCTCTCTAACGCAAGAGTTAACCAGTATTCTCAATCATTCATCCCTTTCTCTGGTAAACTCTGGAACTCCCTGCCTGCTTCTGTATTTCCACCTTCCTGTGACTTGAATTCCTTCAAGAGGGAGGTTTCAAGACACTTCACTATTCATCAATTTTTGACTAACGCTTTGACCCTTTTGTGGGACTGGCATTTCAGTGGGCATTTTTTTTTATTGGATTTTTGTTGCCCTTGGCCAGTGTCCTTCCTACATAAAAAAGAAAAAAAAAAGAAAGAAAAAAATACACATAAACATCTAACCAGCACTATTCTCCCAAGGTTCCGCATCCAAGCTGGATACGATGTCAAGAGAATTGCACAAAAACTCGACTTCATCAACATCATGACATATGACTTGCGAGGCCCCTGGGATGGTAAGGCAGACCACCACGCCCCCATCACCTCAAGGCCTTCTGACACCTGGGCCTTCAAAGCTCTCAACACCAGGGATGGCATTCAGAAGTGGATTGACTTGGGAGCTATAAGGAATAAGCTCATCATGGGTATTCCCTTCTACGGGAGAACTTTTACACTCAGTAACCCAAGTAACACCAAGCCAGGGTCCAGGGTGAGTGTGTGGTTACTGTTAGGTCAAGTTACATTAGGTTAGTTATAGTCTTGTTAAGCAAGAAATTCTGGATCAATTTTTTATTTAGATTTTATTGACTATTCTTGCTCATGTTTCTTTGGTTTAGCTGTAGTTCACATCCTTGCTTATGGAGTGTGTCAGATTGATTTTATGGTTTTATGGAAATAACCATAGGCTACTAATTTTGAGATGGTGACTATTTATTTCTGGGCAGAAATATGATGCCATTTTAAATCATGATCTACACAATGGAGGGATTAGCAATTAGGTTAATGAACAAAATTAATCTGAACTTAATCCAACCTAGCTAATTTATTCATTTTTTTTATCAGTGATTTTTCTGCTTACATAGATTTATTCATATTTTTTATTATTATTATTATTATTATTATTATTATTATTATTATTATTATTATTATTATTATTATTATTATTATTATATATACTCACCTACATTTTTTATTACTGATGTGTCCCCCTTCCATCGGCAACAGGTGACATCAGGTGGCACAGCGGGAACCTATACAAAGGAGCGCGGCTTCCTGGCATACTATGAGCTGTGCAGCAAAGTGAAGAGCGGCCAGTGGACCCTGCACAAGGATGCTGTGGGTGGCCCATACATCACTAATGGGGACCAGTGGATTGGCTACGACGACCCAGAGTACATCGCTAAGAAGGTAAGGCTTGGGCTCAGATCATCTCTGCTAATTGTTTATCTCCTTTGGTAGAATCCCTCTTTTCCACCACATTCTATATCTGCATCAGCCTGGCATACACCTCAGCCACTCCTCATGCCCACAGATGGACCTGGTGAAGACCATGGGCTTGGGAGGTGCCATGATGTGGGCCATTGATCTGGACGACAACATTGGTGTGTGTGGCACAAAATGGCCGCTGCTTAGTGCCATGCGTCGCGGTCTCGGCCTTCACAGTGTTTCAACCTTCGTTCCCCCTGAGCCTCAGACGTCAGGGCCTGCTGTCACCCCTGCCATGCCGCCCACCACCTCCACCACCTCTGCACCTGTCGTAACACAGCCATCCAGTATGAATTAGCCTATTACGAAGGGTTATTTTTATGTTTTTATTACTCTTAAGTTTGCTGCTTGTTAATCCAGTCTTGCCCCAGCAGGAGTTTTCTGGTCTCCTCATGTCCCTAACTAACAACCCTCCTTCCATCATATCATTGTTTTATCTTGTTTGACTCATCTCATTTGTTTATCCATCCCCAACTCTTCCTAATCTCCACATGAGCTTCTGTATCTTGCCTTCCATCTTGCCACACACTGCAGGGATGTGCCTACTCATTGCACTGACATCCACCACCACAGACACCACTACTTCAAGAATACTCAACACCATTTCACTGCCACCATTGTCATTTTCACTTCTTATCTGTAATCCATACATATATACAGCAGATCTTTACAGAAACTCAGACGCTCATACACACACACACACACACACACACACACACACACACACACACACACACACACACACACACACACACACACACACACTATGACCAGCACATACTAACAGATCCTCCACTTATCAGCAGCATCTACCACAGCCCCCATCACCACCACCACAACCATCACTACTACCACCACCACAACCACCACCACCACCACAACCACTCCTCCCTCCACCTCCACGACCACAGCGTCACCACAGCAAAATGATACGATTCAAGTGGTATCTGTAGTGACACCATCACCAAATGCTACAGTGTCAACTCCTGCACCTGACTTCAAGTGTAAAGGTAAGCCAGCAAATTTGGCCTTTCTTTAGCAAACTGAGTTGTGAAGGAGCAGTGAATGTGTGTGTGAAAATTCATTGTATGTTTGAAACTGTTTATCATACACCAGAAGATATAAAATGACGTATTTATTTATTTTTTGTTGGTTTACTGCAGTTTTTCTCTCTCTCTCTCTCTCTCTCTCTCTCTCTCTCTCTCTCTCTCTCTCTCTCTCTCTCTCTCTCTCTCTCTCTCTCTCTCTCTCTCTCTCTCTCTCTCTCTCTCTCTCTCTCTCTCTCTCTCTCTCTCTCTTGTATATTATGGTTGAGAGTATGAATGATGTTTGTACCAAGTGTGTGGTGCTTTGTCTGGGCCAGCTTGTGTGGGATCGCCAGCCTGGTATATAGACAGAGATATTAAGGCATACATTTCACCTTATATCTGTTTGTATAAATGAGACATAGATAGGAACTTGATTTGTTAAGACATTTTTCATCTTTATTCTGTTTATAGGAGACAAAAGAGACAGAAGATAGTTTGTTCCCCTCTCCCTCTCATTCTTTCCAGTTTGAGATAAGAAAGACAGAGAGAGAGATAGTTAATTGTAATTCCCCCTCCCTCTCAATTTTTCCATGAGACAAGAGGGATAAAGATATGGTTACTTCATTCCCCCTCCCTCTCATTCTTTCCAGGTCCAGGGTATTTCCGTGACAAAGATGACTGTGCCGTCTATTACATCTGTGACGAGACTCTGGTGCCCCATAGGTTTGTGTGTCCTGATGGCCTTGTCTTTGACCTGGTGCGACACATCTGCAACTGGCCCAGACATGTTATTTGTGGGAAAGCCTCTGCACCCATCAGTAAGTGTGTGTGTGTGTGTGTGTGTGTGTGTCTTTTTGTTGTGTGGTGTGTAACACTTCTTAAATCTATGGTCTGCTCGTGTTGTTTTTACATAGTTTATTTTTTTTTATCTTGTCTTTCATCATGTGTATGTGTTTTCAGATTCGTCATCTGCTTATGCTATTTTTATAAAGTTCAAATTTTTATCCTGTCATCTTTCATAATGTGTGTCTATCTTTGTAGTGTGATGGGTTACTATTATCAAATCCATAATCTACTCCTGTTGTTTGTATAGAGTTCAAATTTTTATCCTGTCATCTTTCATCATGTGTGTGTTCTTATCTAATTGTATTTTTACAGGTTTGAGTCAAGCTTGTAATGTCCAGTCTTTTAAAGTTAATTTGTCATATTTATCTTTAAAGCTATGAATGCTCCTTGCACACACAACTTCATCAGTCAGTGTGTGTGTGTATGTGTGTGTGTGTGTGTGTGTGTGTGTGTGTGTGTGTGTGTGTGTGTGTGTGTGTGTGTGTGTGTGTGTGTGTCTAAGCTGTACAAAGAGGGTGACAGACAAGACTACCTGACAGGAAAGTTGAGGTGCATAAGCGACGGCCTCTACAGTGATCCGTCTGATTGTCGTATGTATGCATGGTGTCGCGCTGGCATTGCTCAGAGAGTCTCCTGCCCACATGGAATGTTCTTCAACCCCAGGACAGGTAAATGAACCACCACAGAGCACAGAGCAGCCTGCACACCTACACAGATGGATCATGGGTGGACATAAATTAACATAAACATGGTTTTTGCTTCAACTGCCTCATTGCTTTTTTTTTTTAATCACGGCTACTGCTCATGGGACACCAATGCACTACTTAAGAATGCCTCAGGAAATATGCTTTGTAAGGACACCAAGACATCACTTAAGAATGCCTCAAGAAATGTTTGTGTATACCTGAAGGTGTATCTAGAAAACACTAGCTGTAGATAATATTAAGGTTGATGGCTCTGTTACTGTGCTTACTCACTATAAGGAATGTTGTCAGAGGCATGCTATTTAGGGAAGAATCTGCCTCATTGCTGCCACGCAAAAAAACAGGAACATCTTGACACTTGATCCAGGAAGGTACAGAGAACACACTGGTTGGTTATTTCACTGCTATGGAACAGATTAAGAACAGACAATGCTTGTTTTGCTGCCATGGAACAGACTTGGTACAGAACTGTCAAATGGGATGCTTATTTCACTGCCATGGAACAGATTCAGAACAAAACTATCAGAAACTATTCTACAAGATGCTTATTTCACTGCCACAGAACAAGGTGAGAACAGAACCAGCACGTGCAGGATGCTATGCTTGTTTCACTGCTGCAGAACAGACTGAACATGTTGTTACACTGGATACTGTTTTGGTTTTCACATGGCTTGCTGTTTCACTGCTATGGATGCACAGGATTACATGCTGCAATCTCAATACTTGTCTTGTCAATGTGTTTAATATGTTATTTTCTAGAAACACTTTTCCTTTACTTCAACAGATTGACTTTTTTGTACATTTTGTTTATCCGTAAGGTCATTGATTGATAAATGATGTTAATATTTATCTTTCTTTATTTTCTTTTTCTTTTTTTATGAAAACAAACCACATATCAATGTTATCATTCCTGGAATTCTTTGTTCATCTAGTACATCATAGCCATTTGTAAGAAGTACTATGCATTATACAATAAATAAAGTTCACAGTACCAAAATCTTACCTCCCAGGTACTTTATATTGCACTCTCATTTGAACTCAAACACTAAAACAACAAAAAGTTTATGTACTCATCACTTGTAATTTCTTATTTCTTTCTCCAAACACAAGATTCCCAGCTGTGATATTTATTATCTCCCTCCCAAGTGTTTTAAAGTGTGTACCATTCTCACCTGCCTCTCCCCCCACACCAGGTGTGTGCACAGAGGAGGGCCAGAAGTTCTGTCTGCCGGGTGAAGGTCTGAGAGTCAACACAGAGGCCCTCAACCCACAACCCCTCACCAAGATGGCAAGTGAGTATAGGTGATGAGGGAACACATAAACACATACTTGATATAATATAAGTTATAGGACATATAGTGTGTGGTGATAGAGTGGTGTGTGTTTGCTAAAGTGAGTATGAGTGATGGGGGAAAATATATTTTGTAAAGTATAAGTAATGAGGGAAGAAATATTTGGTAAAGTGAGTTAGAGTAATGGAACATATAGCATTACCAGGAAGAAACTGTATAGTGATAGAGTGATGTGTTTGGTAGGGTGTATGGTGATGAGGAAAGACATATTTGGTTAAGTGTAAGTGATGAGGAAACACAGATTTACTTAGTGAGTATCAGTGATAGAGCATGTAGCACTGCCAGGAAGAAACCATGGTTGATGATAGTTTGATGTGTGTTTGCTAAATTGGAATGAATGCTTAAAACCAGCTTTGTATACTGAATGTGTTTAATTTGTATAACAGATAATATTGTATGAGGGAAACAAAATAGAAAGTTCTGTAAAAGTGACCTTGCTTAGTAGAGTTGAAAATTAACTGCAAAAACAATTAAGAGGACTGTGATCACTAGTATTATCAGCATTAAAAAAAATCTGGCCTCACAGCAATCCTTAAAAAAAATATGCAAATTGTCTCAAGCACAAAATCCATCTACAAATTCACAAACATTAAATGTGCCTGCATAGAATATCAGTAACATTACCCTTAAGGATCTCTCAGCTGGTCACACTCATCACCCTTGTCACTCTGTCTCTCCTCAGGTGGATACAAGGTGGTCTGCTACTTCACCAACTGGGCGTACTACCGGCCCGACCCTTACAAGTATTCCCCGGAGAAAATTGACCCATCCCTGTGCACTCATATAATATACGCATATGCCTCACTTGACACTACAGACCTCTTCATTCGCTCCCTGGACCCTTACCTGGACTTTGAATATGGTAAGTGAAAGGAGAGTGGGTGCTCTGTATAATAAGAGAATGAGTGTGTGTAATATGAATTTGACATGACGAGTTTCAAGAGGGTAAGTGCTCTGTGTGATATGAATTGAATATGGTAAGCTTGAAGAGGGTGAGTGCTTTGTGTGATAATTGAATATGGTATGTATCTTTGAAGTGAAGTATCCCACATTAAAAGGTGCATTCAAACTAAGCTAGCTAAGACTGATTTGGTCTTTGATTCCTCTGATGTATGTTCTGTACATCCATCATCCTCATCCACTTTCCCTCCCAGAGTTTTACAAGCGAGTGCTGAACCTGAGGAACCAGGCACCGGGCCTCAAGGTGCTGCTTGGCCTGGGTGGCTGGGTGGACTCAAGCAGTGACAAGTACTCACGTCTCGTCAACAACCCCAAGGCCAGAGCAAGGTGAGTTTAGTCTTATGAGTAGTGTTCTTCTGTGAAGGTTCATGCAGCACACCACTGAGATCCTCATTACCTATCTAAATTGTGTCCATTAGTTTAGTAGAATGTACAACTATAGAAAATGTATAAGTAATAGATTCTAATACTTCTTAACTTCTACCATGCCTTCTTCTGGGAAGCTTTGTGCAGCACACCACTGAGGTCTTCACTGTCTATTTAAATTGTGACCATTAGTACAGCTATAGGAAAGAAAACACTTGTGAGTGATAGATCCTAATATTTCACCCTAACTTGTACCTTGCTTTCCCCCATGAAGGTTTGTGCAGCACACCACGAAGGTCCTCACTGTGTATGGCTTTGACGGGCTTGACTTTGGGTGGATGTTCCCCCGGTGCTGGAAGATGGCATGCTCTAGTGGACCTGCCTCTGATGTGCAAGGTTTCACTGATCTCATGAAGGTGGGCTGTGCTATTTAGGTTTCTTGGGTCATGGAGGGCAGATTAGTGTAGAAATAGCATATCAGTAGGACTTTAACCACTTTTTATCCATTGTGATAGTTGTGATAGAAGATATCCTTAGAATATTTATGGAGGAGTTAGGTTAATATAGAAGTTGCACATCATCAGCATTATAACTAATTTTCCTTTCCTTCACTTGTAGAAAAAGTATGATAAAAGACATTGTAATGGATTAATACAAGATTACTTGATGGCTGGTTCTGTTCAAAGTGTATAGCTTATCTGAATCACATACTTCCCATATAACATTCTTCTATATCAGATTGCTTCATGTCTGCATGATCTCATATGTCACTCTGTCTTACCAATCCATCTCTCTCACACAGGAACTAAGTGCTTCCTTCCGCCCACGCGGACTGATCCTCTCCGCTGCCGTCTCATCCTTCAAGAAGATCATAGAAATGTCATATGATGTACAGGCACTGTCTTCTGTGGTGGACTTCCTCAATGTGTTGACGTATGACTTCCACGGCGCCTGGGAGAGAAAGACTGGTCACGTGGCTCCCCTCTATGCAAGGCCAGAGGATATGTGAGTCTTCAGGCACTGAGAATTGGTGGTGGTAGTGGTGGTAGTAACATGAGAACAAGAAAATAAGGGATAGATAGTAGTAGTAGCAGTAGTAGTAATAATAGTAGTAGTGACAGTGGTAGCAACATCAGAACATAAAATAAGAGATAGATGGTATTAATTGTAATAGTAATAGTGATAGTAGAGATAGTAGTAGAAATAAACCCAACAGACTTGCATATGGCAATCATGATACATACTTACCTGTTTCTACTTATCATCCTCATCCATAAAAATATATCAAGTCTTTTAGAGCTCCTTAATAACTATACAAAAGAACATAAAATATTATAGTAGTAATAAACAAATAAAGCCTACATTCTTATCAGGACAAGTGTACAAATGGATTTTATATTAGTATATCCATACACTTGAGAGTCACTGCTAAAGGGTTTGTGGAGGCTGGAGGAGGTACTGATAAAATACAAATGAACTCTTATGTTAGTATTTCCATGTCTTTATTCATCACTCCTGTCTTTCCATCCTTCAGGTATGCCAGCCAGAACTCAGATTTCTCTTTGAGTTACTGGGTGAAGAAGGGCGCCGATCCCAGTAAACTTGTGATGGGCATTCCCTTCTATGGCCAGACCTTCACGCTGGCTAACCCTGCCCAGAGTGGCCTCAATGCACCTGTTGTCAAGGGTGGCGACCCAGGCCCTGCCACTCTGCAGCGGGGAATGATGGCTTACTTTGAGATCTGTCAGGCAGGTGAGGTGGCTGACTGATAGGTGGCTGATGGGTGACTGGCTCCTCAGATTGTTGTCCTCACACTCTTAGGTTCATATGGTTTAGTTTTTTCTTGTTTTTATTCACTGATTTTTTTCCTATTTTGTTTTCCTCCTTTGATTTGCATTCTGCCACACTTGTTTGCTGATTTTTCTGTTTGTTCATGTTAACTCAGGTTTTCATGGTCTGATTTTATTTTATTTATTTATTTTATTTTATTATTCTTTTTAATCCTTTGACTTTTCTTCTTTCAGTTTTCATTCCTTGCTTTTCACTGCTTTCCATGGCCTAATTGTCTCTTTCTGCTTCTTCAAATTGACTCTGTTTCACATGTCTAATTTTTTTCTTATGTCATAAACATCATGGAAATCTAATTCTTTATCTCTGCTTCATTTGAAAATTATCTTCATGAAAACTCAAAGTGATAAAGAATGAAAAGAAAACATGAAAATCCAACTCACTCTCCATCTCTGTGACTTTTAAAAATAATCCTCATGAAAACTCAAAGTGATAAAGAACACAATGAAAACATGCCCCTTTCCCCGCAGTCCGCACACAAGGCTGGAGCAAAGTGGTGGACACGACTAATGCCATCGGTCCCTACGCTCACAAGGGCACCCAGTGGTACAGCTACGAAGACCCAGCCTCTGTCACCAACAAGGCACAGTACATCAAGAGTAAGGGATATGGTGGTGCTATGGTGTGGGATCTTAGCCTTGATGACGTCCTGAACAGCTGCTGCCGGGAACCCATGCCTCTGCTGCGCACTATTAACCGTCAGCTGCGGAGTGTGCAGTACCCAGAGCCCAGGCCAGGCGGAGGTGACTGCACACGACCCCATGAAGTCCCCACACCACACCCTCCAAGGAGAACCACCACCTATGCATCAGGTATGTGATGTCTCTGTCTGGTCTCTGTAGCTGACACACCACGCTGCCAGACCACTACAGTTGTGAGGGGAACATGTCACATTTAAAGTCACCAAAACAATGGGTACTAAAACAAAAACTGGATGGATATCAACATAAACAAGACTTTTACACACACACACACACACACACACACACACACACACACACCAGTTGAGGTGCAAGGAAGCTAGCACTCCAGACACTGGTTGAACATGCAACTCAATTTCAAATCACAGTTGAACATGACACGAGGAAACTGTACCAAAACAAAAAATACATAAATGAACAATACCACAACCAAATGTAGACATCAAAACAAAAATAAATGAACAGCCACCATCATAAGACAGAGAATAGCAACAAAAGCTACCAAATATGGAAAAATCGGTACTGCACCACAAAGAATATTCCAACATGTGACAAATACAGCAAAATATGTAGGGAAAAAAGTGAGAATTCAAATTTTCATCCATGACCATAAAATAACACTAAGAGTTCCTTATATATTGGAACCAAACAGAACCTTGAACAAAAACAATCCGAACTTATCATGCCACAAAAGACGATGAACACATATCAAAACAGACAGACTGACTTGAATTGAAGGAAACAAGTCACATGGAGTACAACAGTCATGACATAAAGCATAAAAATATTACAGGCCATGACATAAATATACTGGGAACATTTCACAAACAGTGCCATGAAAGAAATAATATGAATGACCATGAGAAATACTACAGAAAACAAAAAATACTACAGGAAACAAAAAACATAATGTATTTTAAAGAGAAACAAAACTAACTAAATAATAATAATAATAATAATAATAATAATAATAATAATAATAATAATAATAATAATGATAGATTGATTAACAATAATATCATATGACAAGTCTGTCATTAAAAAAAATAGATAAAGTAATATAAATTTCTGAAGCTCATCTATAAATAAATAAAAAAAAATTTACAAAAGTTACCAAAGAAAAGTCTGTCATTATAAGAATTAATTGAGTAATATGATTTTTTAAAGCTCATCAGTAAAGAGATAAAACACTTTTCTGAAAAATTACCAAAAAAGAAAATATTTTAAACTTAATAGAAAATATTGGAAATGTAAACTCCCAAAAGAATAGCCCCAGTAACTGCAGTATGATTTTTATGATCAAATAATAAGCCTTCTAAACTCTCCAATGTTGCTCCCTCACCTTGTTCCTGTGCGATGTGGTGGTGTGGTGATGTGCCGGCCGTGAATTGAAACCACAGAGAGTAAGTGTGTCTGCTTGTCCCAGGAGTGGCCATGCAGTGTTGTCTGGCTCAGGTGGCACTAATGCTTGTTTCTGAGAGAGAGAGAGAGAGAGAGAGAGAGAGAGAGAGAGAGAGAGAGAGAGAGAGAGAGAGAGAGAGAGAGAGAGAGATGGCCATGTTGTCTGAGCTGGATGTTGGCTCAGGTAACACTAATGCTTGCTGTGTGCGTGTGTGCTTGAAGTGAGAGAGAGAGAGAGAGAGAGAGAGAGAGAGAGATGTGAATGGCCAAATGCTATTTTTATATGCAATATGACCAAACAGTTAAGATCAAAAGTTAAATAACATTCTGCATTCATATCCACTGTGTCTTGTGTCTTCCCTCAATTCCAAGCCCTCTGACCTGCTGATAGTCCTAAAAATCCTGATAATTGATGGGTTTTCAAGAGATCAGGGGATGGAAGACTGAGAGAAAAACATCAGACAGTGGAAGTGAATGTGGCATAATATTTAACTACTAACCATGACAGGAGTTAGTTTAGAATAAGTGCATTTCCTCCTCAGACACCCCATTGACTATACATCTTATAACACACTCCCTTTATCCTCATCCTGTTTGAATTGTCCCTTTATTTGAAGCTTCCTTAATACCATCCCTTGTTATAAGCTGGCATTTATTGTTTCATTTTAGTCAAGTCCATAAAACACTCCCATTTTATCTGCCACATAAAAGGTCCCTTGTAATAGACTGCTGTTTAACCTCGTCTCATTTGAGTTGGATCCTTAAAACACTCCTGTTACCCTTCTTTTGACACAAGCTCAAAATCTGCTTGGTCACAGATTAGACACCACATTCTAAATCGTTTCATCATTTATCTTCACTTTTCAATGATAAAAGGCAATTAAGAGATGGAATTATGGATTATAGAGGGATCTTTGAGGAAGAAAAGCACTTTTCTTAAACTGATATTTGTCTGCCCCACATGATTATACAAGAATACTGGTGACAAGGCCCTGGGTTTGCTGTTGCTGGTGCTGGCAAGGTTATGTACACAAACACCCAAGTTTACATAAGGAGTTAAGATGACTAGTGACACTTGTGAAGAAACAAGATGGAGCTAATCAGCTTTCATGTACTCCATTTCCTTTATTGCCGTTATTTGTTTGTTGCCATGCTACAAAATGCTGCTTCTGTTTTTATTTTTTGTGTGTTTTTATGTTTAAGTGTCTTAGGTTATCTGTGGAGTATAACTGCTTACTTTCTGGTTTGTGTGTTTTATATATATTTGTGGGTTTCTTTGAATTCTTGTTGTGCGTCACTAATAGTGTTATGAACTGAGATAGTGAAGTGTGCAAGAAGGAGTCTGGATATTAGTTCAGTGCTGTGCAGACAAATTGACTTGTGCTTTCCCTCCATAACCTAATTCATTCCCTCTCTCTGGCACCACAACCTAATTCATTCCATTCCTCTTGTACCTTGCCAAAAAATATGAACTGAGATGGTGAAGCATGCAGGAAGGAGTCTTGGTATCAGTTCATTGTTGTGTAGGGAAATTACTACTGTACTTTCTTCCTTCCATAACTTAATTCCATCCTACTCTCAGTCACCTTAGCCTAACTAACTCCTTTCCTCTTGTGACTCACCAGTAATGTCATGGACTAAGATGATGACAAAGCAATCAGGAAGGAGTCTGTGTATCAGTTCATTGTGTAAGTAAATCAACTTCTTCCTTCTGTAATCTAATTCTGTCCCTCTCCTCGGCACCACAGCACTGGGCACAAAGGTCACTGAGTCACATTATGGTGAATTCAACCTGACCAAGGGCACCACACCCTCCCTGCCACCCTGGATGACCACCTGGAGTGGGACCACACGGCGCACCACCACAGAGCCCATCGCAGACCACCCTGTCCCTGCTGACTGGCCTCCACACCCACACACTGAACGACCACCCACGACACAGCGAAGCACAACTATTTGGTGGCAACCTACAACTACCACCACAAGCACAACTACTACTACAAGGCGACCAACAACTACAAGGCGACCAACAACCATAAGGCGACCAACAACCACAAGGCAACCCGTGACAGTCACCAGTGCCACGGAGGACACGCGGCCCTCTGGCACTGGGCCTTATCCTGGAGACTCATGCCGGGGACAGCAGACCTTACCATCCCCAGGAAAATGCTCTGCGTACCTGAGGTGAGTCACTGTATCTCAGCACCATAGCACCTTGGCTTTCTCATGTCACTTGCTGGAAGCCCCAAGTAGACGTTTGGCAAAGCATGAGTGTTAAAATTGAGCATATGATATTTAAGAGGGATGTATAGGAGTTCAGATATTCAAGGAATGGTCTATATATTTTTATTTGTATGTCCTCCTTTCAAATTAGTGAGAAACTGTTCTCACCTTCCTACACTTCACCTGCCTACCATTCCTCAATAGCTGTGTCAATGGAGAGCTAGTTGAGACATCTTGCGTGCCAGGGCTACACTGGAACAAGGCAGCTGGGACCTGTGACTGGCCACGGAATGCAAAGTGTAAATCAGGTATGTGTATGGGGCTGGAAATTGAGTATACATGCAAGAAGAAAATTAAATTGCATCAGTTTCTTACTGAAAGAGAGAGAGAGAGAGAGAGAGAGAGAGAGAGAGAGAGAGAGAGAGAGAGAGAGAGAGAGAGAGAGAGAGAGAGAGAGAGAGAGAATTTTCCTTCAGTTTTTAAAGGATATAGGATACATATAAGTCATGTGTTCAGTTTTAGATCATTGGTTGTTTGTATAGTAACACTAAGGGAAAGAAAAGCAAAAGATATGAAGGATAAAATAGATTGGGTGAAAAGTAAAAACAGTTCCATATTGATGTCAGTGTTTAAATGTTTCCTTCACTTTGCCATGCAATGACTGATGGTTTGCTAGAGATGTGAAGTGTTGCCACAGGAACAAACAAAACGGGCGTCTCTTCTCTTGTAGGTCAGCCTCCCATCACTCCACCCTCTGGTCCTGGCAGCAGACCTCCCTATCCCCCCAGTGGCCCATCCTCCAGCCCTGTCAGACCCCCATCACTACCAGTTCGTCCCACCCAGGCCCCCGTCCCTACCCGCAGCACCACAGAGGAACAGGAGATGCCCGTCACCACCACTACTCAGCGACCCACCACTCAGTCCACCACTCCAACTTGGTGGTGGACACCTGCCTCATCCACTCCCCCTACCACTACCAAGTCCTGGTGGGTCTCCTCTTCTAGACCCACCACCACTACTACCAGCCGCCCTGTCATGCCAGAGCGTCCCTCTCTCCCTGATGTGGTTGATGTCCCCAGTGCACCACCATCAGGACCATGCAAGGAAGGGGAGACCACAGGTGTGCCGGGTGACTGCACAAAGTTCAAGCAGTGTCTCCATGGCACTGTCAATGTCCTCACATGTCCCTCAGGTCTGCACTGGAGCGAGACACAGAAGATTTGTAACTGGCCAGATCAAGCCAAGTGTTCAGGTAAGTAGCTAAGGTGCACTGTGTAGTATTCATTGCCTCATCTTGTTTCAGGATGGAGGTGGTCACACTTTTAAATGAGCACAATTTCTCATATATTCCCAATATTCCTACTTTTAACCTGCACAATTCCTCACAGATTCCCAAAATTCTGATATGCATTGAATACCGAAGTGGTTACTTTTTTCAACCAGCACAGCTCTTCATGTATTCCTGAAATTCTTGTATGCACAGAATACCAAGCCTGATAAGAACATAAAATAAAGGAAGCTGGAAGAAGCCATCAGGCCTACATGTGGCAATCCTTGTTTGAAAGTTATCTATTTACACATATCACTATCCATAAATTTGTCTGATCCTTTAAATCTCCCTAATAACTCAGTACTAACAACTGGATTATTGAGTTCATTCCATTCATCCACCACTCTCTTCAAGAATCTACCACTTTATGAGATACTGTATAGAATTTGATACAGTAGATGACACATTCACTTTGGACAGTTTCCTCAGTACCAGGCAATGGTGTGCCCAATGTGCCATCTGAATGGGCCTCTAACCTGCCCATGCCCCTGCCCTCCATTCCTGTCCTTCCTCCTGCCTTGCCCCTCACCCCTGCCGTTGCCCCTGCCCCTGCCCTGCTGTTGTGTAGGCCTCTGCACCAGCCACACAATACATCTGTGCAAGGAACCATTGCACACAACCAGCTAGTGTGTGTGACCACCTCCTGCCCTCCACCATTGTACCATTATTGTACCATTACTACAACTCTGTTATTTGCAGGTTTTAAATCTTAATCCAAATTTTAACTGCACTAATCACTTTCAGTCATTTTGTGATGTTTAATGATATAAATTTCTGATGTACATAATATTTAAACCTCTCATCAGTACTTCATAATAGTACATCACTAATATTGTAATCTATTAGTACTTCCTTAATTATCACTAGATTGTTGCATTGGCAAAATTTAGCCCAATCTGATTTGCATGTTTTGTGGTCTGTGGTTTGTAGATGGTTAGGTTTTGAAATGTGGAATTGTGTTCATCACCCATTATATAAATGTGTAGTATTTATAATGGGTTTGTGTGTATGTGTGTGTGTGTGTGTGTGTGTGTGTGTGTGTGTGTGTGTTTGCATGTGCGTGTGCATGTGCATGTGTGTGAATGTGTGTGTGTGTGTGTGTGTGTGTGTGTGTGTGTGTGTGTGTGTGTGTGTGTGTGTGTGTGTGTGTGTGCTTGCTTGTGTGTGTGCATGCGTGCGTGTGTGTGCACACTAGACAGCCAAAGTGCCAGTGTCAGCATGTCTGTTCACCACATCACCTGTGTGGTGACCTCTGTCAGAATCGTAATGATCTCCAAGTCCTGAAGGAAAACAACAAAGACAGTGACAATACCATTAGTAGTGAAGGAGGCCACTTCCCTCATGACTCCCGCAACTGCACTGTTTTCTTTGTTGATGTACAAGTGTGCATCCTAGTGAGGAGATTGCTTGGCCACCCTCCATTGCAGTGTGGGCAGGACAGAGGCAGCAATGACAGCCAGACTGAACACCAGGAAATGGTTGCCACCACTCATCAAGCATCAGTTTGCATCAGAGAAAAACACAGTGCCATCAAGACCCAATGTCACCATTCTGAGTGTCCTGCACACCTGTCAGTGGCAAGACCAAGAAACGATGGAACCATTGAACAAGACCACAGCAAGAGTCAGATCCTGAACAAGAACTCAACATCCACCTTCACAAAGCAAATTGCCTACTTTCTGCAACTGATGCTGGGAATGCTGTGAGATGTGCTACTTTCAGGACCCTTGACAGCACACCCACTCAGCAGATACACAGGTGCTGCAGCCTTAGTCATTCAAGACTTGTGCTTAGTGGGAAAACTAAGGAAGCAGCATTCAGAGTGGCCTCAAAGGATTCAGTCTTAAGATAGTTATGGGTGAGGTGGTGCCCCTTATCTACTCTTCTTTAAATCCCAGGTCTTCTCTCCTTGCCTTATGTACCTCCACCTCATTTTCTCTTTAGATTTCCCTGTTTTCCTTTGTTTCTTCCCTCCTTGCTTTATGTACCTCTTTCCCATTTCCTCTGTGTTTCCTTGTTTTCTCCTGTTTCTTCTCTTCATGCCTCATATACCTACTTCCCATTTTCTCTTTATATTTCCTTGTTTTCCTCTATTTCTCCTCTTTGTTCCCCTGGCTTCCCTCGTCAGTGTTATGGCCCCACAGGTCCCGTCACCCGCAACCCAGATGGCATCCACCACCAGAATAAGGGCAGGACACCTTGCAGTAAGGAGGGCCAGACCTACCCGGGACCCCAGTGCACGGCCAGAGTGCGCTGCTCCCAGGGGTACTTTACTGTGGAGCTCTGTACTGGTGGGCTGGTGTGGAATGAGGGAGACAAGACTTGCACTCTCCCATCAGCTGTCCCCAAATGCTCTGATGTTATCCTCACACCCAAAGACGAAGGTAGACCACCCTGCCTCTCTCTCTGCCCCTCTGCCCCTCAGTCCCTCCCTGACCTCCCAAACTGTGCTGTCCATTACCCGCAGCCTTGCTTCCTGTGCCTTCACTCCTGTGTCTGTTGCATTCATCTGGCCACTCTGTATTCATCTGCACTTGTCCACTTCAGCAGCTTGGCTCATAAGATGAATACTTGGGTTTCTTCTTCGGCCTTCCTCATACTACCCAGCATCGTTTGTGGTCAGATGTGTGACCTGCCAAGCTTGAGTCTCATGACAGACTTAGGACACACCTTTGCTTGTTTTTTCTTTCATGCATACTTCTTCCTCTCATCCCTGGACTGCCACATCTGCACAAGAAGAAACTGCAGAGCTTCCGTGCAAGCTTTAGCCTGCCACCAGCTTGCCTCCCCATCCCCAAGGAGCGCCCCAACAAACCCTGCGTGTGCCACCCTGCTCAGGGTGTTTTGAGATCAGCACTCAGCTTGCTTCATTGCTGCTGATTTGTACATAAACCATTATTGTGAGCAGCAGAGAAGCATCTGTATAAGAGAATGGGTGAAAGAGTGTAAGGAAGTGAGACATATGATGGGAATTTGTGTGCAAGTGGGTTTGCTTGATGTCGTGGTCTTGTAATGTGTGGTGGCAGGACCCAAGGAGGTGGTGGTGATGGTGGTGACTGGTGTGGTGTGTGGTGGTGAGCCTCCTGGAACTGGGGTGTAGTGGTTTTCTCTGACCTACATCAACAACACCACTAACATATCATTTGTATATTATTACATGCACATACACACACACACACACACACACACACAGACATGTATATAACCATTTTGTTGTTCATATTAAGCCTGTATTCTTTCCTTACAGGGTTCTGAGCAGGTAAACATTGCTGGCAGCAGTGTAGTGATGTGAGGCTTTGTCTGTGTGCATGTTGGTGGCTGTGTTGCCATCTTGTTGCCATTTATTAACCTGTCTACCTGCATGCATCTCTAACACTAAACCAAGCTTGCCTCAAATTAAAAGTAGAAGTGTGAATTAAAAGTCAAATTATTAACAGTTCAAATTATTTCATTTTGCCACCTCAGTTTTTCTCTCAGTCATTTTTTTATTTGTTTTCTGTCATCATCTGTATTTGAATTGTCTCTCTTTCATTATTCATTTCCATTTGTTGTCATCTTTTTCTTAGTCATATTATTTGATCTTCAGAAAAAACATAATTTGGATCTCTCATAATTCAAATATAGTTGGCTCTTAACTCATTCTAATCTATACTTTTCTCATGGTCTATTTTGTACACAACACTAATGTCTATTCCTGTAAATTTAAACCAGCATGATATAAATCAATATTATTGTCTCAGAATTGCCTGCCATAATCTTTCCCTTCTTTCCTGCATTCCTGTGTTCCTCCACCCATATCTTTCAGCCCCTCCCTCACCCAACACCCAAACAGTCTCGCAGTGCAGGGTGGTCCAAGCAGCGAGCCAACCATGAATACCGTCAAGACTTTCTTCTCCCCCAGTCTTTTCCTGGTCTTTTCCTCTCTGACATTTTTGACTGGAAATGGAAAGGACTTGAGCACCCAGAGAGAGAAAGAAACTGGCTGCCTTGTTAATACAAGGATAGTGTGGCTTGTGTGACTCATATGCAGCCTTGGGTCAGTGGTCAGCTTGGAACACCCACTGCTCCAGACCCACTCTATCTACCTGCCAGTGTGTGCAAAGGACTCCATGGAAATCAAATTATGAGTATCCAAATGATGCCAAAAAATTTATCACAATCGACAGCTTTTTTGTGTGTGTGTTCAAGTGGAATTTATTAGCAGCGTATGCAAATTTTTAAGTGATGTTACCACTTGCGTGCACTCTGTCACTGCAACACACACACACACCACCAGCGGCACCACCAGTGTCAGTGTGTTGTAGTGTGAGAGTGTTGGTGTGCACTGTGTGCAGTGCAGCACCATCACTGTGTTCCTCACGGATATGGTGTCTGCAGGGAGGACACCCATGGCCGGGCTGTGGCACCACCCCAATAGTGCTCTTCACACTCTGTCTGGGCCTCCACATGCAGCAGGAGAGGTGGGGAGACTCTTACCCTCACTGCCTCACTGCAGGAACAGCCTATGACTCTGTGTGGAGCAGCAAGATGTGTATGATCCAAGGGCCTTCTTTTAGCATGTCAAGTGCCTCATGCCTCATGACATATGTGATATAACACACACACACACACACACACACACACACACACACACACACACATGTACAGCAGACAGTGTACACATATTTAAAGAGAAATTGGACAAATATAGAAATGGAGACCAGAACTTGTACAGTACAGTTAGGTAAACACAACTAGATGAATACACACACACACACACACACACACACACACACACACACACACACACACACACACACACACACACACAAACATATATGGGAGACTCTTTCCCTCTGTGTGGTGGCCTAGACAAGCATTGACAGCCCAGTTCAGCACTCTTGGGGTGGTGTGTGGACACAGTGGTCACTGAGGTGTCCTCCCACTGCCACAGTGTTTCTCATCACCTTCTTGTTGTTCCAGCCTCAACAGTGGTGCTGATGGACTCCCTCCGTCGGCCTCCTCAGCCCTGCAGGACAGTTCCCCAGCAGCCAATAGTGCTGAGTCACCACTACCAGTCTCCGCAGTCTCCCTCAGCCTCCTGGTCCCCTTACCCAGCCTCTATTGAGCTACTCTCACTCCCCACACACACACACACACACACACACACACACACACACACACACACACACACACACACACACACACACACACAGACACACACTCATTCTACACCCTTTACCTCTTGCCACACTGTCCACTGAGGTGCTGAGAACACGTGTGCACAAGTCACACTCAGGAGGAGACAGTATTCATGGTTGAGCTGCCACAGACACCCCAAGTCACCCCTCTCGCTCCCTCCCTCACTAACTCAACTAACTCCCTCTGCTTGCTCATCGCTTCCTGCCTCTAAATGATTTACAAAAGCATTAAAATATTCATCATCTTATCTTGCAGGTAGATACAAAACTTTATTGCTTTAAGTAAGATTGCCAAATAGTGATGAGTAATCTGTGCTGAGGGATATGTAGCTATGAGTGTGGTGAGGCTGTTGAGGGTTCATACTGGTCATCCCTCTACCTTGTGTGGATTTGTCATATACTTTCCTTATCTAATGTTAGCAAAGGCTCCACCAAACCCTCAACAGTGTTCATCTCATTTTTCAAGCCAATTTTGTTTAGTATTATACAAATAGCAAGTGTGGAATCATCATGACTTGGGAGAATATGTGACAGTGTTAAACCCACCTCAGCCCTGCGGCCAGCACCCGCGCCCCCTGCCAGCTCCCAGCTAGACATCAATGTGCCATGTAGCGAAGGGATGTACCAGCACAACCCAAGGGACTGCTCAATGTACATGCTCTGTGTCCATGGCAACTGGCAAGAGTTCACCTGTCCTGCTGGCCTCTTATGGAATAAAGTAAGTGGTATCTATCATCATTGAAACCTGTACTTTGTAAACTCCTACCATCATCTTTGTACACAAACTTGTCTCTTCTTCTGGATTTAGGCCTGTATTCTGAAACGCCTCTCTGCCACACCACTACATTCCAAAGGCTCTAGTTGAAGTTATATATGTTTTTAAAGGTGTTTTTATAGTCCAAGTGACATATTGGTAAGATTTCTACATTATTAATAAGAGAAACACTCATGAAAACCTCCCACCCCCCACCACGAAGAAAGCTTGCTTTCATGGTGTCATGTGTGACTTACAAAGCTTTACGTACTGCACCACCAAACATTTCCCTACGCACTAACCTCACCTTTGTCTTCTTTGTTTACTCACAGAGGAACAACCGCTGTGACTGGCCAGAGAGTGCCAAATGCCAGTCATCAGGGGCCCCACCACCTGCCCAGGGTCTCCCAGCCCCACAGCCCCAGACTGAGCCACCGTACATCCCCCCGCCCACCACTCGCACCCCAGCACTGCCGCCTGCCTCGATACAACTGCCGTCAGTGGGCACCACATCAGAATTCACAGGTTCGTCTTTTTGTCACAGGATTTAAAGAGGGATTTTTTTTATGTAAATTAAAACAAGGATTTTTCTTATGTGAATTTAAACAAAGAATATTTTTAATGTAAGAGGAGTACTGGCCTTGGACAACAAAAAGGAAAGAAAAAGGCCTACTTCCTTTTTTTCCCCCATTTTCATGTCCAAATACTGCCTTTTCTTCATGATTTCTATACTGTATCTTTTCTAGCATTAGGTCTAAGCCATAATAAGTGATCTTGTGTTTGTCTTTGGGCTCAAGGGTCCCAGGTCTCATTATCATTTCCACCTTCAGGAGACTTCAAGGTGGTGTGCTATTTCACCAACTGGGCTTGGTACCGTAATGGCATTGGGAAGTACATGCCTGAGGATATTGACGCAAGCCTCTGCACTCATATCGTGTATGGGTTTGCTGTGCTGGACTATTCCAATCTCATCATCAAGCCTCATGACAGCTGGGCCGACATTGATAACAGTGAGTGGAGTGAATGACTAAGTGTGTGTTTGTTATATTAATATGTTTGGTAGGCTGTTGTAGTGTGATAGTGACTTATAGCATCTGTCTAACAAAAGTGTGACTTTGACAACAGTGAGTGAAATGAATGAAGGTGTGTTTGTTATTGTAATATATTCACATATTTGGTGGGCTGCAACAGTGACTTGTGGTATCTACCTAACAAAATTGGCACTGCTAAATTCTATAGTGTGATTGTATTGGCTCTCATATCCATATTCATATATTTGGTGGGCTGCAATAGTGGCTGGTGTCATTTACCTAACAAAATTGAGACAGCTAGATAATGTAATGAAATTCTGTTGGTTCCCATATTGTCAGATTGCTAAGAGACATAAAACAACTGAGACAAAACTGAACACAAGAACTTTTTGGAATCATACTTTAATAAAACATTTTCCTTCTCTTTGCATCCCTTGACAGACTTCTATGGCAAAGTTACGGCACTCAAGAACCGCGGCATCAAGGTCACTGTGGCTATTGGTGGCTGGAATGACTCTGCTGGTGACAAGTATAGTCGTCTGGTCAACAATCCTGCTGCAAGAGCCAAATTTATTAGTCATGTCATAGAATTCATCAAGAAATACAACTTTGATGGTCTTGATCTGGACTGGGAGTATCCAAAGTGCTGGCAGGTTTGTCTCTACCACTCATCACTGACAATAATCTGATCTCATTAACACTTGCTCAAAGAAGATTGAATGATTGAAGAGAAGATAGAAAACAGGAAAGAAAGTAATGGGGAAAGATAGGAAAGAGAGAAGCAGGGAAGGTAGAAAGAGTAAAGGGGAAAACAGGGAAGGTAGAAAGAGTAAAGGGGAAAACAGGGAAAAGGAAGATTAGTTCCATCACTATTATTATTATTGTCTTAATCTCATTCTGTTTGTGTTTCCTTCCCAGCCTCCAACAAGCCAGCCTTCTGCTTTCTACCAATAATTTTCCATCCTTAGTATCACCATTATTATTGTCTTAACCTCATTCTATCTGTGTTCCCTTGGCCAGGTGGATTGCAACAAGGGCCCAGCCTCTGACAAGGCAGCATTTGCTAGCTGGGTGAAGGAGCTTAGCATTGCATTCAGGCCTCATGGGCTGCTTCTCTCCACCGCTGTCTCCCCGAGCAAAAAAGTCATTGATGCCGGTACGAAAAATTGCAGTCATCATATCTTTTGTCGCGATTTGTTATTTTCTACAACTTTTATACAGTGTTCTTCACATGTAAAAAGTCTTGCCATGATTTTGATACCTAGAGATTTTAGTAGACAGTATATAGTTGTTATTGTCTTTAGTAACATCTGTTATTTCAGTTATTCTTATAGCTTTAATTGTATTTTGCTTCACATATAATGAGTCTTGCTATGAATTTAATACCAAGATGTTTTAGCAGACTGTGTATTGCTTTGTTATTCCCTTCAGTAATGTCTTTTGTTTCAGTTATTATTATAGTTTGGATTGTATCTTCACACATCAAATAGTAATTTTCACTCATCTGAATTCCAAGCTATTTGTATATCTGTACAGGATATGACATAATGTAATCTAGTAATGTATGTTATATCTGTTATTTTTATAATTTTGATTGCATTTACACACTTTAAAGAGAGTAATTTTCCCTCATCTGAAATCCAAGCTAACCATCCTTCTCTCCAGGATATGACGTGCCAACCATCAACCAGTACTTGGACTGGATTGCCGTCATGACCTACGACTTCCACGGCCACTGGGATAAGAAGACTGGCCATGTCGCCCCAATGTACCACCACCCACAGGACGACTATGACTACTTCAACATGGTGAGTCTTGATGCCCACTGTCACTACAACAGTCATTCTGTCATTCTGCCACTTCCAGTCATTCTGCCACTTCCAGATTCCATAGGTTTTTTTCCAACTTCCTTAGCACCACTGCACTATTACAATACATGTAACACCTCCCTCCCCCCACAGGACTTCGCCATCAGGTACTGGCTGCAGAAGGGCGCCACCAAGGACAAGCTAGTAATGGGGATGCCATTGTATGGTCAGTCCTTCACTCTCAACGATCCCGCAGTGAATGGCCTCAATGCACCAGCAAGCACAGGAGGCACAGCTGGACCATTCACACGGGCTAGAGGCTTCCTGGCGTACTATGAGGTGGGTTTATAATATACATTTATTTTTGTGACACAGTGATAGCATTTTGCCTTTCTTTTCTTTATCTATATATGAATGGTATTGTCCAAGCTATATGGCTGATCCCCATAAAGTAAGGTAGGAGTACTTTCTCTTCTCTGTCAGGGACCAAGGAGCTAAAATAGTGCTGTGAATGAGTGTGAATATGAAAGTTGTGTGCCTTGTCTTGGTTACCCTGTTTTTGGAGGAAAACAGCCTTAATATATGTATATATGTACATATGTATTGTATTTTCTTACTTTTATTGCTTAATTCTACTTTTCAACAAACATTAATATTATCAGTATTTCTTCATGCAGTCTGTTGTAAATTTGTGGTTTCCTGTGCATTTCCCTGAGGAGAGGAAGCACAAAACTCCCATACCTTCTGCAGCTGCATTAACAATAAGAATGACCAAGCTAGACCTAATCTGGAATTGATGTGTTTGCAGATCTGTCACTTCATTAAGAACAATGGGTGGACAGTAGTAAAGGATCCTGAGAACCGCATGGGCCCGTATGCCTACTCTGGGAATCAGTGGGTCTCATTTGATGATGTGGAGACAATCAGACTGAAGGTGAGGTGTTTGTGTCTGTTGTTACTTAACCCTTTCACTGCATTATGCAATAATTCACACCACTAAGAGCAATGTATGGAATCTTTATAATTATCTACAAGAAAAAGTGATAAAAGAATAGAGTTTACAATTTCTAGCCAGTCCCTAAAGTCATGTTAATGGTATCATTGATTTCATTGCCATCCACAGTCACAGTACATAAGGGACATGGGTCTTGCCGGCGGGATGATCTGGGCCCTGGACTTGGATGACTTTAGGAACCGCTGTGGCCAGGGTAGCCACCCACTTCTCAGCACTATCAAGTCTATATTAGGACAACCCAGGGCACCAGGCTATGTGGATTCCAAGCCTGCACACCACCCTGAGATCAACACAAGGGTTCAGGGACCACCAAACTCAAAGAAATGCTTCAACAGTGCCTTGGGAACAGTCAGGGCTGAAATAGCAAACCACCCAGCCATCCAGCCACCACACCTGCTGCCAGAGGTGCCAGGAGTCAGACCGCCCCCAGGAGTGCCAGTTTGTCCCAAGAAGTGCTGGGATCCTGACCTGGGCGTCATAGTGATAGAGATGACCAATTACCTGCCGGGCCGCCAGGAACACACGCAGCCCCTGGTGGAGAGAGTGATACCCATGGCGGGTGCATCTAAGCCCCCAGGCATGGAGGAGTGCAAGTGCTGGGATCCCAGTAAGGGAGTCACTAGAGAAACTGTTGACCACCCACCCATCCAGAAACCACACAACCTGCCTGAGGTGGCTGGAGTGCGGCCACCCCCCGGAGTGGAAAGGTGCAAGCCTGGTACTGTGGCTGCCCCAGGCACCGTGTCTCCCCCAGGCTCCGTCTCACCACCAGGAAAGATCACTGAAAAACCGTGCTGGAATCCCCTTGAGCGAATGACTAATGAAAATGCCATTGCCAATCACCCTGCCATCCAGACTGACCATTACCTGCCTGAGGTTCCAGGAGTGCGGCCCAAAATCTGTCCCCCCGGCACCAGGGAGCACCCCCCTCCCCCAGGTGAGCTTCAGCACACTGTTTTCACTTGTTCCTTGTGAAGGTTTTGAAAATGCCTGGTTAATATCCTGAACTAAGAATTGGTAAGTCACTAAGTTTTGAAAATGCCTGGTTAATATTCTGAACTGAAATGTGGTACTAAACATGATTACTCAGATTGTATTGAAGTTTACAGTAAGAATAAAATATGTATCTTATAGATTAATTGGACTTGCATAGGCTATCTTTTAATATAGATATTTTAGTATTTTACAGAGCTTTTGATCTCAAAATTTGCTTATCTGATTAAACAATAATTTCTAGTAAAGTAACCTGTCTATCTATATAGCAAGCTGGCAATCCCACAGGTTAGCCCAGACAAGGTACCACACATTCACATGCATATCATTCACTAATAGCAAGAACTTCAGGAGAAACCAATTTATATTCCTCTTCTCAAGTTTGATACAAGGTGGTCTGTGAAGGTAAATAATAGTAGAAACTTGAGATGAAACTAATGTCTGTTTCTCTCCTCCAGATGGGTACAAGGTGTGTGAAGGGTAGTAAGAAGTAGTTGGTAGATGTAAGTAAATAGCAAGAATTGGAAGCGAAAGTAATTTATATTCCCCCATCCCCCCCAGATGGGTACAAGGTGGTGTGTTACTTCACCAACTGGGCGTGGTACCGGCAGGGTGAGGGCAAGTACTTGCCTGAGGACATTGATGTGGATCTGTGCACCCACATTGTGTATGGCTTTGCAGTGCTCAACAACAACAATCTCCTCATTAAGCCTCATGACACTTGGGCAGACTTCGACAACAGTGAGTCTTTTCATCCTGATACTGGAAGATCTGATGCTAAATGCTCAGCATCCCAGCTAATCTTAGGACTATATTCCAAAACATTTCTGGCTGCATCTCCATTACATTCAGAAAGCTCTAATTGAAGTTACATGGGTTTTTAAGCATGTTTTTAAGATTCTAGTGATAGATTAACTAGATATCTACATTATAAACAGGAGAAATACTTTTGAAAACCTGGCTAATCATTTCTTTGGCATTGGAAAATAGTCATGGTGAAGGAGCAAAGCATTTCTTAATATGGGCCAGAATGTCATTGATAAGGGTAGACTGTAATGTCCAAGCTCTTAGGTGTTCATTTTATTCAGTCTTGTATCTTTGGCAGAATTCTATGAAAAGGTGACAAAGCTGAAGGCAAAGGGAGTGAAGGTTCTCATTGCTATTGGTGGCTGGAACGACTCTCTGGGAGGCAAGTACAGCAGACTAGTGAATAGTCCGGCTGCTCGGAAGAAGTTCATTGACCATGTGATTCAGTTCATCCAAAAGCACAACTTTGATGGCTTGGACCTGGACTGGGAGTATCCTGTGTGCTGGCAGGTGAGTTGGGCTTGTCTCTTGTGTCTCAGGATACTGAATCACACACACACACACACACACACTGTAAATGTCTCAGAGACATCAAGATATATAGTCTCCCATATCGAAGCATTGATCTCTGGAATATTTTAAGTGAGGAGTTGGTTACAGCTGTTAGTGTGAGCAAATTCAAAGAGAAATTGGATAACTGCAAATATGGAGATAGGACAAATGAGCTCTAGATCAGACCCTTTACAACTAGGTAAAAACAAGGCAAATACACACACACACACACACAAACTGAAAGAAGGTTAACTATTGTATGCATCTAATATTACTGGATGTAGCCTTTGCTTAAACTTGTAAGTAGATAAGCAAACCAAACAACATGTATATCTCACACACTAAAAGTAAATTGCTGTAATTAAAGACACCAGTTATGTATGCATCAGATATTACTGAATGTAGCCTCTACATAAATCTATACAAACCAGGCACCAAAAACAATATTCCTAACATCTATATTTTGACACAGACATCTGCTACATATGCATACAGATTTTGTCTTTATTTAAACTTAACCTAACATGTGTTCCTGTGTCCCTCTCTTCTTGGGTAAGGGATTTCATGCACCACAGGCCAGTGAGGCAAGAAATGAGTGCCGAGGCCTTGTCCAGCTAGAACAAATGCCCCAAACTTTATATACCCCCTTATCTTTCCTTCATATACCTCTTCCTCACATACACACTTTTCATCCAGCAATCACTAAAACCAGTATGCTTTCTATTCTGTTTTTTTTTTCTTTCTCTTTGCCTTAATGTTCTCTGACTCATCTCTTTTTTAGGTGGACTGCAAGAAGGGACCAGCATCAGACAAGGCTGGCTTCACTGACTGGGTGAGGGAGCTTAAGGCAGCCTTCCAGCCTCATGGTCTCCTCCTCTCTGCTGCCGTATCACCAAGCAACAAGGTCGTTGATGTGGGTGAGTGAATCCTGTCTGTGTGTGTGTGTGTCAAGAATTATGGGTCATGTGAAAGTTTCAGAGTATATTCAACTTTAATGTCAATAAAATATCAACTGAAATTTAAGAGCCAGCTAGTCTGATGCTTCCTGTAAGCTAAAAATGTATAATAAGAATAGCAAAGTTTTATTTACTCTTTTTTCCATCACACTCATAGATTTACATAATATCCAAGCTCTGTACTCTGTTCCATAGAAATGATACTATATTTCTCTTCTCCAAGCTATAATGTCCCAGTTCTATCACACTCATAGCTTTACATAATTTGTAGGCACTCTACTTCATTCACTAAAAATGATGCTGTATTTCCCTTCTCTCTCAGCCTATGACATCCCAGTTCTATCATACTCTTAGCTTCACGTAATTTACAGGTACTATGCTCTCTTTATGAAAAACAATGCTACATTTCCCTTCTCTTCCAGGCTATGACGTGCCAATTCTGAGTCAGTACCTGGACTGGATTGCTGTCATGACCTACGATTACCATGGCCAGTGGGACAAGAAGACCGGCCACGTGTCCCCCATGTATGCCCACCCAGAAGATGACAACCTGGCCTTCAACACTGTGAGTTCGTGCCCCTCCACCTAACCACACTGCTTGATCATCACAGAAATGCCCAACTGTTTTATTACTTCAAGAAGGCTCACAGTACTGCCTTGCCTCTGTTGCTACAAATAATGAAACATGACATATTCCTGTGACTGATTTTGCCCCTCCCACCTAACCACAGTGCTTGATTGTCTCATAAATTCACAACTGTTTTACTTCAAATAGGATTACAGTATTGCCTTGCCCCTGCTGCTGTGTATAATGAAGCATGAGACACCCCTTGAAACATTTATCCCTGTGACTCCCTCTGCCTCTTCATAATGAAACATGAGACATTTATGCCTGTAACTAGGATTCCCTATGTCCTTCCAATCTAACTGCAGTGCTTCATTACCCCAGAAATGCTCAACTGTTTTATTTCAAGAAGAACCACAGTATTGCCTTGCCTTAGTTGCATATAATGAGATGTGACACATCCTTTGAGACTTCTACCCCTCTCTCTCTCTCCCCAGAACTTCACCATTCACTACTGGATTGAGAAGGGTGCCCACCGACACAAGCTGGTGATGGGCATGCCAATGTATGGCCAGTCCTTCACCCTCAGAGACACCACCAGGAAAGGACTCAACCAGCCATCATATGGAGGTGGCGAGGCAGGACGCTACACTAGGGCACGAGGATTCCTGGCTTACTATGAGGTATTGTTTGACATCCTCTTGTCTTCATTTCAACTCCTCAGTTAATTTATTTTTTGAGACTACAGAAAATCAGGATTGTAGTAATGTGGTTCCACTTGTTTTCATTTCAGTTCCTCATTTCAATTTTTAACACAGAAGAAAGTCAGAACAGTAGTAATCTGCATAATTTTGGCTTCCATTTGTCATCATCTCAACTTTTCAAGACCACTCAAAGTTACAGTAATATGCACAAGTTTTCCATTTCAAATTATTCTGAGTGGTCCTTGAGTTAAGTTTCCATTATTTTCATTATTGCTTTTTATGAGGTATGGTTTGCCTTCCTCTGCAGATTTGCTACAAGATCAAGAGCAGCCAGTGGACAGTGGTGCGGGATCCACTGGGCACAATGGGACCCTACGCTTACAAGGGCAATCAGTGGGTTGGCTTTGATGATGTCGAGACAATTAGATACAAGGTGAGTGTGTGCAGGAATTATAAAGAAGGATATAGTCTTAATTCAGTACATAAGAATGTGAGAAAATAAGGGTTGGTGCAACAAGCCATCAGGCCTATACATGGTAGACCCTGTGTTAAACATGGCTGCCTATTTCTACCCATCATCCTCACCCATAAATTTATCTAATCTTTTAAACCTCCCTAATGACTCGGCACTAACAATCTGATTATTGAGTCGATGTTCCATTAATTTATTCCTCAGTTTGAGAATCACTTCATTCCTGTCTCTTTGCCAAACCTAAGTTTTCAAGCTGGAACCTATTGATTCTTGTTCTATCCTGAATCTCATAATTTTCTTGTGTACCATGAGAATATATGCATATAAGACAGCTTCCTGACCAGCACTGGATCATTAATGCATCACTAATGGCTGCCTTCACCTCTCAGTCTGAATGGATTAAGAAGATGGGTCTTGGCGGTGGCATGATTTGGGCGCTGGATCTGGATGACTTCAGGAACCGGTGTGGTTGTGAGCCTCACCCTCTGCTGCGCACCATCAACAGGGCCCTGCGTCCATACTCAGTGCCAGACCCACAGTGTCCAAGGCTTGAAAATTCTGGAGGTGAGATAATTAGTCAACCAAATCAATTCATGTTTCTTCATTAAAGTACAATGGATTACCTCAAGGATTGTGAGGGTGTTTCTTCTTACTCCACTTTAAAGGCTAAATGGAACTTGTGTTTTGCTGTCATCTTATATTCTGAAGATAGAAAATGTGGCCTGTGTTTGCTGCAAAGCACTATGAGAGAGAACATTTCAGATGTGTTAGTGCACAATGAAAAGACACAGCATTTATTGCATTTTGCCACCATCTTGTGTTCTAAAGATGGGAAAGGTGGCCTGCATTTGCTGTGCACTACTGTGAGAGAGAGAGACGTGTCAGAAATGTTGGTGCATAATGACAGCAAGCAGCAGTCACTTAGTGTGTCCTTATTTTGGCAGCAGTACAGGCAGCACTGGGTCACTAACAACACTTGTCATCTCCACAGACGTCCCTCCACCTGACACCTCAACCTCCAGACCGACACCAGCTCCTATCACCTGGTGGAAGGCAACCACTACAGGGCCCACCACTCCCTACTGGCAGCCCAGCTCAACAGTGTCCACCATTCCACCTTGGCAAACCCCTACCACCACCAGACACACTATCATCACACATCCAGCTCCTGAAGTCCATACCGGTGACAAGTGCCAGGAGGGAACCTACAGGAGAGATCCATCTGACTGCAGGAGATACTTCCGATGTGTTCATGGTGTGGAGCATGCTGAGGCCTGTGCTCATGGTCTGTACTTTGATGATACCAAGGTGAGGGGCAATTATCTGGTGGGGTGTTTCCAGAAGATAATGAACTGATGCATGTGTCTGCAGGAAATAGTGAACCAGTGATGTGTTTGCATCATTATCATTATACTTCACTCTTCGCTCTCCTGTTTTCACTTTCACAAACACCCAAACACTCTACCTTCTCCCACAAACAATGAACACTGTTACTTTCTCCTGTCAACTACTTAGTAATGTACATATATGTATAGTTCTTGTATCTCTATATTGTGATATTATTATTCCTTGCTTAGTTGCTGTCTGTGGTATATTCTCATCATTGTCATTGATATTTCACTCTCCTGTCATCACTGTATCAAAGACAAAATTGGAATGTCACTATTTCTTGTTTAGTTGTTATTTGTGGTTTTTCTCTTTTCTTAGTTCATGAGATCCATAAAATCAGTGTATATTAATGAGCATGAGTGTGTGGCTCCATCATTGCTGCCATTTGACTATAAATACTTTTGTTTGCCTGAAAATTTTTGGCTTCAAAAAGGCTAGTTATATTTCCTTCTCATCATTATTCATTGTCATTACTTGTAGATCTTGTTAGTGGTTATAAATAAGTGTTCAAATATTTCCTCCCCCCTCAGAAAATGTGTGACTGGAAATCAAAAGTCACATGTACAGCAGAATCAGGAAGTGCGCCAACTCCTTCACCCACCACCCGGCACACCACACGGTACACCACACAGCAGCCCACACAGCCAACACAGCCCACTTATGCACCTGCCATAATTGAAACCACAAGGGGACCTCATATTGGGCCATCCTCAGGAACATCCTCCACTACAGATACCGGGTACAAGGTGCGTCAATAATCTCCAGCTTTCTTTCTAATTACAATCATGGTATTGTTCTCCAGCGCCTTTATTTTCAGTCCCGTCTGCCTCTTATTGCTTTTCTGTTATTGTTTTTCCAATCTTTGTTGCCTTTGATCATATTTTGTTTCCTCAGTGCCTTGCCTTGGTTTCTGTTGTCTCTCATTCCTCTTTTCAGTTTCCTCCTCACTCATTTATCTTTTTCAATCTTTTGGTCTTTTCTACCTTCCTACACCTACTTTCTACTTCTTCAGTTTCCATGTTCAGTCACATTTTGCTTTCTCAGTCTCTTCATGCTTGTCAATATTCTCCTTTTCTCCAGTTTTTGCCTTTAGTTGTTCTCTGTCATCTCTGAAATTCCATACAAGCTACACAACATTAAACACCTGTAACTCATCCTCAGGTTGTGTGCTACTTCACCAACTGGGCATGGTACAGGCAGGGGCTTGGCAAGTACCGGCCTGAGGACATAGACCCAGACCTCTGCACTCATATAGTGTATGGATTTGCAGTGTTGGACGGAACCAATCTAATAATTAAACCTCATGACACCTGGGCTGATTTTGACAACAGTGAGTCATGTGTGTGTGTGTGTGTGTGTGTGTGTGTGTGTGTGTGTGTGTGTGTGTGTGTGTGTGAGTTAACTATTATATTTATTTATTTATTATTATTATTATTATTATTATTATTATTATTATTATTATTATTATTATTATTATTATTATTATTATTATTATTATTTATTTTATTTTTTATTTATTTATTTTTTTTCTTTTTATTTATTTATTTTTTTTCATTTATATATTTCCTTTTATTAATTCTGTGGAAGTATTGAAGGTTATCTTCCTCATCTTCAGATTATTGTGGTTTTCAAAAACTTCCATATCTTTTATCTTGTATATTTGTTCACATATATAAGATAATGTTAATATTCTGGTGTAACTTTCATGTTTTATTTTGAGAGACCTAGTGTGATTACCATTTGCAAATGTAGTTATGATTTTTGTGCTCACACACTTCATAAATTTAAAAGATACATAATTTTCTTACCTTTGCCAGAGTTCTACGCAAAGGTGACAGAACTGAAGCGGCGCGGCGTCAAGGTCACTCTTGCTATTGGCGGATGGAATGACTCGCTGGGAGACAAGTACAGCCGCCTGGTGAACAGTCCGGCTGCAAGAACCAAGTTCATCAATCATGTCATAGAGTTCCTGCAGAAGCACAACTTTGATGGCCTGGATCTGGACTGGGAGTACCCTGTGTGCTGGCAGGTGAGGCTGAGGGAGAGCACCACACCTTGCACAGGCTGATGGCAAAGTGGCTTGCTTCTAGTGAGTTACTGGAGTGTACCTCGTGCCAATAATGTTGGCTAGTCATATCGGAGGAGTGTTTTACATAGTGTAAGCATCTGTGACAAACTCCTGTACTTGAAATTGATAGGCTCTTCAGTCAGAGGCTCACTTATTCCTCCTCTCTCAGGTTGACTGCAGCAAAGGTCCGGCCTCAGACAAACATGGTTTCTCAGCATGGGTGAAAGAGTTACATGACGCTTTTAAGCCACACGGCCTCTTACTTTCAGCTGCTGTGTCCCCAAGCTACAAAGTCATTGAGGCAGGTGAGAAATCTTATCACTCATCTGTTATTTTTTTTGCCATTCCATCAGAATTTTTAAGAGTAGATCTCATGTATGCACTTGCTGGCAGATCATGAAGTGTACAGTTATTTGCAAGATTTGTTGTCCAGCTTTTCACTACATCACTATACTGAACAGTTCATCTCATGCCTGATGCCTTCTGAAGCAGTCATTGGCTGTCTTTTTCTGCTCAGTATTTCACAGTGCTCATCTACCCATTGTAATGAAGGAAACTTTCTCCTGTTACTCAGTCTTCTTATGTGTTATTATACAGAACAGTTAATTTCATGCCTGATGCCTTCTGAAGCAGTCTTTGGGTGTCTTTTCCTAACAACATTTTACAATCCTCATCTTGTGTTGATATGATGGAAACTTTTCCTGTTGAGCAGTTCCTCTTGTCCCTATTGCCTTCTAAAGCAATCTTTGGTTGTGTGTTTTCCTCCTTAACATTTTACAGTCTTCATCTTATTGTGTTGATATAAAGGAACCTTTCTCCATAGGTTATGATGTGCCTGTCCTGAACCGCTACTTTGACTGGATTGCTGTCATGACCTACGATTACCACGGCCACTGGGACAAGAAGACTGGCCATGTGTCCCCCATGTTTGCCCACCCAGATGATGAGGAGCCTCTCTTCAACACTGTGAGTAACACAGCACTACCATTATTCTGTCTATCTCTATACCAGGCCAGCAATCCCACATAGGGTGGCCCAGACAGGCATCACACACCCATATACATCATTCACACTCTTACAAACATTATCTCTCTATCTACATACCAGGCCAGTAATCCCGTATGGGCTGGCCTGGACAAAGCATCACACACTCATACCCACATCATTCACACTCTTAGCTCCAACAGTCCCTGGTGGAAAGGGACAGTCTCATGGACCACTTACTACATCCCACTAATCTCAAAAATCATTACACATTACAAAATATAATCACAACTGAGTATTGCAGTATTTCTTTCACTACCAAAGGGCCTATGAAATATGCCACCAGCAATACTAATGTTCAAAGACACTAATGCTAAATTGTTGCCCTGCAGAACTCAACCATTCACCTTTGGCTGGAGAAAGGAGCAGACCGCAAGAAGCTGGTCATGGGCATGCCACTGTATGGACAATCCTTCGGCCTGGGATGGAAGTCCAATGGGACAGGACTTAACCAGCATGCACCACAGAAGGGAAGTGCTGGGCAGTTCACCAGGGCAGCTGGTTTCCTTGCATACTATGAGGTAAGAGAATGAGAAGAGGAGGGAAGAGATACTATATTGAAAAATTAGACCTTTCTTTTTCTATTACATGTCTCTCCATGGGAGAGGAAGAATTCATGACAGAACAAGAAAAGAGATGAAATACAGTGAAAAAGTAGAGTTTCCTTTCCTATTGTATCTCCCTTCATAGCACTTCACACTGATAATATTTGCTCGATACACCTTCCTCTCACAGATCTGCCAAAAGGAACTAGACTTTTCTTTCCTTTTGTATTTCCCTTCATAGCACCTCACACTGGTAACATTTACTCAATACACCTTCCTCACACAGATCTGCCACAAGGTCAAGCAAGGCTACACAGTGGTGAGGGATCCGGCTGGCCGCATGGGACCCTACGCTTACTCTGGCAAGCAATGGGTCAGCTTTGATGATGTGAACATGATTCGCTTCAAGGTAAGTTTGTGGGGCAGTGGTTCTCAAACTATGTTGCTTAGTGGTGCACTAAAGGAACATCTTGGACTTTGACAGCATACTAATCCTGTAGTCAATGTAGTGTAGACCTGCTAAAAGGCACAAAATTTAAGAACACATCTAGGAAAACTAAGTTGCACACTTTGGTGATAGTCATTGCCAGTTTGCAAATCACTGGTTTAGGGAAAGGGGCACACTTCATACTGGGCAGGTGAGGAGACAGACCAAGAGAAGACTTCATTTGAGAGAAATGAGAGGTGAAGATTCAAAATAGATGTTGCAGGTACTCACATAAGAGTCACAGTGAAGTTCTTGCCTTTCACTTGAACTGTTTCAAGAGAGAGAGAGGTTTCAAAACACTTTTTATAATTTTGGATAATCTTTTTGAATGCATTCTTCGGAGACTGGCACCTTCAGTGGGTCTTTTTTCCAGGCTTTTTGTAGCCCTTGGCTACAACCTCTCTTCTGTCTTATCTCTCTCCCAGCCTGGCAATACTACACAGGATAACCCAGACAAAGCACCTCACACTCACACACACACCATTCACACTCTCAGCCTCGTTGGCCCTTAGTGAAAAGGGACAGTCGTGGACAACTATACTACACTGCATTTTACATAATAAAAACAGACATGCTAACTCACCATTTTTGAAGTGTTCATTGGTGTTTCTCATACTTTCAGTCTGAGTGGATCAAGCAGATGGGTCTTGGTGGCGGCATGATCTGGGCGCTGGACCTGGATGATTTCAGGAACCGGTGCGGGTGCGAGCCTCACCCTCTGCTGCGCACCATCAACAGGGTCCTGCGTTCCTACCCCGTGCCTGACCCAAAATGTGAACTATGATGAGCCAGCAGACATACAAACATTCATACTGACACCTGACATGCACTGAAAATTGAATCAGTGCAATGTGTCTCCCCAAAAATCTTAAAAACAAAGAAAGAAGTATTATATTACAGATACATGTCTACTGGTGTGATAATTTGTGAAGAGTGAATTAAATTAATCTCTCTCACTAATAAAATATAACTGACATGAGGGACCAAAACAATTTGCTCAAAGAACTGTTGAAAATTAAAACTACAAGCTTAGAAAAATATGGTTAAGACAGCATTTAGTTGTGCTCTATTTGTAGTTTCTTGTCCATCTGTTCAGGAATGCAGACCAGTGATTTAATCTGGGCCGCCACTCACATACTAAGCTCTCTCCCCGGCCTGGCTTGTCCCCCACACCCTCTGCCGGGCTTGTTGTTGTTATTTTTATTATTTATTGTTTTGTTGCTTCTCTAGGTAACATTGCTGTATCAGTAGTTGTGTATTGGGCACAAGTACAGCTCTTGTGGCATTATCTGTTATTTATCAATAAAGTATGTAAAAAAATACTCAAAAGTTATGTTTTTTTTATGGAAATCCAGCTTTATATAAGATCGACTGGATAATTCTGGCTTTTTAACCCTACTGGATCTGTGAGGATATTAGTACTTTATAACACACACACACACACACACACACACAGGGAGAAAATAAAATAAAATAAGCTGTCTGTGAGAGAGAGAGAGAGAGAGAGAGAGAGACAGGACGCCACAATAAGGGCCTCAGCACCTCTTCCAGGACTAGAAGAGGAAATGACTGGCACTCGTGGAGAATGTGGGTCCCAACGATAGTGCTTTTTAGCCATATCAGTTTTCAACCTCAATAAAAAAAATAAAAAAAAAAAAAGCTATGGAGAGTATAAGATTGTCAGCCTCAATAGAATGAAGATAATTTTAATAATTATGGCGAGTGTAAGTTAAGAAATAAGTTTTCAGCCTTGCCAGGATAAAAAAGAAAAAAAAAAACGAAATAATTATGGCAAATATAAGTTAAGGAGTCACATATTATGGTCGTCTTTGAGTAACGCTTGGAGTAGAATAGCAACATAATTTGCATGTGCATATGAAGAACAGAAAGAATAAGAGGTTCATTTATTATCTTCTATGTTACGAAATTAATTAATATAGTCTGGTACAAAAGCAGGTGTCTGAAAAATGCTAAAAGATTATGAGAAAATGGCTAGCACGTAAAAGCAAACAGTTCAAATTTGGCGCTTGAATTGGTGCTCTGTGACAACTTTGTCATTTACAATTATGATGGCTTATAATAATTTTTTTTTATTTAATTTTATATTAATATGGTATAATATTAAAGTGGTTGGTCCATATTATTGGAAGGGGGAAGAATATTATTTTGTGGGTTGGAGGATGAAATGTGTAGTGCGCGCTGTGAGCTTGCGACAAGAGGGAGTGTGGCTAGCGCAGTGTTCAAAGGACGCCGCGACCCGCTGCCTTATTTAACTTGGATTTTGGCTGAACCAGACGGTGACACGGGCAGGGATTGCTTCTATGTGCTGGTGCAGGGTTGGTTCCTGCTAGGAAGCGCCCAGGAAGGCCTAGTGCCACTCACAAGGACCAAGAAGGGTTATAATCTGGGTAAATGACACACCGGCCACTTGTTGACTGCACATTTTTTCTTTATACAGACGCCATCTTGTAGTACTCGGTCACTTTGATAGTCTTGTGAATTTTAGTGCACATATATTGTATTGTACTGTTATGTTTATAAGAAAATAACAGAAACAAGTAACCCACGTCAGCTGATCAGTGTCAAGAATTAAAGTCCAGCCAGACCATGGGTGTGTGAACGATACTTTTGTTTTACGTGTAGTAATGGTTGTGTCCGGCCGTGGTGAGGTTGTGCTGCAAATTGTGTCTACCGGGACGTGACACATTCATGAACTAGATGGTGCTTGCAGATTGTGCATGAAAAGTTATGTAAAGGAGAAAACTAAAGATTTGTATGATATTCTTACGCGTGGCCTGGCATCCTTCAACACCGCGGGGGAAGCAGAGGAGGGAGGAGGCTAGAGTTTTCTCCCTTAGTGAGTACACAAACCAATCAGTTGAGGCGGTCCCTCTCTATCAGCCTTTACCTGATTAATTTATCACTTATTATAAGCAAAGCATGTCACAAAATGAGTCACGTGCCTTACCTTTCATATTCGCTATTGAGATGTACTCGCCATTGATTGGGTTCCGTTTGATGAAGGCCCAATGACGCGAAATGGCGGCTACCTCCTCCACTGAGGCCGTGGCCGCCCACCGCTATGA
The DNA here is from genome assembly GCF_035594125.1 of Scylla paramamosain. Lineage (NCBI taxonomy): Eukaryota > Metazoa > Arthropoda > Malacostraca > Decapoda > Portunidae > Scylla > Scylla paramamosain. The sequence continues at coordinate 16,810,130 of NC_087169.1, forward strand.
TGGTCTGCATGTCCTAGCCTGTCCAGTTCCAATATATATATATATATATATATATATATATATATATATATATATATATATATATATATATATATATATATATAATTTTTTTTTTTTCATTTTTCTTAATTTATATATTTCACCTTATAAGTACACTTATGGTTTCTAAAAGCATTTAGTTATTTATTTATTTATTTTTTTTTTTCATATATCTGTTCAGTCAAATATGTTGATCTTGTAGTTGTTTATTATGTAAATAATGACCGAAATAGCGGTGGGCGGCCACGCCCACCGCTATGATGGTCTGCATGTCCTAGCCTGTCCAGTTCCTATATATATATATATATATATATATATATATATATATATATATATATATATATATATATATATATATATATATATATATATATTATTTTTTTTTTCTCAATTTATATATTTCGGCTTATAAGTACACTTTTGATTTCTAAAAGCATTTAGTTATTTATTTATTTTTTTTGTATATCTGTTCAGTCAAATATGTTGAGCTTGTAGTTGTTTATAATGTAAATAATGACCGAAATCCGGTACATTTTTGAAAAGTGGCTTTTTATTTATTTTTTATTTTATCTTGAAATGGTATTTGTATGGCCTCTAAAAATAGCTTATGATATTTAAAGTATTTTTTTTAGTCCTAAAAAGTTAAATATATGGACTTTAAGAGTGATTTATAGCCTTGTTAATGTTGGAGATTTTGACATGTTATATATATATATTTTTTTTTTATTTCTTTATTTCAGCTTACAATTAACCTTTAATTGTTTGTTAAAATAGTTTAGATTTTTTAAGTGTTTTCATCCCTGTTGAATCAAATTTGTGGGCTTTAGAATTGTTTTTAAGTATGCCAAAATTCCAACGTTTTCTTAATGTTTTTTTTTTTTTTTTTTTATTATTACTCAGCCTTGAAATGTTTTCTTATTTGAGGAATTATTTAAAATGTATGGCAAGTTAGAATAAATAAAGCATTCGAGCCTAGCTGCCGTTATTTGAATGGCCATTTTGAAAATGAAAAAATAAATAAATAAATAAATAAACGTGGTCATTACCTAGGCCCACTGGCTGGACCCAGACCGAGACCGAGTGTGTGTGTGTGTGTGTGTGTGTGTGTGTGTGTGTGTCCAGGTTAGGCTGTGGGTGGGAGTGTATTTTAGTTTGGAACTATTTTGGGGTATTAGGGAGTGATATGGGGATGTTTGGGATGTTTTCGGGGTGTTTGGCTGTGTATGAATGTTTCAGGGTGTTTGCTGGGTCTCTCTCTCTCTCTCTCTCTCTCTCTCTCTCTCTCTCTCTCTCTCTCTCTCTCTCTCTCTCTCTCTCTCTCTCTCTCTCTCTCTCCAGATGCACCTTCGTATTGTCTTTAAAGGAGATTTGCCAAATTCTTTCTAATCTAAAGGGGGGTTGGTGGGGAGGAGGGAGAAGCCTTCACTGTCCCCACCCTACTTGTCTCCACCCCTTCCTTCATTGTGCTGGTGGTGGTGGTGTTTTTATGGTGTTTTGGGTGAAAGTGAATTTTTAAAATTTTTTCTGGGGTGGATAAATATTGTTTTTTTGGATGAAAGAAGAGGTGAATAAATTAAAGAAAGCAAATAGTTTGTTGATGACAATGAGAGATTATGAAGTATTTTTGGGAAAATGTGATTTTCTGGTTTTTATAAATGAGAGAGAGAGAGAGAGAGAGAGAGAGAGAGAGAAAGTAAATAGTTGATGAGAAAAATTATTCTGAGAGAGAGAGAGAGAGAGAGAGAGAGAGAGAGAGTGTGTGTGTGTGTGTTTGATCATCAGTTCACTCCACTACCACCACCACCATCTGCACCCCCAATTACTTTTTAATTAGTATTTCTGTTAGTACATACGTCCTCCAACCTCCTTTTCCTCCTCCCTCCAACAATACCCTCTCTTCCTCCTGCCTCCCACCACACATCATTCACACTCACTGGTGGCAACGAACAGTCTTGTGGACCACTTTACTATAGCTTAGACATAGCACAGCTGACCATATACTTCCACAGCAAGGCCCATTTCACAAACACTGGTAATTATTCTGCTGTCCGAAAGTCAAACTACACTCCTATCAATAATTACTGTGTGTAACTTAGGATGAAATGTTCTCCAAGTACAGTGACCTGAGACATTAGTTACGCTTCTAGTCAAGGGAAATTAATGAATCTGACACAGGTAAGTTCTCCACATATTAAAAAGTGTGGTGGTAATTTGATTTGCATTGGGAGTGTTTTAAAAGACTGCTGGTGTTTATTTGTGGGTTTGTTGTTGATATGCAAAATATATGTGGATGCTCTTAAAAATCATGTAACCCTATTCTACATATTTGTGTTGTCTTGTGTGGGCAGTTATTAAAGGCTAGGTCTCTTGTTGTTATGGGTGTTACGGATAGCGCTATTGATGTGGAATCCTCACTTTATTGCTAGTAATGAAAAGGCGTACTAAAATTAATGGCATCTACACATAGCTGTAAATTAAGGCGTCTATGCATAAATGTAGTTTGACAGTATGGTTTGTGTACGCATGTTCTGTTTGTAAGTTAATTATTGGCTTATTTGTAGGTGTTTATGTGTAAGTAAAATTATTGGTGTGTGGTAATTGGCTTGTATTACAGGATGTGACTGTGAATTGAAGACCTTGTGCGAAAGATGGACCAGTGTTTGAAGAGGAAGCTGTGAGTGAGAGCACCTAAACCTGTGTGCAGGTGTGGGAGAGCGGTGGTGCTTGGCTTGGATTGGAGGTGGTGAATCTGGTGAAGCCAGACAGGCTAAATTGACCCATCATTTTCTGTTTAGCAGTGTCCCTCCTGGTATTTTAAGTGTTTTCATCAGGACTGTTCTTGAAAGCTACAGAGTAAACATCTAGTCTGGTTCTTATGGGTGTTGTTGATGTTGATGCATAATGTTTAGTGCATAAGATATTAATTAAACTAACATCACTAGGATCATGGAAGTATGAACATCTTATAAAATCCTAAAATATCCCACTAGTCAAGCTGTTTGTTCCATATTCTCTGAATTCAAGCTCTTTAGGAAGTTATGTGGTTATTGGTGTGATTGTGAAGCTGTTCAATTGTTAATGTGAACTTGTTGCAGAATGTGGACAGGGCTGGCTATATTGTGTAGTGCAAGGGAGTGAAGAGTCCCCAGGCTATGAACATATGTGGCTCATTGCTGACTGCTCTTTGTGGCCAGTTGGTAAGAAATTTCTAGTACTTGCTAGCTTTGTGTTGTATAGCTTTTATATACATTAGGTTGGATTGCCCTCAAATTACTTATGTCATCAAATATATCAGATTGTTTAGAGGCAAGTGGTGCTCTTTTTCTCTGGAGACCCATGAGGTACAGTAAAAAGCTGTTAACAGGCATTGGGGGCGAATTCTTCAGTTAAGGTAGACATAAAATATCAGATAAATGCACACTATTTTCAGATCCTAGGAATAAATTGGACATGGAGGTGAAGACTCATGAATGTTGTGAAGATGGTGGATGTTACAAGTATTAACTAGCAAAAGTGGTGAACTAACATTGCACTAGTAATATGAATATCACTTACTTAATGCTTGAGTGATTGGCAAAGAGCAGTGTTAGTATTACTCATTACAGTCCTGTTTATTTGTATTCCTTTTTTTAGTCTTATTACCTAGGAAGAGTCATTCTACTCTGATAAACTAGCAGCATAAATATAACTATTAGTGTAATGCAGAATCAAAGAGCATGAGTCACACACAATTTTGAGATTAATTCAATAGTTGTACATAGAAGAGACTCCACTATTGCTCTCCATTCAGAGTGGGAAGCACTGGCTGAAAGAGCCACCACCACATTGGTTTAGTAGAGGAGTGGTGTTCCACAAACTGATGAGGCTTCAATGAACAAAGATTCATATTTAATATTTATTGCACTTATAATACAATAAGCTAACCTGTACACTGAATATGTATACCTTATGTGATCTGGGAGCCAAGATATTAAAATGTCAAGGATAATACTGTCTTTAAAATCCCATTACCTGATGTCACAATGTCCTTGGTTAATTAAATTAGGATGAACAATCATCAGTAACACCCTCCCTCCCTCCCTCCCTCCCTCCCTCCCTCCCTCCCAGATCCTGCCAGGCGCCAATCTGTATTGTAATGAAACCAAAGAAACATTTACAAAGATTAAAATACGAATGATGAACGCATATGGCAGTGTTTTCTTGATGTCTGGTGTTTGGCATATTTAATGAGGTCCTCTACTGCTAACAAAACTATAATTCTTCGGTACTCAGTCACAAAGATAATTCTTCAAACATATCTTTTCACTGGCAAGTAATTGCACTTCATGAACTCATGATTTTGTTGTCTGGAAGAGGCAGAAGCAGTAAATGTACACATATTATTGGTTTCTCATACTATCACACTTTATGCTTAACCTCCAGTGAATTTTCTCATTAATTACAATTTTTACAATGTTATTTATTTTCTTTGGAAGAAATATGTGAGGAGCTTGTAAACATGTACACCAATACTCATCTTTTCATTGCATCACTTTTACATTAAAATATAAGTAACCCTCATAATGTATTTTTGCATGAGCAAATCCCATTTATGATGTACGTCATTTTGTTCTTTCTAAGAAGTTTGAGTGTGGAGCAGGCAAATATGTACACCAGTTCCCACATATTGTCACCATCTGCACCTTAAAATTTACATTAATACGATCACAATTACAGTCCCCAATCACAGCAGTAGTACATAACTCATCAACTCTCATCACTACAGAGCTTTATAAATACAGAAATACTCATCAGTCTCCCTAAAAGTCACTAATAGTCCATCATATCGTCATCACATTCGTCAAGAAAAAAAAATAAAGGATACAGAAATTCCAATCCATTACGTACATGGTCAATAACTAATGAAGGAATCACAGACTAAACCCTCCACAAGAAATAGAATGATAAATATGAACCTAAGAAGAATTACCGTAGCAGAGTCAAATCTCATTCCATCAGACTAGTGATAGTGGTTCATTGCAATGCTGATGTGTCACATAAACTCTAATAAATAGGCATATATAGGTACTTCTTAACTCCTGTACTGTAAATTGGTGACAAAGAAACGCTCACACTCACACTCTTCTTCAGTTTCTTTAAAAACAAGAAAGGACCCAAATCACTGCATTCACCATAAAAGACAATACCCATGTCCCAATTCCAATGCATAAATCCCACTTTAGATAAAAACAGGCATTCCTTTTTCAAGACATCTGATGGACAAAGTCCTAATCCTGCATTTCTGGATTCCTAAAAGTTGTTCGTTTTGTGAGACTTTACTGTTTTGTACCTGAGCTGATCTCTCTCTTATGCAGCATTTATGCAGCACGTAACTTCCTCTTTGCTATCTCACCTTTCACAATATGCACACTACCATAACATTCTTCTCATGCACACCTTTCATAGTACATAGTTCAGCTCCCCTTCCAATGGCATCATGTAATCTGCAGCAGTGCCAAATTTGACTAATTAAGTCAATCTCTTTTCTCCCTGTTGCCTTGGTGTAACTTAATACTCCTTCCTTCTGTGGCACAATATGACCCTGTGTCACTGTCATTTATTCAGTCAATCAAACTTTTTCCCACCTGTTTCCCTGGTAAAAGCTAACACCCACCACCACACAGCACACCACTGCACACTATACAGCATATCAGCCATAGCACACTAAAGTAAAAGTCCCTGACATTTACAAAAAAAAAAAAAAAAAAAAAAAAAAAAAAAAAGTAATGTGATATATATATATATATATATATATATATATATATATATATATATATATATATATATATATATATATATATATATATATATATATAAAGGTATTTACACTAATTATGTACACCTTCCCAAGTACAATTGCACCTTCTCTCAATGCAAATTTATGGTGAACAAAACAAATACTTGCCATGGTCTAACAATATGTTTTGATTTAGGGACAATTTATCTCCTGTTCCCAGACTTAAAAACTTAGCCACCACAAAGAATTGATCAGAAAAGTCTTAAAAATAATGCAGCACATTACCCACTGTCACCATGATCCTTAAAATACATATCTGCTATAATTAAACACTTCTATTGCATTAAAAGTTTCAGGCAATGCATGAATATAGGTAAGACTGAGTTGAGGAACATTACATTAAATGATAAAAAAAAAAAAAAAACAGTGGTATCTTAGTTATCTGAACCTTCCATTTCAGTGCAGATTACAATGTCCTCATTCACCAGAGGCATCTGAATTAATCAATCCCAAACTGTTCACACTGCCAACAATGTAGCCATTCATCAATTACAGATAAAATAGTGTACCATACGTCACTCAGAAGAAAGAATTATATAAAGGTTTGGCTAATTTTGCATTACATTTAACAAAAGCTGCACTATCAAACTGCAACACTGTACTGCACAGCACAAGGTCACCATAGAGCATCTAGAGCTACAATGCAAACAAACAAACCAAAACATATCAAAATTGTTAACAAAGTGTGCTGCACAATTGCTCGGCACAAGGCTGTGGAGTCAGTGCTTGTATCTGGAAGCCCCAAATGAGTCAGTTGCTTTGACCATTCAACAAGTTAGGGAGGAATGTTTCATGATTTTAGATCCTGTATTCTTAAAAGCAGTGTGCTCTCATTAGGATTATTTTTATGGGCCACTCAAATGATTAGTCAGATTATGTGTGGTCTTTTCCTTCTGATAGTACATAATTCTTAAGTTGTCACTAGAATAATGAAAATATCCTTGAAATCTCCACTAATTTCCCATAAACCCTGTTAAAAGTAGTGAACATCAGACACTGAAATGTTTAGGAATATGTACTTGAGAACCACGAGGCATGAATGCAGCCTCTGTTGGTTGGCTTAGCAAGTGTGGGTTTTCCGATACATTGATAACCAAGGTACCACTGCATTTACTCACTCACAGCCTCCTCCCTTAGACACAGGCCCTTCCTTACATACACACATACAAACTCAGGCTTTTAGCCTATTTAATTTCATTACTCTATGGAATATATATGCCAGTGTGCTGCCCTAATGGTCTGCTTATCTTCCTGTCTGTGAACACTATTCTGACTGCATGCTGACTGTATCTGGATTTGAAAGGAATGAGGTGAGACAGGTGGTTAGGTCATTTGAAAGGAATGAGGTGAGACATGGTTAGGTCAACATGAACTGGATCTTGTTAGATGCACTCAGTGAGGAGCAATTTACTTAAACGAGTAACAATATAGGATTTAAAATAGTAACTTTAGAAGGATTTATTATCTGAAATATTACTGCTGTTACTAGTGCTTTGTCTCTTGAACTTCCTGCTGTAATATATATAAAATTCAATACTAGAGCCCCCCTTTCTGTCCTGCAATAACACACACACACACACACACACACACACACACACACACACACACACACACACTATAGTATATATATTTATATATGTGTAGAAAATATAAAACTCTTGTCAGGACTAAATATAAACACTGCCACAACAGATCTAGGTAATGATCAATAATTCTAACTTTTATACATATTCACAATTCTCTTTATGGCTGTAGCAAACCCTTGAGGACAGGAGATAGTTGATAAGGCAGGACTGATTTGGAAATTAAGTGTAAGGAGTCATAAATAGCATTCAGCACATTTTCTTCAGAGAAGCATCTGATCTAACAGAACTAACTACTATGAGTCTGGAGTCACTTGTGGAAGATTAGGCCATCAAAGAAACACAGGGTGATGTATGGGAAATAAAATGACTCTATAGTAAGGGACAAAAACACCATTACCTCTAAACTGTTCCTCTTTAAAAGGAACTAGATTTGTTCAGCTGGGTTTTTACCACACGCTCACTTGCCCAAACCCAGCATCCAGTCACCCAGACTCCACCCAGCACAGCAAGGCCTGTGGTGGCACAGGGAACCACAGCTGACGACATTAACAAACTGCATGACTAGTTGCTTGCATGGCCCACCAGCTGGAATTGTTGAAACACAACCTGGGGAGAAGTGCACCAGTGAGGCCCCTCAGTGACTTGGGGTCCGAGGGGTTGCAGACAGCCATGGGTGGATGAAGGAACAGACAGGCTCATTGGGGAGGAATGGAAACCTTCCATGGCACAGTCGCCTTCAGTATGGAAAGTCACTCGAGGTAAGTGGTGGTGAAGGATTGGGATGGTTAAGGTGGTCAGTCTGGGGAGTGTGGGGGCTCTGAGCTGAAGTATGGGGTGGCATCCTGCACCAGGAGGGTATGGCACACGTCACACACTCGAGAGGGTCTCCGGTGGGGACCGCTTGGCACTGTTTTGCTGACACATTCATTACAGAAAATCTTGCCGCAGTGACGGCAGTGATGCTGTGGGGAGAATGAGGTTGAGTATTAGCAGTGTTAGATGTAATAGCTGAAATGGATATAACACATTGAAATTTATAATCACTAAAATTGACACAAGTTATCTCATCCCTGAAATTTATAATCACTAAAATTGACACAAGTTATCTCATCCCCAAAAAAACATGGCAGTACTACAAATAATGAGCAAGATTCAAGTCTTCCAAGAGAAAAGATCTACACACCTTTCTCCGGCCCATGGCAGAAAATCTTTGTTTACAGCTGTTGCATTCCTCCTGGTCTTCCTCGTGTTGCCACCGCACCTGCAACACACAACCACACCAGCATGTTAGTCACTGCATCTTCACAATAAACAACTCCATCAATGGTCTGTCTCCCTCCAGATAATTAAGACTGACAGCTACCCTCACTCACCTCCTTCTCACTCTGCCTAATCTTTTCCAGTTGAACTTGCAGTGACTGGGAGAGGCGCACAAAATCTCTCTGGACAGCCTCTGAGGTGTCAAGGTCATGCTGGAGTGTTGACACCCTCCCCCGCAGCTCCACCACCTCAGCCTCCAGACGAGCCTGCAAAGAGACCAACCAAACTGGTCTTAAAGCTGCAAGATACATGAACTCCACACTTGTTCAGGAAATCTGCTAAGTGTTAATTAATACTTAATAAATCTCAACTCAGCTGATACATGAACAAGACTGCCACAACAGATGACACCAGAACATGGCAACAAAAGATACAGGAGCCTCATCAGAAAATGGTAACAGCCACATGAGAGGAAAGATTATCAAGAAGACTCCATGACATATAAGAGCCCAGAACTATAACAGTGACACAGATCATAAATGCCTATAAAGGATCGCTGAAAATGCCACAAGCATTGCATGCCACAGTACACACCCTCATCTGTGTCTGCTCAGCCACCTGCGTCTTGAGGCCAGTGATGATCTGCTGACTCTTGAGCTGTGACTCTGTGTGTTTTGTCTCAAGGTCCCGCACCTGGGCATCACTTTCCACCCTTGTCCTGCGCTCCAGCTTCATCTGACTCTCCAGGCTCTCCAGCAATGCCACTTTTTCTCTGCAACACACAAAATTCATATGCACATAAATGGTTGCTTCATTTAATCAAATATAAGGGTTCTTCTTTGTTTTGTTCTAAATAACAGAACTCTTTCAAACATTACTGCTGAAGACCATGTGTTTTCCTTGAAAAGAAAGAACAGGACAAAATCTGAGAATTCTAAGATGGTGTATTGTCATATCCCACTTATGGACCCTGTGCAATAGCACTTACAAAGGACAAAACATCAACCCCTGAAAGATGGATGCAGTCTCTCCCCTGCCCCTTCACCCACCTGAGCTGATCTATCTCAGATGACAAGCGGTCCTCGATGGTGTTCTTCTCGTGTTGCTCTGCCAGCACCTGCAACACAAACATGCATCAGAATTCATACCACACAGCTTGCAAGAAATCATGCAGATTCTCCATCCTCTAAATGCATGATAATCCAACTCATGTAAAATAAGAATGTTAAATGAAATGGTCATGTAAAATTATAAGAATGTTAAATGAAATGGTGATGATGATGATGACATCCTCCAGTGCCCTCAATACTGACCCGGTCCTTAAGGAAGAGGATCTCTGACTTAAGGCTTTCCTCCTGATGTTCCTTAGACACCTTTGCTTCAATGATGTCCTCTCGGTAACGCAACAATAGCAACTGCATATCCTGAAACCCAGCAAAGCATGTGCTCACTCTAATGTCAAAACAAACTTACCATGTTTAAATCAACAGGTCAATCTTACAATGAAACGAGTAACTTAATGTAAGAGAGAAGAGCTTCATCTCACTCACCTCCATATTGTCTGGTAAGTTGATTATTTCATTCTGCAGCTGCTGCGAGTGCTTGCTGTGCTTGCCCACCAGGTCATCATTTTCTTTCTGTAATCTGCAGGATAGGAAGGGGCATGTGAATGAGAGGGAATTTATCATAGAACCTCTAATCTCAATAACACTGGAATAAGAGACAGTGTTGCAGTACCTGGTAAGCTCCTGCTGGGCAATCTCCCTGCGCTCAGTCAAGGAACGTAGCTTGTCATGGACGCTGGATATAGTTGAGCGGAACTTTGTCTCCAACTCCATTTGCTTGCCTGCTGCTGTCTCGACTACACTGGCCAGCCCTGCTACCTGTGAACACATATTATGAAACATATGAATATATATTGGCATAAGTATACATCAAATACTCTTTCAGGTAAGTGGTGGTCATTAATAATCATTCACCTTTACATGAGAGGCAAGAATCAAGTAATAGACAACTATACACACACATTAACATTTGAAACCACATTAGCAAATAAATATACATCAAATATGATGGACATTAATCTTTCATTTTTATATATATGTGATTCTATGGTTTCTCCCTTTATCCATTGGGAGATAACCCTCTGCTGTCACATCAACTCACTTTCTTCTCATAGTCTTCTGCCATGCCCTGCCAGCGCTCCTCCATCACCTGCCTGTACCGAGCCTCCCGATCCAGGTCCTCTTTGTACCTCTGCAGGGCACGCTCCAGATCCAACCGCTGCTTCTCAGTGTCCCGGTGATCACTCTGAGCCTGCAAGTACCACCAGTCCTTGCTACACCACATCATCTCCACAAGCACACAAAAACTATTTTTTTTATATTGAATTATGTTATTATAGTACATATGAGAGCATTTAGCACTTAAGGAAAGAACAGTTTTAAGGAACCTTAAATAGAAGAAAACAACAAGTACTGAACAAAGTGAGCATAACTGCATAATTATCACAAGAATATAATACATTCTCTGCCACACCAATATCTTAGGTATTCACAGTCAGTGGTACATATTTTAAAACTAATAATTCAGTAGTTCCCAATAGTCAAAAGTTTTGCCAAAAGACACAGAAGTGTCCAAGAGGGCTGCAACCCTCTCTTGTTGCCTACCTTCTGCAGCTGAGACTGATAGGAGGTGCACAGCTGGCAGGACCGTCCCATGTGAGATCTAGCCCGCCTGATCTCCTCATGCAGCATGTTCCACTCCACCTCACTCACCACCCGCCGCCCCTGCCCCTGGCCAATCCTTGAGTCTGCACTGGGTGAGAAGTCAATCACTAGGTAGTCTTCATCCTGAGGGGTGAGAGGAGTCTCGCCTGGGGCATCTGGGAACACTTCTGTTGGGAAAAGGTAGTGAAACTAATCAGTAAATATTGTAAGTGCAGAATTATCATTGCAAGTATAACTTTCAGTGTAGAACAACAAATCACTTAATATGTACTCATATTTAATTAATAAACTGAAAGACAAGCATAAAGGACTGTAACAATAAAGGATCCATAAGACAGCTCACCCTGTAGAGCTTTCTGCTGGTCTTGTGTGAGCTGAGGCATCTTGTCAGGACTGAAACGCTCAGCTAAGATGCTGCCTGGGATGAGGCCATCAGGGGCAAGGGAGTCTGGGGGCAGGCTGCGGGTCTCTGTCTCGCTGCTCTGGTCATCACTCTGCTCCCTGCCATAGTACATTCATGGTCAGCAGGTGAGCAACATATCACTCTTTCACCAAGTTAAGCCTTTTCTCTTTGATCTGCTGATAATCTCCTTATGCCAACTGAGGAATTCTTTGTGGATCAGATGACTTAAGATCAAGAAGAAACATGAAACATTGTAGAAGTCCAAAAGGTTATTTAAACTGTGATCACAATTACATCAAAACTCTCCCCTCACCAATTTTTCCATCTCTCACTCTCCATTCCTTAGCCTTACGACATCTTATACTGAACTAAATTTCTCCTCTCAAAATTTCCTATATCTATGATCCTCTTCTGCAATTAGAATGTGAACTTCATGGGAAACAGCAGAAGCAACAACTACAACTAAAGGCCAGCTGATCACGGGAACCTCCATCAAGGTAACTTTAATGGTGAGTGGAAATCCATCAATGGCTGTACCCTTGTGAGGTTGTGGCAATGGCAGTAGTGGTGGTGGTGGTGGTGGAGACGGGTGTGGGTGCTGACTCTTCCTCCAGGTCTAATAGTGAGGAGGATTTGTCACTCTCTACCTGTATAAAGAAATACAACTCAATGAGATAAAATATAAATAATAACATACAACACAAAATAAAAATAAGGCAAAATTTTCAAACCCAAAGTAAACAAGGCTACACTTCTTCCTTCACTGTCTGATCACTTTAAATTCATTATTATGTGAATAAAGAGAGACATCTTTACAACCAGAGCATATACAAATCAAAATATGTCATTAAGAATACTCAGTAGACAAAAAAAATACAAGACTGTAATAACCATACCACATACAGAAATTTAGAATATTAACAAATATGGCAGATAAAGAGAAAGTGATGATTCAAAAGGCTAAAAAGTATGAAAGTGTAGCAATAAATCATACCTCATTCTCAGGGGTGGGCGATGGGCCGTGTTTCTTGACGGCAGGTGGGGTGGCCAGGTGTGTGGGGGACTGCTTGGCGTTGGTGAGTGTGAAGTGAGGTGTTGCCCTGGCAGCAGCCTCCTCACTCTGCTGTGCTTCTGAAGGGGAAGAATAAAGCAGCTATGAAGGGACTGCAATCTTATCATATACAGGGATTGCCATGTAGAGCTTGCAGCCTCCCTTATGTTTTGATGATAAAAGTTAATGTTTTCAAAACAATACACCCAACTAGCAGGTAAGGTGGTTGTTAGTATCAGCACTAACCACCTGATTACTGAGTCCATTCCATTATATTTAGGGAGGAACTGGTTCTCAAATAGTGATAGATGAATGGAATGGACTTGATAATGAGATTATCAGTGCTGAATTACTAATGAGCTTTAAAAGAAGATTAGACAAATTTATGGAAGGGGATTATAAGTGGAAATAGGTAGGTTAGGTAAGCATATTTCATACAGGAAATGCCATGTGTAGGCCTGATGGATTTTTGTAGTTTCCCTTATTTTCTTACATTCTATTGTAAGGAAAAGAACAAAACTCACTCACCTTCCAACTTGTGCAGCTGATCCTGGGTGAGCAGCACCTGCATGCGCCTCATGTCAGCCAGGTGCAGCCGCTGGGCCTCCAGGAATTGGTCATTGGCTCGTTGCCAAGTGTGCTTCAGGTCCCTGTGCTGACGCCGCTCTGTCTCGTATGACTGAAAGATAAAGAGACACATGATGGCACACCACTCCATGTCCAGTCCTAATTTCCTCTTCTCTTTTATTATTTCTTAAATGTTACATAAGAGGGAAGAGAATCACTCGCCTGTCTCAGTTCAGTCATCTGGGAGCGTAACCTGTCCACTTCATCAGTAAGGGCCGTCTTCTGGGTGTTCAGGATGGCAGTGTACAGCTCCAGATCAGCCCGGGATGCTTTCTCAGCCTCAAGCGTACTGCACATGCCCTTGAGCTGCCACACAAGTGTACATTAGAAACTGATGAGCACTGTACACACACACACAATAAACCTTTTATGAATTATCTACTTCCTTAGCCACACCTAATGTCCCAGAAAGATCCATCAATGAATGCCAAAGAAAAGCTTTTTTCACAATGTCATCCCTAAATATTTAGTCTCAAAAAAGTCCATCTCTTCCAAATGTCACAGAAAAGTCCATCTCCCTCAAAAGTCCATCTCTAAATGTCTCAAAAGAATCCATTTCTTCCAAATGTCTTAAAAAGTCCATATCTAAATGTCCCACAAAAGCCCATCTCCTCCACAAGAAAATTCAAGGCACTCCTCACCTTGTCATCAAGCTGCTGCACCACCTGGGCTGTGTCAGTGCCCTGGAGAAGGGGAGCCACCAAGTCTGCAGTGTGGAGGGCTGCTGCTTGCTGGGCCTCATGGGCACGCAGCTGGGCATCCTGGGCACGGATCTTTTCCTTGAGGGCATGAATCTCCTCCTCCAAGGGTTCAACAAGTGACCGTAGCAAGTCGGCATCCTCCTGTGCCTGAAGAAGAAAGAATGATGAGTGCTTCTGAAGTGTATAGAATATTTTGTGAGCTTGCAATATGTAAGCATTGCATGGTGTAAGCCTAGGGCTGCTGGGTCTAGTGCAAAGTGGTGCAAATAAGATGCAGCCTTTGCCAGTGGCCATCTTTACTGGAAATTAATAGAGAAAGCACACAGACATGAGAGAAAGATGTGGAAGATGAACAAGAGAACTGTAAGGAGCAAGAATTATGTGAATGGAAAGAATACAAGAATGTGCAATATGTTCTCAGTCAAGTATAAGTAAATAATGTTCAAAGTTACCACACTCACTGAATCCCAAGTAAGAAGCTATAATAGTTTCATATAGTAACATGGTGCAAGTTGATCCAGTCAAAATCCACTATTCAGTACAATTTAGTGTTAATTTCCTCATGATTTTTGCATCAATCCTCTGAATTACAAAAGATGCAAATCCAACTTGTCTAGTCAAGAGGACAAAAGACAAACCTCCCTCTATTAACTTTCTTTGTACTTACACTGATTCCTCCTCAGGTTACATACCCATTTCTTAATCTTAATATACACAAGAGGAATATCTTAACTTTACAAACCAAACATGCTCCCTTCAACCTTAGGATAAAAGCACTCCAAACACCATCACCACCATTGCTACCACCACCACCACCACCACTACTCCAACCTCCCATCACTTGGATACATTGAGGGAAACTATCTATGTGGCTCTAGGATATGGAAACCCAAGTATCACAACCATGACCACTGTGGTAACTCTTCTCACAATCATTATTTGGGAAGATTTCCCTGAGTAAATAATTAAGAAGGGTATACTTGTGATAGTTGGTTTCATTTCAGGATGAGCAGTGCTGGAATGCTTAGTTATTCAAGCCTTGATTTTGTTGGTGAGCCACTAAGAATGATTTTTATGTTACTGTTATGGCTATAATGCACAGTTAAAATCCAATCTACAAATAGTATGAAAGTTGTATCATATCATTAGTTATACAACAAAAATCTTTTAATTACTAAGCTTCTAATCAAGCAACAAGGGTGATTAATTATGAGTTATATTTTGTTCATTATCAACAATACCTAAAGACCAGCTGACCATTACATAGGGAAGGAAGTTCTCAGGACTGTATACACCTGCCACTTCAAAAGGATAAACTAAGGAGAATGCAGCAACAGATATCATAACAAGCCTTGGGATGTAATCTTGAGTGAAAGCAACAGTGATGATGTCTGCTGAGAATTAAGCAGCTCACTCATAACAGACTAATGGCAGTAATGGTCCCGCCTTGCCTCCAACACCCACGGCCACCAGAAGTTGAATGTAATCAGAGTTACACCAGAAGGCAACCAATATCATCATGTCCCAATTACCAGGTCATTCATCCCAGTGGATATGTCAGTATGATATGCAAGAGTTCTTCCCCAGCTAGAGCATCTCCCTTCCACAACAATAAACATCTCAAACACCTTCAGTTGTCTAAAGAAGCATGCCACCATCACATCCACAGACTTCCATAACCAGGTGAAGAGCAAAAAGGCAGATGCCAGCAGGATAGTTCCCAGTATAGAAAAAAAAATTGAGAGGAATCCTGCACAAAGAATAAGAAGTTCACTAAATCTTACATTGAGAAAAAGTAAAATCCACTCCACTGTATATGGGAGTTAACATCTTCATTTAAAAAGGCTCCACACACATTAGTATGTACTGGCCTTGCAGCTTGGCTTGCCAGGCTGCACAGTCTCTACCAGTCTCCATGCACAGGTCTACATCTGAGGTCATTCTGGACTGCTTCAGTTCAAGTCCTCTTGGATTTATCTACCAATGAAAACTCTACCAGCTATATTCAGATTTCTAGCCCTCTTCACTAAATAACTCATTATTCCATAAGTTTATTCATAGGATAATGAGAAATTTCTACATAGCTCTAAGGGTAATCATTATCCTCTTTAATATGAGAAGGTTTGGATTTGCATAAAGAATGCAATGCTGTGGTAAGATAGTCCAATAACTGAGGCATTCAACAGTAGACTTGGGATTGAGAGGACCAGTGAAGTGATGGAAATACAGAGACAGTACTGGTCTGGCCAGGTGGAGAAAGAATGAGTGTGACTGGATGAAGTGTAAGGTACTAAACAATTTGAAATGGAAGGTAGAATGCCCACAAGTAGATTAAAGAAGAGATGAGGTAAGGTCCTCATGACAGGCCTCAAAAACAGAAGGGGGGGACAGACAAACTGCATTTAACAGTGCAGCACACCAAGCCACTATCATGTGACAAAGGCTGATCCAAGTATTCAGACACAGGGAACCTGACTTTCAACACTGAATGAAATGACAATGATTATGTGAATGAATGGTTAGACCCATAATAAATTATAAGGAAATGCAAATATGAGATAAAGATCAGAATTAGCAAATTTGAAAAAACAAGGACGAAATAAGGGATAGGATGGAAAATGTGACTGGTGAATATCCAAGACTGAAAAACAACAAGAATACAAAACAGAACAAGAGATTAATTACTCTTCAAAAAAATGCATATAAATACATCATAATAACCAACTTCAACAACTTCAATCAAGGCGAAAAATCTACAAAGCCAAATAAATCACACACACGCACTTTGAACACATTACTACGGGCATGCCACCCCAACCTTGAGACACCTACCTCATGACTCCTGGGTGACCGTACCTTCTTCATGCTGTCCTCAAGATTCTCTGAGTCCACGATGAGGGAGGACGGCTGGGGCCCGAAGGAGGTGTTGTGGGAGGCCTTCTCTGGGGTGCTGAGGGTCGATGGACTCAGGCTGGGGACACGCTTGGCCAGGGACTTGGTGACAACTGACAGCACCCCAGGATTCAGCAAGCTCTCCCCCTTGTTCCTGATGTCTGACTCCTGTTGAAGGGAAGGGGCATCAGTGGACTAATGATGACTTGCTTTTCATTTGATAACCTCAGACTGAGCCATGTTCTTTATTAGTCATACAAACTCTGATCACCTTAAGCCTGGAGCTCCTATGCCCTTCAAAACCATCTTTACAATGTTGTTTTCAGTTCAGCGTTATCTGTTCATGAAGGAAAAGGATGTGATGTGAAGTTAAATTCTTTGATTTGATCTGCTCTATGACGGCAAGAAAGTGAGTATCTATGATCTGTACTTCATTATGGCATGGATAAAAAGTTCATATCAGATCAAGACAAAAGTGAGACTAAGCTCTTCACTTCATTATGAACAGTTGTATTCATTAAAAGGTTGAATAAGGTCAGGACAGGAGGCTATGCTATTTACTTCAGTTTGACTTGTTACCTGTCATGAAGTTGGTGTGAGGTGAGGACACAATGCTATCTATCTGTTACATGTAATCTAGAGCGAGTGAATGGGCCATTGTGGTGTTGTTACCAAGGCTCTGAGGCTCCTGCTGACTCTGCGCCAGCCACCTGATCCCGGAACTGATCTTGTTGGTGCTGTCACTATCGTTGTTACGTGCTGTGTAAGCCAGTGTGTGTGTGTGTGTGTGTGTGTGTGTGTGTGTGTGTGTGTGTGTGTGTGTGTGTGTGTGTGTGTGTGTGTGTGTGTGTGTTACTTCATCAGTCTATATACACAACAAATGAGGAAGGAAAAAATAAAAAAAAAATTAAATAAATTAATAGAAAGCATACAACTTCCTCTTACTTCCGGCATCTATTCTCCCCCCAACCTCATCCTATCCTCTTCTACCCTCCATCTAATCCTCCTCCTCTTCCTCTTCTTTACGTACATCATCTCACCACAACCAACACCACCTCCCCCATGTCCTCCACACTACACCCAAACACCACCTCTCCCTCCTCCCCACTATGGACCATCACCTCTTCCTACTTCCTCCCCACTACACCCTAACAGCACCGCAACCACCACCATCACCATCCCCTCCTCCTTCACCACCTCGCACCTCAAGCTGCCTCTCATACAGTTTCCTGTAGTGCTGCTTCTCCGCATCCAGTCTCTCCGTCAGCTTCTTCAGTCTCTTGATCTCCCCCTCGTAGCGGCCGCCCGTCTGGTCCACGGCGTTAGCTACCTCCTCTGAAAGACACCGGTACACATTATCCCGAGAAGGAAGGAAGGAAGGAAGGAAGGCAAGAAAGCGGGACGGACAGATGAATGGATGGATGGAATGAAGGAAGGCAGGCAATGGAAGATGAAAGGAGGGTAAACTGAAGTTTTGTAACGAGAATGATAAATAAAAGGAGGATTATAAAATTAGAGGATGCTGAAAGAATAAGGAAGGAAGAAAGGGAAAATAAAGAAGGAAAGCAGGCGATGAAGGATGCTTAGAGTAAATAGAGAAGGGTGACAAATATAATAAAGAAAAGGAGGAATATAAAGTTAGAGGATGCTGAAAGGATGTAAAAGACAAGATATTATGAAAAGATATATAACAAAATATTACAAATGGGATAAATGAAGGAAGGAATGACGCGATAACGGATGATAAAGGCGTTGCACTGAATAGAGAAAGATATACGAAGGAGGATGCATAAAGATAATAACAAAGCCAGGGAGGAAAGTTAAATAATGTGTATGTAGTGGGCGGAGGAAAAGCAGAACAAGACAAGAGGTGAGGAGGGAGAAGGGAGGAGGAGGGAGAACAGGAAGATAAGACAGGAAATAGGAGGGGAGGTAGAGAAAGGAGAAGAAAGAGAGACAAAAGGAGAGATAATAGTACAAAGAGGGAAACTGTTGATGGAGGAGAGACGGGAGGAGAGATAAGATTACGAATGAGAGAAAGAGAAGGAACAATATAAAGATTATGGAAAGGGAATAAGAAAAGAGCAAGAAAATTGGGAGGGAGGAAAGGAAAGAAGAAAGAAAGAAAGAAATAAAGAAAGGAAGGAAGGAAGTAGAAGGCAGAGGTAATTTGAGAAAAGTATACGAGATGGCATTAAGATATAACCGTGAATTTACTGTGTGACTGAGCAGAGAGAGAGAGAGAGAGAGAGAGAGAGAGAGAGAGAGAGAGAGAGAGAGAGAGAGAGAGAGAGAGAGAGAGAGAGAGAGAGAGAGAGCATTGATCTGAAACATTCTTAAAATGCAATTCAACGCGACACACAGTATTACGATTTATAGATCTATTCCATCCTATCACCACCATTATCATCACCATCAGCACCACCATCATCACCACGATCAGCAGACGCATGATTCTTTAATACGTCAGTGAAAAAGTCATGCAGTCGTCAATAGAGCACACACACACACACACACACACACACACACACATGCATGACCTTTCAAGATACTGACGTTGACAAAAGCTCACCCCTCCTTTCGCACCCCCCTCAAAAAAAAAAAAAAAAAAAAAATCAGGTGCACACAAAGACCAATCACCAATCCTCTCTCTCTCTCTCTCTCTCTCTCTCTCTCTCTCTCTCTCTCTCTCTCTGCCACAGACACACCAAGCGATGAAACTAAAGAATAATATCAAATAACACTGGACCTGGTTTACTTGAGAGAGAGAGAGAGAGAGAGAGAGAGAGAGAGAGAGAGAGAGAGAGAGAGAGAGAGAGAGAGAGAGAGAGAGAGAGAGAGAGAGAGAGAGAGAGAGAGAGAGAATCCAGCACACCACAACACATCGATATCTCAACCTTCAAGAACAGAAAGACAGTTGTGGGGTGAGGCGCGAGATAATCGGGATGACGCCAGTTTGCGCTTCAGTGATGGGCTTCCGTGCATAAATAGGGCTTGTTTGCTGGCATGCGGGTGAGATGGGAGCTTGGTGGTGTGGGAGTGCGGGAGAGGAGAGGGAGAGGAAGGAGAGGAGGGAGGGGAGTGCATATATCACACGGGTGCTTTCAACGGAGAGATATCACGTGTATACCATCAAATATCCTGGCCCAGCGCTGTGCGAGACGCGACGTGCACAGTCTCCGACTAGACAGAGGCAACTGAGGCAACTGATCCGAGGCAGCTGCACGAGCACTGAGCAGCAATAACAGCAGTAGTGGTTGGTAGGAGGCAAAGGAACCGCTAGTCCTCACCGCTCCACCGCCACCAGGGCTACCAACACTCAGCACTCTTCCTCCTTCATAACACTAGTCTCTCCCTTGCAATAACACTCCCCCAACACGATTCCTGGGCATCTTGACATTTGTAGGTCCCTTATCATACCATGAGCCGCTTACATACTAGCAATGGCGAAGTTGGAGGCAAAAGAGTACCGAAGAAGTTAAGCATTTCACTCATCGGAAGTTTTCAGTCTGGCATCCTTGAATTATGTGCCTTGATATTTCTTAGCTTACGAAACAGCCTATTCCAGGAGGAGGAGGAGGAGGAGGAGGAGGAGGAGGAGGAGGAGGAGGAGGAGGAGGATAAGGGTTGATGATGATAGTGAGGGGTGGAAGAAAGAGGATGGGAGGGGGGGTAAGAGAAACGTCATCACCACTCACTCACCTCTCTCAACATCACCTGTTCTCACACCTGTGCCCACGCCGGTTCATTAAATACACACACCTACACTGAGTAAGGTAGACGCGGGTTTCAATGTATCTAAGCACACAGCTTCACAACAACTAGAGACGGAATAGACTAAAATCACAGCATGTTTTCTAATCATCCATTCGCATTCCGTAACATCGCAGGACATCGGTGCTGCAGGGAGCCTTCACTGTACTTTTCCCGCATTATGTAACCAGGAAAGATAGTACGGGTGTGCTCTGCCTTTCTGCCGGGGATTATTGGTAAGAGGAAGATGTAGTACTGTGGATGTCAGCAATGATAATAGAGAAGTAGTAGTAGTAGTAGTAGTAGGGGGAGGAGGAGAAATACCTGCGTCTTATGAGCAGTTTTCGTGCGAGAATCAACGAGATAAATAGCACATTCTAATGCACACATATCAACATTTAACATTTCCCTTAATAATGCAGAAAACATAAGAATCTCTTATATTATATTCCATTTCCTAACATGAATACTTAACATGAACAGATGAGAGAGAGAGAGAGAGAGAGAGAGAGAGAGAGAGAGCTAGCTTCGTATTTACTTGAACTTTCTAAATATACCCCGTAGTCATCACTCACCCTCGTTTGGCAGATCGGGAGTAAACAAACGTGTGATTCTGCGTGTGACAGTCTTAACCCTCCCCGTGTTGTTGTTGTCATCACTGTTAAAAACGTTGTTGTATCCATTCCTGGTGAAGTAATCCATGTTTGCTGTGCCCACTGTTCTTGCTTGTGATACAGTGGACCCCTCACTATCAGGCCTCCCTTTCCAGACTGGTCTCTGAACTGAAATTTTTCCTAGTACTTTACGTCATAATCTTGCACGTCACTTCATTACTCACTTTCGTTACGGCACCTCACTGCACGATTTTCAAAAGGCACGAAGGCTACACTGCGATGTATAGTACAGCCAAGTCTTCAAGTTAATATTCGCTGCAAGAGAAAAATGTGCTTGGATATGGCAACACTTAGTAAAGCAGATGTTACTGGTATCTCTACCGTAAGTTGAATTACCACATTCCTTCCTCACAAGATTGAAGCGCTAAACGCAATGTCATCAGTAAAATCTTCAAGTACCATCATACTGTAATGATAGGAATCACGACCTTGAAACACTGCTAACACCACGAAGGGCTGAACTCCAAGCTACATTTCCTCACGCCAGTAAGATGCAGGATAACCAATGGCATCCGGTAGTAATAATAACAGTTTCTCGATATTGAACCAACACTGCCACTCGGGCACTATCAGGCACCATACTGAACAGAGGCCGTGCTCCGGGAAATGGCTGGCTTGTACTGAGTTCTATCACATGTAGCTGATAACATGAGACGGATGGATGTCATGGGGGGAGGGACAGACAGACCTCCGCCCCTTTATCACGATAAGGAGACAGATTTCCTAGGTCAATGACGCAATGTTTCTGATGTGTACAATACATAATTAGTGACTGGCGAGTTGGTGTGTCTTGTCAAGGGGGGAGGGACAGACAAACCTCCGCTCCGCAATCACGATGAGATCAGATTTCCTAGGTCAATGAAGCAATGCTTTTGATATGTACTGTACATAATTATTGGAGAGTTGATGTCTGTCTGGTGATTCATTAGGATACAGACATACCAACTGATGATGCCCAATGGGATCTGGAAGTCGCTTAAGAGGTTTATATAGAAAATTACTGGTTTGATCCTAAACACTAGCTTGTAAACGTTATTCCTTTCTAAATTTCCACATGCACACCATACTCAACACAACATCACCGTTTTTATGGGAAACTATAAAACCCCAGTGATAAGGAACACCACATTCCCATAAATCCCAAGTAGTAATAATAATAATAATAATAATAATAATAATAATAATAATAATAATAATAATAAATTCAGCAAGGGACAGGGCACAAGCAACACTGACACACTTTGATTAGAACAGAAAAGCATAAGCAGCAAGTGAGGGGAGATGTCAATAGGAAAGAAAATACAGTATCTGAAAAAATGAGAGGAGTGATAAGGGTTAGAGATACCATACAGATAGAGGGAAGAGCTACAATCCTAAATAAAGGGATGCTATGGCAGAGGTGGAAGTCTATAGGGGAAAGTGGATCTATAGTGGATAGTGGACTGACATGAAGACTGGAGGAGACACCAAGAAAGTCCTCTCCCTTCACTCGCAGGACAGGATGTGAGAGGATGGAGCATGAGCAAGGATTTACTCAATGTTTTCCCCAGACTGTCTCACTGGATTTCAAGAGAGATGTCAGTTTGGTATATAGATTAATGGGTTTTCACCAGTGCTCCCTTTTGTTCATCATTCATTTCTGTTTTTTTCTCACTCATTTTCATGAATACTGCTCTTGTCCTCCCTTTGCATTGTTTGATACATATATATTCTCTATTTTACTATACATAACTTAATATCCTTCCACATCTACACTCCTGATAGACCACTTATGCCCTTTGTACATCTCATTATCTCCACATTTCCTGTCACTAATCTTCATCAAAATATGCATCCACACAGGCATCATTAAGCATCTCCTCCCTAAACAGACATTCTTCACCCTACACACACACACACACACACACACACACACACACCCTTATCAATTTAATCTACAGGCCCTGCAAACCATCTTTTCTCCCCAAACACACTCTTTTGCACATGCCACACTCCTTTATCACTTCAAATCACCAGCCCTCATTTTTTACCATCTTTTCTCCCCAAACACACTCTTTTGCACATGCCACACTCCTTTATCACTTCAAATCACCAGCCCTCATTTTTTCCACTTACCTTTCATCAGCTGGTGTACTGTAGCAATCTCCTCTTGACATTTCCGCTGCTCGACCGCCACATCATTCTCAGCAGTGCACTGGGCGATGGTCACTGCACTGTGTGCCTCTTCCAGGTCACCTTGTAGCTGCTGTACCTGGGAACGCAGCACCTCCACTTCTGTCTCTATGGCCACCTTCTGTTCTGTCTGTAGTCGCAGTTCCTCTGTGAAGTGAGAATTGTTGGGTTACTCAATTATCCATTGAAGTAATTTTCTATTTTAATCCTTACTCATTCAAGTTTCTTTCATCCATTAACTTGTTTGATTGGGATATCAAAAAAGAACTAGTGATTTTGTATTCCATTGTTCTTGCTTTACTTCAGTTCATTTTTCCCAATATTGTAGCCTTGCCCTTATGAATTCTCACAAAAATATTCCTTATTGTACACTCTTCCTCCAGCTGCCCTCCTCCTTCCCTGCCGTACTTACCCTCCTTCTGCAGGTAGAGTTCCTTCAGCTTGGCGCGGCGGTGCCCATAGTCCTCCTCCAGCCTCGCCTTCTCCTCTTGTAACTTGCATGCATCCTCCTCCAGCTCCTGGATCTTCTTCTGGAGCTCTGCACACAACATAGCAGACATTCTAATTAATTTCTGGATTTCCAACTGAATAACCCATAAATGTAAATATTACTTTAATTTATGTACTGGTATTTTTTGTGAGGATCTTTCAGTTTTCCTCTTTATCTGTTGATGAGAAAATCCTTCAACCACCAAGGCCTTTGAGAAATGAGTCTATAAGCCAGCATCCAAGCCTCCAAGAACACACCTACTCTTGCTACAGGCTACATTGAAAGAAAAAAATAGATTTCTTACTAAAGGGAACACAGACACAAAGTTAAGGTTAAAATTGAAAACTACACTACAAAATGATACTGTTGCCAAGCATTAACATTCATTTCATTCAAAAACACACTCAGTATTTATCCACACTCTTCTACTCCTGATATATGGCACTAATACACATGTAGTAATGGCTTTTGTAAAGTGTCAAATGACATCAAGAGGTTACTTCAGTACAGTTTTGACCTCAAAACTTATCCTGAATTTTGGTTCAATAAATGCTGCTCTTCCTCAACACTTCAGGGATACATAATTCACTTGAATGCTGTGAATCACAAACTAAGAGGTATACAACCTTCATTACTACACACGATGCAGCATCTAACCAAATGCAGATACATCAGCAATTTATTGGTAAATTGCATCTTACTAATTTCATGAACAAACAATTTTTCTGGCAAGTTTTGATGGGTTTTGAATTAATCTAAAGACCGTTCCTTGACAAAATCACGTTTCGTTTTCCTTTTAATATCCAGAGAGGGACGTCCTCTTAACATGCCAAGTGCATCCTCTTAACTATTGTGCACTCCTGTAACTACCACGTAACAATTTCCTTACTGCTGTAATAACAATCAATGACATTCATAGATCATAACAAACACCACTTAATCTCCTAACTACCATATAACAACTTTGTAACAGTCAACAGTTCACAGCATTCCTGGATAAGAGACAACACCATGTACACCTTACAAATCACAGCTTACAAAGGACCCCAAGCTGCCGAGGGTGTAGTTCACTAAGGCAACACCACATACGCACCTGTGTCGCCTAAACATGTTAAATACCCATAGTAGGTGTTAGTATTGTTCTGTTAGCTTGGCCATCCCAGCAAAATGACTATGCAGCACACGATGAGTTTGCCACTTATCTCATTCACACATTCTTCCATTCATTAATACTACAAACCTCAACAATTGTTTCTCCCTTTCACATTCTTCCATTCACTCTATTTCACTGTTAATTCACTCTCACCCCCACAGCCTTCCATTCTTTCCCACCTCCACACATTCTATCACAATCCTATTACTTCCTAACCCTGCATCCTGTCATTCATTTACCACCTTCTTACGTCCTATCACCATTCCTCACCCTACATGTATCTCCACTAAAACACCCTGAATCACCCAAGCACAACCTTAAGGGCAACACACTTGGGCATCCCTAATATACCATTTATTACCCAACACATGCATCCTGACTCACCCAAACACCCTAACACCCCCGGATATCCAAACACACCACCCTGTCTCTTTAACACACCACCCTGTCTCTTTAACACACCACAGTATCTCTCACACACCCCATCACTTCAGCACAACCTCACCCATGAACTTCCTGCGGAAAATAACTCCAATCGAGACATATTCGGCAAAAGTTGGGTCAAGTTGAATGAATGACTAGAGGGAAATGGGTGAATCAGTGAGCAATTAAGATAGTCAGCCTCTCACCCTCGATCACCGGACCTCCCCCTTCTCCGTCCCCCTCCATGGTGGCTGGAGTGACCTCAGTGTCCATGGAAATTCACTAATAATTTCAACATATAGACTGACATCTTCTCCCCCAGCTGCTTGTGGCGAGTCCTGACACTACCATAAGGTCCGCAGCTGTGTTTCCCGTGGCCAATCACAAGCCAGGCTTCCCGGAGACACGATTTCTCATTGGTCCAAGTCCCCGCTGAAGGTTCCGACTCAGGGACCTCCAGAGTGTATTGATTAAAGGACTCATCTTGTTTTGTTTATAAGATTCCAACTTACTGGGTTTCTACATTTTTTTTATATTGTATTTGTATGTTTTGTTTGCATAGGTTTAAATAGTGTGGATTATGGGTTATGGGTATATGGGTGTGGTATGTGTGTGTGTGTGTGTGCGTGTGAATGACTGTGTGTCTGTGCGTGTGTCATTCATCAAGACTTTGAACTACGAGTATTCCATTGACAAGTATTTAAAGTCACATAACAAATATGTGAGGTCACATCTTTTACTTAACCTATCAACAAATATTTGAGGTCACAAAATTAATTACACTGAGGAAAAAAAAAAAAAAATGGGGGCCACATATTTTAACCTATCTATCAACATTACTGAAACTGCTGAGAAAAAGGTAACTACTACTACTACTACTACTACTACTACTATTAAGAAACAACTAGACATCCTTGACTACCATTAATCTCCTTAAAAAAAATAAAAATAAAAAAGAGATAAACGTAAAAAAAAATAATAATAATAATATTACTGTGGCCAATTTAAAACAACTCATCATATCAAAATATCTATTTGTACGTCAATATTTTAAAGCATTATTCTATTTCTCACCACATCAAAATCTATTCTGTAATCTCAAATTTCATATATGAGTGACATCCGCGTCCCCAGCAGGTCATATGTACTGAACTTCTTATATTATCTGCCTCTTAAGATCTAAAATGTAATTTAACCAGTTTTAGTCAAAGTTATGTTAAAACATTTGAATGAATAAAGGAAATGTATGCATTACATACGAGATCATAATAAAATTGTTAAGTCACTCATAAAAATGTATTGTTTTCTTTATTATTTTTTAAAGGGAAACTATAAAAAAGTTTTTTTTTTTTTTATTTAAAATATTTCACATGTTCTATAATATTGCTTAGCTTTATCGTATAGTATTGATTGGCTTTATTATCATCCCTCATTTGGGTAATGATGAAAAAGAATTCGAAGGACGTAAAATAAAAGAAAAGTGAGCAGTGATAATTAAATAAACTTAACAAAAGTGAATAAATGAGATGCGATAAACACAACCAAACTACGTATACCATCGGTTTTATATTACAAATTTATTAACATCAAACAAAAACTAGTTATGAAATTCCACTTTAAAATGATCTAGCTAGTCTTATTCATACATCAAATGCAAAATAGGGCCTCTATTTCAGTGCATTACGAAATAAGCAAGCAACAAACACACACACACACACACACACACTAAAAGACAAAAAGAAAAAAGAAATAGTGTCAGGGTTATTGCACAAAATATTCTGGTGTATAAATCAGTGTGTATCCAACCCTGGCGCGTGTCTGTCTGTTTGTCTGTCTCCTTGTTCAGTTCTGTAATGGAGGAGAGAGGGAAGTCTAGATGAGGCGAGGGAAGAAAATGACAATGTTATTACGGCTGATTACCTTGGAGAGAGAGAGAGAGAGAGAGAGAGAGAGAGAGAGAGAGAGAGAGAGAGAGAGAGTATAACAAATGATTACAAAATGGTAAGAGAGAACAAAAATAAAAGGAAAAGAAAAACATTAAAAAAAAATAACATAAAGAAAGCACATACTAGAGAGTAAGCGAGAAGAAAAAAAAAACGAAATCATAGATAAACAAAAAACAGAGAAGGCCTTTTACCCTGCAGCACAACACACACACACACACACACACACACACACAAACACACACCTATAATGCGGTGGCTATAATGTGGAATTTCACCCCCTCCCCACCTTTCCTTCCCAGCTCCCCTCCCCAGAACCATTACCATCACTACAAGGTCGAAGGAGGACGGGCGGGACGGGAGGGTGACGGAGGCGGTGACAGAGGCGACTGTGGTGATGTGACGTGTGATTTGTGTGAAGTGCAGCGCCGTGATTTTTCTAGGTATAGTAGTAGTAGTAGTAGTAGTAGTAATAGTAGTAATAGTAGTAGTAGTTGTGCTCTCCGTTTCCGTATCTGTACTTGCTTTTCTTTCCTTCCTGTGTGTGTGTGTGTGTGTTTGTGCCGCAGGGTAAGGTACCGTTTGTTTTATCTGTCACGTTTTTTTTTTTGTTTGCTTTTTTTTTTTTTTTATCAAAGAACGCATAATGCAGAATCCTTGGTCTTTATCGTGCGTTTATATTCGTGTTTTTTTTTTTTTTATGTTTTCTTTGTGTTCACTTTCATTCATGTTGTTTTTGTTGATTTTGTTTTCCTTTTATTTTCATTATCTTCCTTGTGTCTTTTCTGTCATCTCTAGTTTTCAGCCTTTTTTTTTCATCTTTTCTATTTATTTTTATATCTGTATATCTTGTTTTGTTTTCCTTACTCGTATAAGAACCTTAGTCTTATCCAGCCTTTCATAATTAGTTTAGATAAAAAGAAAGTGAAAAATCAATGTACATATCTTATACACAGACAGTCAAACCTTAATTATCGTACACTTTACGAAAATTAATGCATCCAGTTTACGTATTAAAAGAAAACGGAAAACCCTATGTATTATCTTTAACCAAATCTTAATTAATCACATACTAAACTAATCTTCACCATAGGCACATTTTCACGAGAAGTTATGTTGGTCACAGAAAAGTAGGAAAAGTAGGAAGGAATGCACGAAAGTTTATGCTTGATTTACTTATATTCTACAGTTTCTACAAGTTTCTAGGCCAGGAAAGTTGTCAAGACATAAAGTTCTGGGAAACACGGATTTTATCATCGCTTTTGTCACGTGATCAAGCGGCATTCCTCCCTCCTCTGATGGCTGGAGGAGGAGGAGGAGGAGGAGGAGGAGGAGGAGGAGGAGGAGGAAATTGTAATAAATGTGAAAAGAGTGATGATGCAAAGGAGAAAGTTGGGAGATAAAAAAAAAAAAAAAGAGAGAAAGAGATGAGGAGAAGGAAAATAGGAAGTAATGAGAGGAAAATTATAAACATTGACAGAAAGGAGGAGGAGGAGAGGAGGAGGGGCTGGGAGGACAGTAAAAGTGTGAATAACAACTCAAGGCAACTCTCTGATGTCCACCTTATTCCGTCACGGCTGAGGAAACTGTATCCACCTCCTACTGGCTCACTCACGCACTCACGCACTGACTCACTCGCTTACTTACTAACTCGTTCACTGGTTCACTCTTTCGTTTGTGTTCACTCTTCTCTATTACTGTCTCACTCACTGACTCCCTTGCTTGTTTGCTTGCTTATACACTCTCTCCGTTTATGTATTAATTTCTTTTCTTTATCAATGTTTCACCCACTCATTCATTCATTCATTCATTCTCTCACTCACAATCTTATTTGCTTATTCAGTACCTCGTTCATTCGTTTCTTCCCTTTCTCTCCCTCTGTCACTCACTCACTCACTCACTCACTCTCTTTCTTCGAGTCATTTGATAGCATTTTTTTTTCTATCTATATTTTGTCTTGCCTTTGTTACTTCCATGTTTTGTTTTTTTTCCTCGTCTCAATTTAGATTTTTCCTCATACGATCTTAT
This sequence comes from Scylla paramamosain, assembly GCF_035594125.1. Taxonomy (NCBI): domain Eukaryota; kingdom Metazoa; phylum Arthropoda; class Malacostraca; order Decapoda; family Portunidae; genus Scylla; species Scylla paramamosain. The sequence continues at coordinate 16,839,890 of NC_087169.1, forward strand.
TTCTATTTGTTATTTCAGGTTACGTTTTAGTTTTTTTTTTTTTTCTCTTTTCCTGTTCCTATTTCCGGTTGCTATTTCACTTGTTTAAATTTTTTGTCTCTCTATTCTTCAAGTACGTTCATGTTGTCTCTCTCTCTCTCTCTCTCTCTCTCTCTCTCTCTCTCTCTCTCTCTCTCTCTCTCTCTCTCTCTCTCTCTCGTTTTCGTTTTCTTCGCGTACGGCAATAATCATACCATTGTACGACGTCGTGAAGATCGCAAATTATAGACCTAAAATGATGAAAGTAAAAGTGGTTCTTATAATGAAAACTGTGGCGCTTTGGGAAATAGAGATTATACAACTTTTTTTTTTATATTCTTTTTCTGAACACACACACACACACACACACACACACACTTCTCGCTCTACTGGGAGGACAAGAAGGGTGCTCAAGTGTAAATCCTGGGGTCTTTTAAGCTTCCCTTTCAGCTTCAAATGCACACAAGAGGCATGTTATGGAAGGGGAAGTGATCGTGATGATAAGCTTCCATAGTCCATGATATAACGTGCATGTGTGATGTGCTTGTGCTAAAGTTTGTGAGAGATATGTCTTTTCATCTGTATATTTATTTATTTATTTATTTATTTTTATTTTTATTTTTTTTATCTGTGTATATATATTTTTTTATTTAGATGGATTGATTTATTTAAATGGATTTGTTGATTTGTTTACATCTTGTTTTATTTTTTGTATTTTACTTGTCTTACTTATCTACGTATTAATTTATTGTTAATTTAATTTAGTTTAACTAATTGATAAATTTATTTATTTTGTTAATTTTTGTAAGGGTCACTTTGCTTCCATTTTCACTTGTGTGGTAATTCTCAGAACGTCTGTATAGGTTTTATTTACATGCGAGTATCTATCACTCGATCTATACATTTATTAGTTCCGGAACATACTTTTACCTCGTTTTTCTTCCCTAATATTTTGTCTTCAACATTTAATACCTTACATGTATCCCTTCACAAAAAAAAAAAAAAAAAAACATATACACAATAACAATAAGAATAATATCAAGACACAAAAACCACATAATAACCCAAACACTGCCAATAACACGCATCACGTTCCTCTTCTTGTTTCAAACGCAGGTTACAAAACTGAGCCTTTGGGTGAAGCTTGCGAGGATGAACGGTGCAGGGTGTGGCGGGAAGGAATAGGGGATGACGGATAAGGCTAAGGGTGAGTAGAGAAGGGAGAAGATGAGTGTGTTATGAGAGATATTCCGCAACGCTTCTGCGCTGCAACTCCACTACTTTCCAAAGACTCTGGTTGAAGTGGCACGGTTTTTTAAGGGTGTTTTTATAGATTAACAAGATTTCTGCTTCTTGGGCAGGAAAAGAGTCTTGAGAACCCGTCTAATCATCTTTGTGACCTTTGGTAATAAAGAGAGCAAAGCGTTTCTGAAAACTACCCATAGGAAAATGTTCGCTACTCTTTCTATTTCCTTTTACTTTCTTTTCTCCCTCTTCATTTCGCTCTTTTTTTTCTGTTGCTTATAATCTTTTTTCTTTTCCTTTTTTTTCGAAACTTCACCTCTACTTTTCTTTTCTTTTTTTCGTGTTGAAAGCGTAGAGAGATAAGGAGAGACGAGACAGAGAGAGGCTGAGGGTAAAAGTGAGGGTAGTTTACGAGGTGTGGGGGAATGCAGCAATGAGGAGGAATGAGAGGGCGGTGCGGTGGCGGTACTCTGCGTGTGAGGGCAAGGCTTAGGTCGGCAAGGGTGTGGTGAGGCATGCGGAGGCCTTGAGACGGTGAAAGAAGACAGGGACAAAGGAGAGCTTCATGGAAGGATAAGAAGTGGTGTGGAGTTTTATTGGTTGGGCTGGAATGGACGAATATAATGGCAAAAAGATAAGACAAAAGATAAGAGAAATTTTACTGGTTTGGCTTAGAATGGACACTTATAGAAAGATAGACAAAAAATAAGAGAAGATAAGAAATTTTACTGGTTTGGGTTGGAATAGATGAAGATAACGACAGATAAACAAAAGATAAGAGATAATAAGAAGTTTTATGGATAAGAAGTTTTATGGTGTGGTTTGATAAAGACGCTTACATAGGTAGATACAGACAGGTACTAGGTACTACATTTAATTTATAAGGGTAACGATGAAGAGGAGATGAAGGAGGACTTAGGAAAAGATAAGTATTTGGTGAAGGTAAAGGAGGAAAGGAAGAATGTAATTAAATAAAGGAGGAAAGAGGGGAAGGAAGGCAGTTAAGACTACATAACCTGCACGTGTCTTAATTCAAGGTCACTCTAGGGTAATTAAGGCACACCTGAGGGGAGGGTGAATACAGGTGAGGCTGATGCAAGGTACAAACAAAGAGGGAATATTTAACAAGTAGGTACTCTTATTTCCCTACGGCACTCCTGTTACGAAATGAGTTAAAATTCTCTCTCTCTCTCTCTCTCTCTCTCTCTCTCTCTCTCTCTCTCTCTCTCTCTCTCTCTCTCTCTCTCTCTCTCTCTCTCTCTCTCTCCTCTCTCTCTCTCTCTCTCTCTCTCTCTTAATTATATTTCGGAATTTGCTTATTCACGTGACACACACACACACACACACACACACACACACACACACACACACACACACACACACACACAAGGAGAGCGATTTGATGCGGGACTAAAGAACAAGTCCCTTTAAAGAGAATGGGATCCTTTAAATCGAACATGAACCTATACAATTCTCTCTCTCTCTCTCTCTCTCTCTCTCTCTCTCTCTCTCTCTCTCTCTCTCCTCTCTCTCTCTCTCTCTCTCTCTCTAACTGTACCCCTTCACACAATGTAGCATAATCCCACATAACGAAGACGGATATTGGCATTAGCGATTGTTGTGTGGCTCTTATAATGCAAGGATGCTATTTCAAATAAACCCACACACTCTCCCACACACCCCGCATCTTTTTATCTTCATTGTGTCCTTGTCCTGTTATGCAATTCTCTTATCCTTCTCTACTATTATTTTCTACTTCCTTCATTCTCTCTTCTCCCTCTCCTCCTCCTCCTCCTCCTCCTCTTCTTCTTCTTTTTTTTTATGTTTGTCTTCTTCTTAGTTTTGTTTGTGTTGTTTTTAATGTTATTTGTTTTTTTTTTGTTTTGTTTTTGTTTCCCGTTTTTTTTTTCTCTCTCTCTCTTTCTTTGTGTTTCTTTTTCTGTTTTTGTTGTTTCTTTTTTTCTTCTTTTTTTATTTATTTTTTCTTCCTTCTCCTTATCTTCCTTCTGCTCCTCCTCCTCCTCCTCCTCCTCCTCCTCCTCCTCCTCCTCCTCCTCCTCTCCTCCTCCTCCTCCTGTGATTACAAAAGATGTGACCGACTGATACTTCTTCTTCTTCTTCTTCTTCTTCTTCTTCTTCCTCTTCTTCTCCTCCTCCTCCTCCTCCTCCTCCTCCTCCTCCTTCCCTGTCCTCGCACTCAAAAAAAACAGAAGGCGCCGGCACAAAATTATATTATATCTAACGACACCAATGATATACATCCTCCTCTTCCTCTTCCCCCACTTTCATTACCTTTCTTCCTCTTCCTTCTCCTCCTCCTTCTGCGTCTTCTCAATCATAACATTACAATTTATTTTTTTTCCCCTACTTCTTTCCTTCACTTTCATTTCCTCCATCTCTTCCTCATTCCTTAACCTCCCTCCTCCTCCTCCTCCTCCAGGTGCATAGCCGTAACCTCGCTCCCTCCCGCCCTTTCCTCGCCCTTCTCACTCTCTCTCCCACGGGAACTTGTGGTGGTCATAACTTTCGGAAACGCCACAAGTGAACACCCATTAAAACTCGGGTTACCTTTCAGAACACCTGTGGAAACTTACCTCACACAACATTCGCACGTATCCATATATTTCGTGTGTGTGTGTGTGTGTGTGTGTGTGTGTGTGTGTGTGTGGTGTGTGTGTGTGTGTGTGTTGTAAACTCCCTACTCCTCTCTCTCTCTCTCTCTCTCTCTCTCTCTCTCTCTCTCTCTCTCTCTCTCTCTCTCTCTCTCTCTCTCTCTCTCTCTGTGGGTGTGTGTAAACGTGCGTGAGAGAGAGAGAGAGAGAGAGAGAGAGAGAGAGAGAGAGAGAGAGAGAGAGAGAGAGAGAGAGAGAGAGAGAGAGAGAGAGAGAGAGAGAGAGAGAGAGAGAGAGAGAGAGAGAGAGAGAGAGAGAGAGAGAGAGAGAGAGAGAGAGAGAGAGAGAGAGAGAGAGAGAGAGAGAGAGAGAGAGAGCAACCTTCGCAAAAAAAAATCAAATCACGTGACAAAAAAAAAACTATCAAGCAAACGAAAACAAACACACAAACACACACACATCAACAAAATGACAGTTAAATAATACGATAATAGCAGGAAATTGTCCTAATATTGCACACCTTGATAAAAAAAAAATAATAATGAAAAAAAAGAAAACAATGAGGCAGGTAATGGAGGTGAGGAGTAGCGATGCATACGAGCACCTTCACCCTAATGAGGACAGGTAGCTCGCTCAGGTGTTCCGCAGTGCCTTGCTATTGAACTTACGTGACCGTGATTGCAGGTAAGCCTTTAATGGAATCACGTCACCTGTATATCTACCTGGGTGTTTGTTTGTGTGTGTGTGTGTGTGTGTGTGTGTGTGTGTGTGTGTGTGTGTGTGTGTGTGTGTGTGTGTGTGTGTGTGTGTGTGTGTGTTTCCCTCTACCGAGATAGTGTTATTTTGTTGTATGCATTTCTTATGTTATTTTATTATCTATAGTTTTATTTTTTTCCGGTTCTTGATTTTACTGCGTGTTTTTGTAACTTTTATGTTTCTTTTATCACATTTAGTGTCTTTTTTTTCCATGTACCTATTAATTTCTTCCTTGCTTCCTTCTTTTTTTACGTTCTTTCTTTCTTTTTCTTCCTTTTCCTTCTCTCTTTTCTTTCTTTTATTTTCTTTCCATAATTAGGGACTGTCACGTGTAGGCCTTCTTACAGCTCTCCATATTTCCCTAAATTTTTATATGGCTTTGAAAACTATTGAATAACTCCTTAACTATGCATATTTTCAAATAAAATCAAAAGAACTGCTTCCAGATCTACGGTTCCTTTGATGGTAATTGCAAACCAAGTAATTTCTTAGTGCTGAGATGCATCAAGAACATAATACACAAGGATGTAAAATAAAGGAAGCTGCAAGATTCCGTTATGTCTACACCTGACACTCCCTGTAGAAAACACACCTGTAAAAAAACACACCTGACTATTTCCACTTATCATCTCCATCCACAAATCTATCTAATGTTTTAAAGCTCTCTAATGACGCGGCACTAACAGCCTGATTACTGAGATCATTTCATTCACCTACCACTCTGAGTTTTTGCCCTCTTTTAAAATCTAACTTCATCGAGCTTGAACAGTTTTATTTACTTAAGGCCAACGTGAAATTTAATTAGACTCGCACCAATCCCCTCTTTCTCTTAGCTCGAGATGGTCTTTTGTTTCCTTGAACTCATCCCAAGCACGCCCCTCATGGCCGCTCTGAAGGAGGGACTCAAGGATGTGCTCCTCCTCCTCCTCCTCCTCCTCCTCCTCCTGCTCCTCCTCCTCTTCCTCCTCCTTCTCCTTCTCCTCCTCCTCCTCCTCCTCCTAGTCCTCCAGTCTGTAATGCATTCTCATGACAAATTTGTGTGTGTGTGTGTGTGTGTGTGTGCGTGTGTGTATGTGTGTGTGTGTGTGTGTGTGTGTGTGTGTGTGTGTGTGTGTGTGTGTGTGTGTGTGTGTGTGTGTGTGTGTGTGTGTGTGTGTGTGTGTGTGTGTGTGTGTGTGTGTCATGTCTCGCCACCACACCCAGTTGTCCTCTCTTTTTCTCGCTCGCTTAAAATCCTTCCATCATTTCTCTCTTACTGTCTCCCTCTCCCTCTCCTTCTGTCTCAAAAACGTGCCTCCACTCTTCCGCTTCCTTCGCCCTTAATCACCCACATCTCCATCTGGCCACACCTTCCACACCTGCCGCCCCACCTTCCACGTGCTCCGGAAACCCAGGTGAACCGCAATGACGCGATTACTTGACTGGAAAAGGTGTCACGGGCTAATTAATTAAGATTATCTGTTACCTAACCAGATATAATCGTTTGGAATCATTGCTAATAGGCCTGTAGTGTGTGTGTGTGTGTGTGTGTGTGTGTGTGTGTGTGTGTGTGTGTGTGTGTGTGTGTGTGTGTGTGTGTGCCTTCCCCAGCGACCCCCGTCTCCCCCCTTCACCCCCTTCCGAGGTCACCGGTGGGCGTGGCCGTTTCCCAGGGTCACGTGACGCCCTTCGTATATAACTAGATGGCGGGAGGGCGGCACGCACATTCCCTCCAGCGGCGTTCCTCAGAATGTGGTGTAGAACCGTGAGTGTTTCGTGAGCCGCTCCTTCCCTGGTGGTGGTTCGTGTGAGGCGCTGGTTCTTAGTGTTCTCAGCGTGACGTGACAGCACACACACACACACGCGCTCGCACACACACACACACACACACACACACACACACACACACACATACTCACACACGCGCGCGCGCGCGCGAAACCCCCTTACAAAGAGATCTGACCAATAATGCCTCAGTAATTTGTCAAGGTAAACAAAATATAAGAACATAAGAACATAAAGGAAGCCGCAAGAGGCCAGTAGACCTACACGTGACAGTCCTAGAAGAAGTGAAAGTTACCAGTGCTGTATTCACAACCAGTGTCTAAAAAGAGAAATCCTAAATTTTACGTGAGAGGAAAAAAAGGAAATTCTTGAGTGATGATAAACATAAAAAAAGAGAAGACTCATTGTCGTTGCGTCAACACGATTTTCACATTTTTTATCACATTTTGTCAGCGAGAGTGAGAGGGAAGGCAGAGAGAGTGAGAACGAGAGAGAGCGTGACGCAGGTGATCATAAGGTAACACAAGGTAATGACCTCTCATATTGCAGGTACTTCTGGTGTGTGCTTGGGTGGGGGTGTTGGCGCAGACGAGCAAGCCACGTGACGACCCCCAGGGCACCACCACAGTCGTGCCCATCCTGCGACACATCAACAAGCTGAACGGGGACGGCTCCTACACCTACGGATTCGAAGCTGCCGATGGGACGTTTAAGCTGGAGACGCGTGATGCCCTTGGAAACGTGAAGGGGAAGTTTGGCTACACTGATAACGAGGGGAAGCTCAAGGTAGTGGAATATGCAGCGGGTAACGGGACTGGATTCGAGACTCAGTCCGATGTGATATCCTCGGAATCCACGCCGCCTTCCTTCGACACCAAGCTGCTCTCCGACTTCTCTTCAAGACGAGCTCAGAGACCGCAAAAGCAAGTGAAGCGCCAGCAGTCCTCTTCCTCTCCTTTCCCTCCTCCTCTCTCGTCCTCAGATTTCCCACAGCCGTCACCCCAGATAACCAGCCGTGCCCAGCCCACGCCTCACCCCCAGCTCCCTGCAGAGGCGGAGTCCCATGATGTCTTCGTTCCCCCAGTTCGATCCTCACCCCACTACCACCTTTAGACCTCAGAGGCGCCAGAGACCTCAGCGGCAGCGTCAGACACCCAGGCGCCACCCTACGTTCAGACCCACCTCCACCCCTCAGTCTGAGGAACCCCAGCCCAACCCCCAGCCTCAACCTACTTCCAGGCCCCGGTTCCGCCCCCAGCTTCCATCACACACTGATTTTGAGCCCCAGCCCCAGTTTGGATCTCAGTTCCCTCCCCAGGATGATGACTTCCAACCCCAGCATCAACCTCAGGACACTTTCAGACCACAGTTCCTCCCCGGCACTCAGCCTCAGCTCACCTTTGTGCCTGATTTTACTACTCAGCACCAGTCAGAGTCAGACCCACAACCACAGCCCACCTTCAAACCCAGATTCCCCTCCCGGCCAGCATTCAGACCCCAGACTCCTGCGGCAAGACCCTCTGCCTTCCCTCCGCCGGTCGAGGAGCCCCAGCAGTTCCTCAGGAGAAAGGCAGAACAAGATCAGGATCAAGATGGAGAGCCACAACACATATTTCCGAGCCCTCAGTTCGCCACCAATCCGTTCCCCGCAGTTTGGTTCTCGATTCCCACAAGCGGATCAAGGTAGCCAGCAGTTCCCATCCCAGCCCATCCTCCCCAAAACCCCACAGTTTCCCAGGAGGCTTCCAGGAGGCTCTGGTTTCGCTGGTACTAGTAGATTTCCACTCCATAAGAATGAAGGAGCCTCGGCAGAGAAGAACACACCGCCTTCATTCCCAGCCTCCCCCTCCCAGCCATCTGGCGTCTTACCCGCTGGGACCTTCTCTATCCCCAGACCTGGGCGTCCTCTGAGACCCACTCCAGTAAGTCCCAAGCCTCAGAGAGTCCCCAGTGCCCAGGAGGCTCCCTTCTTCCCCCGGCAGCCCCAGTTCAGTCCACAGACCCCTCAGTTTCACGGGCAGGAGCCTTCCAAGTTCGATGATTTTGATGGGTGATTTTGCTTTTCAACAGGATCCGTCTCAGTTTGGACAGGACCCAGCCCAGTTTGGTCCACCGGCACCTACATTCACACGTAAGCCACAGTTCGAGAGGGATCCGTCACCTTTCGGCCAAGGGGCACCACACTTCGGTGGTCAAGGGATTTCATCCTTCGGTCAAGGAGTGTCCCAGCCTAGCCAGGGAGCGTCAGTGTTTGTGCAACAGTCACCACAGTTTGGCCAGGGACAGGGGAAGCCACAGTTTGGCGTAGGGCAAGGACAAGGAACACCACAGATTAGTCCAGCAGCACCGCACTTTGGCCAGGGACAAGGAGCACCACAATTTGGCCAAGGACAAGGAGCACCACAGTTTGGCCTAGGACAAGCTAAGCCACAGTTCGGCCAAGGCCAAGGAACACCACAGTTCAGTCCTGTAGCACCACACTTTGGGCAAGGACAAGGAACACAGTTTGGCCAAGGACAAGCACAAGGAGCACCACGACCAACCCCAGTACCATCACACCCTGACCAAGTAGCACCGCAGTTTGGTCAAGGAACAGCACTGTTTGGTCAAGGTGCACACTTCGACTTCGGCCAAAACGTGTCACCATTTGGCCAGGGAGCATCACACTTTGGTCAGGGTTTGTCACAGCCCGACCAAGGTCCCCATAATTTTGATGAAGCTGCACCACAACCAGCCCAACCCAAGCCGCAGCCTGGTCGAGGAACGTCAAGGTTTGGTCAGGGGAGGCCAACATCTAGTCGTGGAAGGCCGCAAGCGGGCAGAGGCACGTCGCCATTTGATCAGGAGCTTGACAAATCCGGCCAGGATGCCTCCAGTGCCAACCGAGGCACGTCACGGTTCGGCCAGAGCAGACCTAGGGTAGGCCAGAGGCAGTTTGGTCGCAGGCCACAAACTTCCCAGAAAACGCCCCAGTTCGGCGAAACAGCGCCCCCGTCCACACACAAGAAGCCTGAGTTTGACAAGAAGCTTGAAGAGGAGGAAAAGCCTGTGTTTGGACAGCAGCCTGCCTTCCCTCAACAGCCTGCCTTTGGACAACAGCCTGCATTCCTGGGACAGCCACAGTTCCTACCACAGCCTTTCGCTGGTCAGGGCTTCGGTCTCGTCAGTCCAGAACAGATCAAGCAGATTCAGCAGCAGGGGGGACGCTTCAGGCCCCAACTAGTAGTTCCTCAGCAGGGCTTCCCAGCGCAGGGCTTCCAAGGGTTCCCAGTCCACCCCCAGCAGAGATTTGGCGTTCCCCTGACCGCAGGGCAGTCCTTCCTCGGAACTCAGCCTTTTTTCAACCCATCCCAGCAATCAAGCTTCGCTGACGACGCAAAGGAGAGTGACGACACGCACGACAAGGAGTCCTAAGAGGCGCTCCGAGCACGCATCGTCGCTCACCCTTCAGTAAATGATCCTTGTGAACCGTGATTGGGTGTTGTGATTGAGCAGCGAGACATTTAAGCTGGTGAGGGTGTGGGAAGTGCCGGGGGACCTGGACACTGATGGAGTGGTGGAGAGGATGGTGTTAGTGGTGCAGGGGTGCTGGTGTGTGACACGTTATTTCAGTGGCGATTTGCAGTAAACTAAATATTCGAATGAGAAAAATGAAACGTTCTAGTTATGACATAAGAACATAAGAACATACGGAAATCCGAGAAGCTGCAAGAAGCCAGCAGGTCTACACGTGGCAGTCCGTTTCAAACATACACACCTATGTCCACCTATCATCCCTATCCATAAATGTACCTAATCTTATAACCAGACAAAATTGAGGATAAAAGCAGACGTCATATGACTTTGTAATTATAGTACATCAATCAATCAATCAATCAAAAAGGTCTGACAGAGAGAGGTAAGGCGGGATCAAGGAAACAAGAACCACATTAAATTCTTTAAAAGCATATTTCATCCCTTAAAAAGATTATATTAAGTTAATTCTTCTCACAACCGAAAACTTATCCATCAGAAAACCCTTACCACACCTTCAGGAGAAAACAATCCCACACACTGTCCTAATTCACTCCCTCTCCCATGCACACATTCCGCACCTCCATGCCTTCGAGTCCCCAAAGACGCGAGCCAACCCTGAGCACCGCACTATAAATCACCAGAACCTCTTTATCTTAAGCAAACCAGGAGGGAAATAAACAAGAGACTATCGGGCGTGAGGGAGGGACTAGGCCAAACCTTCCCTCTTCTCTTCTGGGTCACTAGACTCACTACGAAATTCCTCTCCCAGCAAAACACTGAATAAAAAGTTAGGGCGGCACATAAACTTGGGGTCCTGCCACAGTTAAGATGTCCCGGCAACGAGTAAGCAAACCACTTGTGGCGAAATACAAGTCAACTTTTAATATAGAAGTCAGGATAGCAAGAGAGATGATGTGAAAATTAAACTAGAATTTCCCTCTCAATATTGAAGTTAGAAGAAAAGAACAGCACAAGAAAAAAAAAATCACTCTTGAAAGGAAAATTGAACAAGAAACAGAAAAGTCGAAAAGAGTTAATATAGAAACATCCCAAAATTTCATTCTCAATATGAAACTAAAATTGACCAACGAAAAAAAAAAGTTAGAAGAAAAAGATAACATGATCAAGAAAACAAAAAAAAATACACTCAATATGAAAGTAAAATCAAGAAAAATAACAGTATAAAAAGAATAGACACAATATCACTGTCAACATGAAGGTCAGAATAACCAAACCTAGAAAAGATAGCAAAACAAAAAATACTAAAGCTTAATGAACTCACAACACGCAAACAACATTACGAAAACAAGAACACAAGCACGAAAAGTTGATAAAAAAAAAAAGAGCAACAATTCCCCACCAACGCGAAATAAAGAAAACGAAAACATGAGACAGAAAATAAGAAAACCAACGTCTGAATTCCTCTAATTTATTAAACCCGTCATTGTTGTCTTTGGGAAACGATCCTTGACTGTATTCTTCATTGCTTTTTCTTATCGATCCCTTTTTTTTTTTTTTATCTCTTATTGTTTCGTCCTTCTTCATCTGCTGGTGCCGAGTGACTGCCTCCACGTATTGAATGGCGAGACGGTCCTTGCAATAAAGAATATAATCCCAATGAGATGTTTTTGTTGATGCTTTTTTGTGGAGAGAGAGAGAGAGAGAGAGAGAGAGAGAGAGAGAGAGAGAGAGAGAGAGAGAGAGAGAGAGAGAGAGAGAGAGAGAGAGAGAATAACGGAATGTCAAATGAGAGTGAGAGGAAATGACAGTGAGTGAAAAAAAGGGAGATGGAGACCGGAAGGGAGTGGAGGAAGAAGAGGGAGGGTGAGGTTAAACTGAAGGAAGGCATGAGGGTGAAAGTGAATGAGAGAGAGAGAGAGAGAGAGAGAGAGAGAGAGAGAGAGAGAGAGAGAGAGAGAGAGAGAGAGAGAGAGAGAGAGAGAGAGAACTAAAATAAACAAAGAGGAACAAGAGATAATGAAATATAGAAGAAAAACATAAAATAAGAAAAATACATGGAAAAAACAAAACAAAAAAGAATCAAAACAAAGATAACAATAACAACAAAGAAATGAAAACTTACACACACAAGACAAAAATACAATGAACGTAAATCAATATGAAGAAGAAAAGAAAAGAAAAGTGAGAGGAGACAAGATGACAAGATTAGAGACACCAGAGAGAGAGAGAGAGAGAGAGAGAGAGAGAGAGAGAGAGAGAGAGAGAGAGAGAGAGAGAGAGAGAGAGAGAGAGTTGGGGTCAGTAACTCTAGCCAAAATCATGTTTGCTTACACACTTCCCAAATACTTCACGTTCCCCGCATGTGTGTGTGTCCCTCTTACTCCCCATCACCTTCCTACCACGTGGACACACACACACACACACACACACACACACACACACACACTCTCGCTCTCTCTCTCTCTCTCTCTCTCTCTCTGGTTCTTCGTGGTGTGTGTGTGTGTGTGTGTGTGTGTGTGTGTGTGTGTGTGTTAACCTAATGTTTGTTTGACTGACTGACTGACTGATTGACTAACGGACTGTTGTAGTGATTGGGTAAATAATTGACTGACTGACTGACTGACTGACTGACTGACTGACTGACTGACTGACTAATGGACTGTTCTAGTGATTGGGTGACTGACTGACTGACTAACTGACTGACTGACTGACTGACTGACTGACTGACTTGGTATTTGGCTGTATGGCTAGGTGACAATTTTGACTGACCGACTTACTGACTTAAACGACTCAGTGCAGTTTATAACCGGATGTTCAGATTACTTTCCACTTCCTGAGTGACTTGACAAACCAACAAGTGACTCACGATTCCCGTTTCTTCTGCAGGTGATGTGGCTAAGGTGTGGCAGGTGTGGCAGAGGCGTGGCAAGTGTGGTAGAAGTGTAGTATAAATGTGGTAGAAGTCTGGTTAGGTGTGGTAGAAGGGTGGCTAGGTGTGGCTAAAGTGTGGTAGAGGTGTGGTAGATACAAATACCATACACTACTGAAGGGGTGATCGGATGTAGAATAGTAGATGTGGTAGATATTGGTAGAGTGAGATAACAGAGACTGCCGCAACGTGACAGAGTGTAGAAAACTAGTAGGTGTGGTAGAGATGTGGCTAATCTAGTGTGGTGCTGTAATAGTGTGACGCGTGTGTGGTAAGATGTGACACAGAGCGTGGTGTGTTTACGGTTATGTGGCAACATGCGATGTGAAGTGATGTGAAGTGTGACGGGGTGTTATTGAGATCGTGTGGTAAGCTGTGTGTGTGTGTGTGTGTGTGTGTGTGTGTGTGTGTGTGTGTGTGTGTGTGTGTGTGGGGCAAGCAAAGTGCGTGCCTAGGTACCAGAGGGGCAACACTGCAGTGACCTCTAATCCACAGGTGACAAAGGTGAGGGGCTGCCAGGTGTGCTTCAGGTGTGTGTCAGGTGTGTCAGGCAGGTGAGGGTGTGGCGCCGGAACTCCCGAGGGGAAAGTGTCAGGTTGTGAAATGAAAGGAAAATGTTAGAAAAATTATGCAAGAGGGGGGGGAGAAAAAAAAACATGATTATAGAAGTCAGAGATCAGAGTTACGAAAAAAAAATACAATAGAAATAAAAATTAGAAGCAGCGGTACTGAAATGATATGATAGAAAGAAACTGAGAGAAATACAGAAATAAATAAAAAAAATGTACATGTAAAGTAAGAAGTACACAAAATAACAAACAAATAGATAAATAAATAAATAAAAAGAAACATTGCAATCACTAAATGAATCAATAGACAAATGAATAAATAAAAACTCTTTCATCAATTTTTTGTTCATTAACATTTAAAAAGAGAAAAAAAAATATCGAA
>NC_087169.1:16858641-16921141 GCF_035594125.1 Scylla paramamosain
GAGAGCAGGGACTCAAACCCGCCCTCCTTTACTTTGCATTCTGAGACACATTCGCATCACATTTGTACATTATTTTAACTTTCCTGTGCTTTATTCATGCTTCTAGTGGTGGTGGTGGTGGTGGTAGCGGTGATGGTAGTGGTGGTAGAGGTATTTATTTTCGTTATTTCCTACTTTCTTCTTGCTTTAATTGAGGGTGTGTTAAGATAATTGTAATGGTGATGGTGGTGCTGACTGTTGATAATGAAGGTATAATTTTCATCATCTCTAACCAGCACTCTATGTATTTATGTATTCTTCTATTTTATCTATTCATTATTACAATCTTGTGCGTGCGTTCTTGACCTACACCGCCGCCAGACAATTCTTTCTGCAATTCTTCTATTTTCTTTTTTCCGTCGTTGGCTTACCGTAGGTGGTCGGCTTCTGAGTGTTTGGTAACTGTAACAATGATGACGGTAACAACTCACAACCTTTACCTTCTTCAAAATAATAAATAAATAAATAAATAAACGAATAAATAAATAAATAAAAACTTCATTAACTTTGTTTACACTCGTATTACAAATCTCAAAACACGATAATCTTCCATTTTATTCATTCATTGCTTTTAATTCATTCATTTCCCTTGCCATCTCACACTAACACCTTTATAGACAGTTCTTAACCCCCTTAATAACACTCACTAGCTGCTGTGGAATTCAATAATAAACTTTTTTTTTTTTCACACACACATTTTAAAAACTCAAAACATCTCGATATATTTAACTATTTTATCATTCCTTCTATTTCGCACTAGCACCTTTAAGAACAGTCCTTAACCGCCTAACTGACACTCACTCATCACTGTGGAATTCAATAAAAACCCAAGTGGAGAAGGAAAAATCACACGCTTAATTGAGGCACGAGGCAAGGGGGAGGCGAGCCAAGCAGGTGAGGTGAAGTGAGAAAAGGCAAGGTGGCTACACGTGCTTATCTGAACAACGACGTATGTAGAGAAGGAGGAGGAGGAAAAGAATAAAATAAATATAAATGAAAGAAAAGTAAAGTTGGAGGCAATATGCGGTGAGGATGGGGAGGAACAATAGAAGAGGAGGATGAGAAGAAGAACAAGAAGAACAAGAACAAGAAGAACAAGAAGAACAAGAAGAACAAGAACAAGAAGATAAGGATGGTGGTGATGATGATGGTGATGGTGGTGGTAGTGATGGTGACTCGTCTACATGATAAATCGAGGAAGTCAAATGAATAAGCCAAACACGATGACCCTTTTGATAACGAATCCCATGACGTGTGTGTGTGTGTGTGTGTGTGTGTGTGTGTGTGTGTGTGTGTGTGTGTGTGTGTGTGTGTGTGTGTTCTCTTGTCTCCACGCACGAGAATAACCGACTACTACTAGTTATACCAGATGATATTTTACTTTTTTGTTTTAACTAACCACATAGAGAGATTAGCAAACAAACAAACAAAAGCAAAACAAACAAGGACAGAACATAAGAAATCAAACAAAAGCAAACAAACAAACGCTGACTACACACACACACACACACACACACACACACACACACACACACACACACACACACACACACACACGCGCGAACCCACAACCATCCCCACTACCACCCCTACGCCCTTCAGTAACAGGTTCGAGGTTCCTGAGGTCGTCACTCGCTAGGACAAGATTAGAGGCGCCCCTACACCCTTGTGGACGTGCGGCAAGGCAGGCAGGTATCGGGGGAAGTGGCCGTGAGGGAAGGGAGTGTACTGTGTCCCATCCAACCTGCCAAGACTCACGATACCATGAACTCATTCTCGCCTCGCCAAGGTCCTCTTCGTTCTCTGTCTCCGCGTCCCTGTCACCGTCCCCTACGTTATCAGAGGGCCTGGGTGAGATTAAGGTTAAGGACTGGAAGATAAAAGAAAGAGAGGAAAGTAGGCAGAACAGGTGACAGGTTTTTGTGTCCTTGTGCTTTCTCTTCTGTCTGTCCCTGTCTTCGTTCTCTGTGCTGTGAAAATAATAGGGAAAACTGAGTGGTATTAAGGTGGAGGAGAGGGAAGTGAAGAAGGAAGATAGGTACAGGTAAAAATAACATGTTTTATATTTTAAGTTCACTGTCTCTGTGTTCCTGTCTTCGTCCCCTGTGCTATGAAAATAAATAGGAAGGAGTGGTGGAGGATAGAGGATGAGAAAGAGAGGAACACAGATACTGGTAATAGGTAACAACTGAAATACTGAAGAAATATCGACTCATTCTGCATTCATCCAAGTTCTTACGTCTGTGTGTCGCTGTCTCCGTCCTCTGTACCATCAAAATAAAGAGAAACTTCACGATAATAAGAAATGGTAGAGAACAGAGGAAGATTAACGGAGGAAGATCGATAGAAAAGTTAATATTAAGGGGCGATAGAGGATAAAGAAAGAGTGCGAGAAAGGAAGACAGGCTGAGGTAACAGTTTGGCACATTAGCATAAATTTGGTAATGAAATACTGAGGGATTATAATTCAGTTAGTTTAGCATTCACTCAAGGCTGTGTGTCTGTTGCTGTCTCCGTCTTCAATGCTATCAAAATATGAGAAAAGTGGGAGGTATTAATAGGATGCGAGAGAGAGAGAGAGAGAGAGAGAGAGAGAGAGAGAGAGAGAGAGAGAGAGAGAGAGAGAGAGAGAGAGAGAGAGAGATTCAACGCCCCCTTTCTTTTTTTTTTTGTCATATTTCTAAATTTTACGAATATATTTACCACCCGAAAGAGAGAGAGAGAGAGAGAGAGAGAGAGAGAGAGAGAGAGAGAGAGAGAGAGAGAGAGGTAAAGAAGGCTAAGAAACACACTATAACGTTTTAGTAAAGCAAATAAGCACAGAACTACAGCTTGATAATTACTCTTGCATTCATCGAAGGCTTCGTCATTGTAATTCTAGTCTTTCTATAATGAATGTGGGGTTAAATTTAGTAATACCACTGGGAGCTGTTCATTGCGTATGTATGTGTGTATATGTATGTGTGTATGTATGTATGTGTATGTATGTGTCTATCTGCCAACTTATCTATCTACTTATCTGTCTACCTCTTTATCAGTCTCTCTCTCTCTCTCTCTCTCTCTCTCTCTCTCTCTCTCTCTCTCTCTCTCTCTCTCTCTCTCTCTCTCTCTCTCTTTAGAGGCCTTTAAACTCTCTCTCTCTCTCTCTCTCTCTCTCTCTCTCTCTCTCTCTCTCTCTCTCTCTCTCTCTCTCTCTCTCTCTCTCTAGTCAGTAGTGAACTCGCAAGACGGTCATAAGGAGGAGGAGAAGGAGGAGGAGAAGGAGGAGGAGAAGAGGGGAAGAGGAGGGGAAGCAGGGGGAGGGAAGAATGACGCAGGAATGTCAACAGCCAGTTGGGGCAGGGGGAGTTGCTCAGGGAGGAGGGGAGTACTGGATCGGATATATCTGGTTTTGCTTGTGGGGAGGAGAAGGAGGAGGGAGGGAAGGGAGGGGAGAAGTGATTTGATAAGGTCTCTGGGGTGTGAGAGAGAGAGAGAGAGAGAGAGAGAGAGAGAGAGAGAGATGTGCATGGGTGTGGACCGATGAACTGATGGGTCTGTGGGAGGAGGAAGAGGAAGAGGAGGAGGAGGAGGAGGAGGAGGAGGTTGTGATGGTGACAGTGGTGCATTTTTATTAACGTGTAACTTATACTTCCTGCATTGAGGTCCAGGGAAGAAGAAGAAGAAGAAGAAGAAGAAGAAGAAGTAAAGCAGGGGGGCAGGAGGAGGGAGAGAAGGAGGGGGAGAAAAGCGTGTCTCCATTTCATAACTTCACTATTCACGTGTGTGTGTGTGTGTGTGTGTGTGTGTGTGAACTTGAAGGTGATGCAACACTGTGTTTATGTTACAGGGGCGTCACTCTGTCCCGGGGCCGATGATCTTAATAGCTGTCAGTCATGTAGTAGTAACTGTAGTAGTGATAGTAGTAGTAGTAGTAGTAGTAGTAGTAGTGGTAGCAGTTGTGGTTGTTGTGGTTGTAGTAGTAATAGTAGTTGTAGTTGTTGTTGTTGCTGTTGTTGTTGTTGTCGTTGTTGTTGTTTTGTTGTAGTAGTAGGATTATTATTATTATTATTAGTAGTAGTAGTAGTAGTAGTAGTAGTAGTAGTAGTAGTAGTAAATATCTCTCTCTCTAAATAACACTTAATTCCTGTAATCTACACACAAGCACACACCTGGGAGCGGTAAACAAATCCCTCATAACTGGCAACACTGAGGTGGCGTTGGGTAACACTCTCTGTTTACATCCTTCCTCCCCAAAACATACGAGAGCTGACGAAGTGTTTGCTCCTCCATGCATCACAAACACGGACTTTTCGAAATCATAAGACATTAAAAGGGTTTATTACGTGAAATAATTGGTAAATGGCGATAAATATACGTAAATTACTGGAAAATCATGCAGAGTAATGTATAAGACTTAATATAACATGACTAAAATTCAAGTTATATCGTGATCTAACAAACCCTGATTTCAACTTGATTTAATCCTACCTAAACTAAATCTAGACTAACTTAAACCGAGCATATCAAATCTTAACCAAAAGTAACATTTTCAGATTCAAATTTGTTAAACCTAACTTTACATTAACCTGACCTAACATGATCCAGCGCACATCTTACCTGACTTTACATTAACCTGACCTAACATGATTCAGCGCACACCTTACCTGACCTAATGTAACGTAATATTTTCAAGCATAAACTTTACCCGACCAGACTGTACCTCAACCTGACGTAATCTGAAGTAACCTATACCTAACCTAATGTATCATAGCACTATCAAAGACACGTATAACAAGAAAGACCCAAACATTAACTTTCTTTACCTGACATTACCTTAAACTGACGTAAACCTAAGCTAAACCTAACTAAACACTATGGCGTGTAACAAGGAAGATCCAAACTTAAACTTCACCATAACCTGACCTAATCTGAAGTAACCTGTACCTTACCTAACCTATCATAACACTCTCAAAAGCACATGTAAAAAGGAGTACCCAAGCATTAAATTTACCCAACCAAACTTCCCCTAACCAAGCCAAATCTGACAGAACAATTACGTAAACCCAAGATATCATAACACATTCAAAGGCACATGTAACAAGGAACGGACGCAAGCCACGGGATGAATAACACATGACCCGGATCTTAAAAACACCCCTTTACTTCCCAGACCCGCCTTGCTGCTAACCGCGCCATACCGAGTCACCTCTACACTTCGCGAGTAAGTTTCTCTTTCCGCGTCTCCAGGAGGACGTCGCCCGCTGCGCCTCCCCGGCAGAGAATAGCCAAGCATAGCACAAGGCCGGCCACGTGCGGGTGCCTGCTGATGACGCGACGGGAGGAGAGACACGGGCACTTTCTGTATTTATCTATTAATTTATTTCATCTTATTTTATTTTTACTTATTTATCTATTTAATTTTGGTTCAGTCAGCGGTAGGCAAGTTCAGTTTCATTCAGTTAAGAACCACTTCTGCCTTGCCTTGCCTTGGCTTGCCTTGCCTTGCCTTGCCTTGCCTTGCCTTCAGTCTAAAATATCGTTCAGTAAATAGTAACCTTCGCTAATAATGCCTCTTTCTCCATCCCCCTCCACTCCTCCTCTCTCTCTCTCTCTCTCTCTCTCTCTCTCTCTCTCTTCTCTCTCTCTCTCTCTCTCTCTTCTCTCTCTCCCTCTCTCTCTCTTCTCTCTCTCTCTCTCTCTCTCTCTCTATTTTTCCCCGCGGGTGCTGCCTCGCAGTGACTGGTTAGGCAGGTGCCCAACAAAAAATATTCGAGCTTCATCTGTAAGACTTGGCGTGTAAATCTCACGAACGCCAAGGATGTCAGGAGGTGAGCAGCCAAACGGGATTCATGAGGGTGGTAATAGTATCATTGTAGTGGTGGTGATGGTGGTAGTAGTAGTAGTAGTAGTAGTAGTAGTAGTAGTATAGTAGTAGTTAGTATCTTCAATGTCATCTGTAGTCATTCATAAAGGATACATTCACAACGGTGGCGTCCCGAGGTCACCCATGGCACCGTGAATGACGCCCGGTGCCGCCACGTGTCGTCGGGTAGGGAACACCACTGGACTGTGACCTCTGGGGGGGGCCGTTAACGGAGGGGGGGGTGGGTAAGGGAGCGCCTAATCGTAAAATCTTTTAAAATTTCAATGGTCTATTAACTGCTGTTTGACACGACACGGTGTTTTGTTTCCTTTGGTTTGTACAGGTATTAAGACTAGAGACGCCCACCACCACCCCGCCCACGGGACACGTGCCCACACACGGGCGTCCCTCCGGCAGCTGTGCCGCGTGGGAGGCGCGTCGGGCCTTGAGGCAGCTCGTGGAGGAGGGATAACCGTTACGCCACGGGATTCCATGGGACATGCCTCCCGATAGGCTATCAGGGGAAGCGGCGAGGACCGGGGCTGTCAAGAGGCTTCTAGACGATGCTACAATGTCCTCGCGGGTCCGTTTGAGGAGATCAATAACTTTGCACGTCGCTTCCTGGCGCGAAGCCCACCCTCGCCAGGAGGACGTGTCCACGGCATTCACTGGTGTACCCGCTTCCCGCGCTACCCGGGGGCCGAGGGGTGCCAAACCCCAGTGGCGGGGGGGACGGCAGCAGAAACGTGGGCAGGAAAATTCTTCGATGGTGCCAAGGCCGCTCAACATCAACACAGCGCGCGGTGGGGCGGCGCGCGCACGCGTCCCTCCTCCCCTCATACACGCGGCGAGCGATGCCACCAAATCCCTCGCGGAAAAAATATTGGAGTTATCCATCACGTAAGGAAAGACGCAACGGACTGGTTATCACGCCAGTATGAATACGTGGCTCGCCAGGTATTGCACAACATAAACCTCGCATGCCGTGGAGCCCTATCGCGCGGGAATAAATGGTGCCGTGTGTGTGTCAAGTGTTGCATCAGCCACAGGTGTATACTCGCCCGCGCGGCCACCTCCGCTCAGAGCGCCGTGCAACTCAGCCAAGGAGGGACGCACTCACACGGTCCTTCAGAGTTTGGCACCGGCAGGATCATCTATGGAAAACACGGGCTACGTGGAAGACCTTTCCGCCGAGCCTATCCGCCTCACTACCATCAACACGTTTGAAGAGTCGCCGTAAGGCTGCAGAGCACCGTCTGAGCGGCGATATTCTGTCATATTCAATAGTGTCTGCAGTTGCGTCTGGTCGGTTGGTAGCCGCCCCCGCCCCCCGCTGCACAGGTCGTCAGCCCCGCCCCTCCAGGCGGTGAAGGAGAGCACTCACCAGGTCCAGTGAGCCCAAGAGAAGCCCTTCAAGATGCTGTCCATTCTGCGGCCCAACACCTACAAGACCCACCTGCCCCTCCTCCCCCAGGGTGAGTGTGATCATGCTTGTCATGCTGTCTGTCATGATCCCTACTAGTTGTAGCATGTCAGTGAGCGTGACACATCGCTAGTGAGCCCCATAAACTACTGGGCGAGAGAGAGTCCCGCCGCACCGCAGAGCTTCATTAAGTAACTGTCTGATGAGAGGAGAAATCAGTGATGGATCCCACCCGAGTGGCGGCTTGGAGCGGCTAGCGGCCGGTGGGCGGCGCCGCCGCCACACCCTGTCATTACCGCTGCAAGTTGATACTTAGGGAGAGAGAGAGAGAAAAAAAAAAAAAAATGGCGCCAGTCTTGGTGAGCCTGCCCCGCCAGCTGTCTGGTGACCTCGCTCCTCCAAGCACGCTGACGGCTAGTGCTGCGTCAGGGTGAGGGTTGCTGTGCAACGAAGTGCAGCTGCTGCCTCTCGGGGCTCGCGTCCTTGCGTCACGATTAGCACAGGATTGCCAGGCAGGCTGGCGTCACCAGCCAGCGATAAGATGTCATTGCAAACCAGTTTTGTAGCGGGTGGGCGGCCACGTCACTCATTCACTCTTAACTTGAGAGATAGACGGTATCATGGCGACCTGCTGAGTGGACTGTCCTTACCTAACACACTTTCCTTTATCTTGACAGACTTCTACGAGTATCGCGTGTGCGAAGATGAGACGGCGGCCATGCTGCTCGCCAAGCACATCTGGCGACTCCTGAAGAAGGCCCGCAACCGCCTGTTCCAGGTGAGCTGCTTACCTCTTCCATCTCCGCTATCCCCCCCTTCCCCAGCACGTCCTCACGCGGCCTGCCTTGCCGCCGGGTGCAATCGAAGCACGTGTGAGTGACGGTGCGAGATAACACACCGCATATCTGGTGCTGATAGGGCGAGAGTTGACGCGTCCCGGCCGGCGCCTTGAGGCTCATGATTTATGAGCGGGAGGCTGTGGCTGTCATGGCAAGGCAGGTAACTGGCGGCGCGGCAAGGTGAGCGGCTCGGGCCATGAGAACAGGTTAGGTGGGTAGGCGCCGGGGGCAGGGTGGTTGGATACAGAGCAAGGTGTGTGTGTGTGTGTGTGTGTGTGTGTGTGTGTGTGTGTGTGTGTGTTGTAGGACAAACTCGGCCCATTACCGTTTCGTTCTATCTGCTGCACCATAACTGCATTTTCACACGGAAAGAAGAAAAGAGAGAAAAAAAAAAATCAATATTAAACATCTCCCTAATTCTGCCAACTCGCTGCCGAGTTGGCAGCGGGCCGAACCATCACCGTGCGCGGGAAACACGGGAAATGTAAACAAACCGGCCAAACACGAATAATTTTACTTACCTCGTCTTATTTCCTCCGTCAGCTGCCTGGGTGTGAGGGAGGCGCTGCCGGGGTGTCCGTGCTGGTTCCTGCTGACTTCCTGAACCGCCTTTCCCGCGATGTGGTGCGAATGACGGAGGGAGAGCGCCACGGTGTAAGGTAAGACACGATCAGCTATTACCACCTCCTCCTCCTCTTCCTTCCGCCTTCCGTCTGCTGGTTATTGTTTTCCGCCGTCGTATCTAATTTATGTATCTTATTTTGATATAGCAGGAAAAGAAAAAAAAAAGAATAATAATAATAGTTCCACAAATATCGAACCACGAGAGAAAACATCATAAAAAGCAACCAAACAACTGAAATAAATCGTTAGCCATCACATTTCAAACAAACCAACTCAAAGACCTTATATCACCATTAATCATGCAATCAACACCCATTACCTAACACGCACACCTGTTCTCACCTGACAGGGGGTGCACGCTGGTGATTGATTACTTCGACGGTCAGGAGGTGACGAGGGTGGGCAAGATCAAGTGTGACCCCCACCTGCCCTCCGCCTCAATGCTGCACCTCACGCTAACCAGGCTGTCTGAGAACCCTAAGCCTAGCAACCCTCTCCTCAGGTAAGTTGTTTTCTGCTACCTTGTATTGTTTTGTGGTTATCTTCTCTCTCTCTCTCTCTCTCTCTCTCTCTCTCTCTCTCTCTCTCTCTCTCTCTCTCTCTCTCTCTCTCTCTCTCTCTCTCTCTCTCTCTTTGTCGTCTTTTTTCCGCTTCTTTTCTCTTCTTTTTTTCCTTCTTCTTTTCTTCTTCCTCTGATATATCTTTTTTTTTCTTCTCAAGTTACATTCTTCACTGTACCTTGCATTATTTTCACGATCGTCTTTTCTTCTTCACCCCTTATCTTTTTTCTTTCCTCTTCTTAAGTATTTTTTCTCAATATATTATCCTTTTCTCTTTATTGTTGTATCTAAAAGTTTTCTTTGATATTCTTAGTCTCCTTACCCTTCGCTTCTCTTTCGCTCCATCAATCACTCTCTTCTTCACTCCCTCCATGTTTTCCTCTCCATTTACCTCCCTTAAGTCTCTTCCTTAATATTTTTCTCCCCAGTCCTTTCCCTTACTCCTCTCCTGTCTCCCTTCTTTCTCCTACCCTGCATCTCAATTCTCAAGTACTGTACTATATTCAGGTTTAATTTATAGTCTAGTCTCGTCCTGCAATACGTCGTAGTTATGCCTCTTTTAAATCCAGTCTTGTCATGTTTTTACCTCATTTGCATTCCTTCAATTATTCATCTGCACAATCTTCGCCACACAAGGAATGCCAATTAGTTTGTTGGTATTTTTAACCCCTGTGGTGAATTGTATCTTAGTTTTATGATGCGAGTTTGTTTTGTTTCGTGTTCTTCCTGAGGTTGATGTATTGTCGTATCTAATTTCGTGTTTTTTTTCTTTCTTTCTTTTTTTTTTTTAGATGTCAAGCCTAATTGAATTCGCTGTTAGTTTGTTTTACTGATGAATGGTTAGGGGTTCTTGGAGTTTCGTCAGTTTTCATTACGTCTTTTCCTCGTTTCTCTAAAAAATTTTCCTTCTTTCATCACCTTCCTTTGTTATTATTCTTACCCCTTATCTATTTATGTATCAATCTTTTCTTTCTAGTTTACATTCTTATCCATTTCCTCTCACAAACCCATTCTATCTATACTCTTGTCATCTCTCTTATCTAGTAACGTATTTTACCATTTTCCTTTTATCGTTTGACTCTTCCTTCCACGTGTACTCAAATCGTTTCTCTCCTGCAGGATTCTGGGCTTTGGGAGTGACAACGTGATCCACATCAGCCCTGGGTACACGCTAGAGAAGAGGAGGATCAAGGGAAGTCGCAGGGACTCCTCTTGAAAGTATCCATCCCTCTTGATTGTGAAACCCCGGGGACATGTACAGGAGGAGGAGGAAGAGGTGACAGGAGGAGATCTGAGGGATGGAGGATGAAGAGCAAGAGTAATGACAAGACAGAGAGGTAGGAGAAAGATGCAAATGAAGAGAAGAAACCGAGAGACAGACACGGAGGGAAGGATGAAGAAAGGAGAGAAGAGATGAAGGGAGGGTGAGGTGCTGCAAGGTCAGAATCCCTCATTCTTTCCCCCTTCCATCTCTCAGTAAGCAAGAGAGACTTTCCCTTCGCTGCTGGTTTACTGGTTTCCTTTCACTGCTGGTCTCCGCAAGCCACTCTCCAATGTTCAAAGTTAAATGTAATTTCAACTAAGTAGGTTAATTCCTTATAGTCAGGGTGTTCTATTTTTACAGCTTTTTTACACAGCACAATTTTTTATACAGATCTGTCATTGAGCACATTTTATTCTTTGTTTATCTGATTGAATAAATGTTTTTCTGTGAAGGTTTGCGCGTCTGTGTTTTCATTCCTTGGTGGAAATGTTGAGGGATATTCTGGACAATGGTCTTTTTTTTTGGGGGGGGGGGGAAGACGGAGGGGTAGTCATGATTTTTTTTTTTTTTTTTCACACAGGCGGCAATTAAAACATATCATTAGGGTGCTGTTTCTGTCTCGTACTATTAAGGAAAAATGCATGAAAACAGAAAGAGGGACCGTAATCAAGATAGAATGCCTTCTGAAAATAGTAAAAATGCCTGAAGGTGTAATGCATTTTCCTGTGTGAAGTATTATTTTTTTGTAAATTTATGAGAAAGTTCGCTGGCTCTCCCACAAATAATGTGTGTGTGTGTGTGTGTGTGTGTGTGTGTGCCTCAACTGTAAAAGTGAAGGAAAGAATACGAAAAGAAAGGCGAAAGATTAGAAAACGGGTGAAATGTCAAGGGCGTGTGTGTGTGTGTGTGTGTGTGTGTATGTGTGAATAAAACAACCTTTCACTTATAATGCTTTACTCTGCTCTCCAAACCTTTACAAACTATAATTCTACTTACGGCATGAGTTATCAATACACAACACACAGGTGACAAGTGAACGAGATTATCCATACAAGAGACATGGCAGCCCAGACACACCTGCACGGGCCTCATGAGACAGATAAAAGGTAAACATGACTTGCGCCTCTACACTCCATGACAGGAAAAAAGAAAGTAAACAGGAGAAAAATCAATGTCAAATGAACGTAGTGTCTAACAAATCGGACCAATCAGTTTTGTCCAAATTCAAATGATTGGTTCTCTCAGCCAATCAGCCTGCTCTAAATTTAAACCTCCCAACAATCAGTCATGTCTTTTTAAATTCAAACTGGATTCTCATAGCGAATCAGCTTGTTCTAAATTCAAACTCAATTCTTGCAACCAATCATCTAAATTTAACTATAGACTCACTCAGCCAGTCATGTCTCTCTGAATTAAAACAATAGATTCTTTCAGCCAATAAAATTCCAGTCATTTCACATCACTTCACAGATCCATGGGTCACTTCACTGTCCATTCACTTTGGCAGTTTTAAGATTCAGTGCATTTTATTTTTTGAAGAGCTCTAATCACTCTACCGCCTCTTCACTTCTGCACTCATAAAATCCACAATCTTTCTCGTTGGATCTAATCACTCAGCTGTCACTTAACTGTGCCAATAACCAAATGCAGCGTCTTTTATCGTCTCTTTTCATATGTTCCCCCTACAGACATTTAGAACACAGAACCGTAAACTTTCGCCCACACAAACATTCACAACAAGACGACTATTTTTAAGGCAAGATCAGTCTGTCAACCTCAGTCTATGTGTTAATTCAAAAGCATTATCTATCATAAGCTATGGAGAGACGCTGTACAGTGTAGTGTGGAAAGAGAGAGAGAGAGAGAGAGAGAGAGAGAGACTGACACCTGCCTCTATCCTACCTTCCCTTTAACTTCCCTTCCCTCTATTTGGTTTCTTTCACTCACTCTTTCTGTCCCATTAAGAAGAAAAGGAAGGGAAAAGGAGAGCTTAATTTCACCAACGCATCTATCTATAAATGCTAAAAGAAATGTAAGATATGTTTTCTCTTGGGAAATAAAAAAAAAGGTTGAAATTATAAAGCAACTGCGTAGGATTGTTAAAGTTCAATATTTCTATTTTCTCTGTCTCAATTCTCTCTCTCTCTCTCTCTCTCTCTCTCTCTCTCTCTCTCTCTCTCTCTCTCTCTCTCTCTCTGGGAATACAGTTATAATAATACACTCGCCTCTCACATAATTTTCCTCTCCTTCACTCCTCCACCACCCCTTCCTCCTCCTCCTCCTCCTCCTCCTCCTCCTCCTCCTCCTCCTCCTCCTCCTCCTTCTCCTCCTCCTCCTACATCTCCCTCACCTCAATAACCTCCATATTCACTAAGGACAACTTCCACGTCCTTGATCAGCAGACGTACGCGGCTCACCAGCACGGGACCGCTACCTACGTACGTACACACACCTGTCTCACCTGTCCATCAGCCTCCATTACGTCCGTGTGTTACAGAAGGTCAGTCCGTTTTCTCTCAGCTCAGGGGTCGGTCACTTGCTTGCTTTGGGGGCGGGGGGAGGTTCGCTGGGTCTACTGCGCAGTTTTGTTTCTGACTCTGCGCTTTTTTTTTTGATGAGCTGCAGCAGGAGGTGGTGAAGGTGGTGGTGGTGGTGGTGGTGGTTGTGATGGTGGTGGTAGTGGAGGAGGAGGAAGAGGAAGACTGTGAAGGTGTTGGCAAATGAGTAGGAGAATTGAAGGAGTAGAACGAATTAAAGGAGGAGGAGGAGAAGGACGAGGAGGATGGGAGTGGAGGTGATGTAAGAAAATGAGAAGAAATAAAGGAATAAGATAAAAATAAAGGAGAGAGAGAGAGAGAGAGAGAGAGAGAGAGAGAGAGAGAGAGAGAGAGAGAGAGAGAGAGAGAGAGAGAGAGAGAGAGAGAGACGATGGTGAAGAAGGAAAATAATGACCAGAGAAGAGATAAACAACGATTTAAAGAAAAAAAAACAGAACCGGACAAAACAAGACGAAAAAAACAATAAATAAAGAGAAAAGGATAAGAAAAAAAGAAAAAGGAAACAGAGAGAGAGGGACACAAGGAACATAATGAAAACATGAAAGGAAACAGCAATAAAATATGAAAAAAACAAGGGTAAGAGAAAAGAAAAAAACAAGAAACTAATCAACAGAAAAACAGGATAGAAAAGATAACGGAAGAGAGAGAGAGAGAGAGAGAGAGAGAGAGAGAGAGAGAGAGAGAGAGAGAGAGAGAGAGAGAGAGAGAGAGAGAGAGAGAGAGAGAGAGAGAAAACACAAAGAACAAAAACGTAAATACAAATGAAACGAACAAGGAACTAATCAGCAGAAAATATGATAGTAAAAGATAACGAAATATACATAGAGAAAGAAAAAAAAATGAAAGACAGGCGGAAAAAAAAAGAACACGAAGAAGGACAAGAACAAGAACACAAATCGGAGGAGGAGGACAAGGGCGTGATTACATTGTGCCGTAGGTTGTCCAGTAGGAGATGTTGAGGACGAAGAAAGCGAAGGGGAAGAAGCCACGGGAGAACTTGTCAATGTAGAGAGCAATATCCTTCCCCGTGCAGCGGTGGACTACATACTGAGGCACGCCGGGACTGTGGGACCTCATACGACTCCTGCTGCGACTCCTGGCTCTGGTGCGCGAGTGTGAGTACCCGTTGAGTCTCCCATCATCCGACTGGTGAAAGAAAACGGGGAGTTATTAGAGAAAATGGGGAATTATTAGAGAAAATGGGTATGAATTCAGTATCCCATCATCCGACGAGGGGAGAGAAAACGAGGAGTTATTAAAGAAAATGGTGAATTATTTTAGATGAAAAAGTGAAACTGGGGAATGATTCGAGAGAAATAGAGAATAATTAAAAAAAAAAATAGGAAAGGAGAGAAAAAGGGGAATACTTTGACAAAATGGGAGGGAAAGAGAATGGGGAATAATAAGAGAAAATGAGGAATAATTCAAGAAAATGGGAAATGAAACTGTGTGATAAATTATATGAGCATTTTTATGATTTATGTGTAATTTTTAAGGTATTTATAGGTGCGTATAGGCGAGAATGATGAGTTAGAATTAATTATGATACTTTTTTTTCAGTGCCGGTGAGGAAAGGTGAAAAATACTGCGTTTGAGTGAAATACGATGAATCTTCAGTTTATTTACGCATTTTTCGCCACTTTTTAGGTAAGAATGGGTGAGAAATAATGCATTAGAGACTCAAATATAACACCTATCCTATTCTTTGTTTGTTTTATCTCTCTGTATTTGCAAGGAAGAAAAAGGAAGAAATAATACGTTCGAAACTCAAGTATAACACATTTTCTATTTGTTTATGCTTACTTCCGCCACTAACAGGAAGCAAAAAAATGAAAATAACTCGTTCATGACTCATTTACAATATTCTTTTTGTACCTATGTGTTTTTTTTATTTGTTAGACAGAAAATGTGGAAATAATGCGTAATAAATTCAAATATGACGTCATTTCCTTTTGCTTCAGTCTATTCCGCAAGTGACAGGAATGGAAGGAGAAAAATCTAACGAAAACTGGTTAGACATCATTATTTGTAATGTATGTTATCTCTCTGTAAAGTGGACTAAAACTAGGCTAAGAGATACAAAAAGTTGAAGGATGCAAAAACCAACCTATTTTCTTCCCCAAAAAAAAGTAGGAAAGGAGTTATAGTATTTTTTTCGATGTCGCTCCCATTGCTTACACTGATTACACCTTACTGAAATTAAGGTTAGTGGTACGACAACCTTGAGTGGTATCAGTGATTGCATAGAGCCACTCGACAGCTCTTATCAAAAGTTATCTACATGAAAAGAGAGAGAGAGAGAGAGAGAGAGAGAGAGAGAGAGAGAGAGAGAGAGAGAGAGAGAGAGAGAGAGAGAGAGAGAGAGAGAGAGAGAGAGAAAGAGAAAACCTAGCCTCGCCTGATAATGGAGCGGCGTGGAGCGTGGACATGTTTTTCCTTCATTAGAATAGGAAAGAGTTTAATTAGAACGCGTGGGAATAATGGCAAGGAATCTTAAAACTAATACCAGAGAGAGAGAGAGAGAGAGAGAGAGAGAGAGAGAGAAATCAGTGCGTCAGACAGAATCGAACACCTCACCTTCTTCTCGTCCAGGTCAGTGAGGTCCTCCACTGAGTAGCCAGTCATGTCCTTGCTGAGCGGCTCGGCGTCCATGAAGTAGTTGACCAGCCCGAACTGCAGCAAGGAGGCGAAGACGAACACGGTGCAGGAGGACATCCACACGTCAATGGCCTTGATGTAGGACACGGGCGGCAGGGACGACTGGGACTGCTGGTTTTGAGTGGCTGGGGAGAAACGGGTGGGAGGCTCCTTGACTTGCTTGGGGTAGAGGCATTTAGCTAGAATGTTATGGTTAGAGGCATTTAGCTAGAATGTTATGGTTAGAGGCATTTAGGTGGAATGCTATGGCTAGAGGCATTTAACTAAAATGTTATGGTTTGAGGCGTTTAGGTGTTTGGGATTTATGTTAAGGGAGTTTGGTTGAGTATTGAGTACATGTTATGAGTCAAGGTGAATGGTGATTCAAGGTGAAGGTGAGTACTGAAGAAAGTCATGAGTAGAGTAATAAAGCTGGGATATAAGTACCTGTAATTGGAGTGTTTTAAGTACCTGTATTTACCTGAGATGTTATGAGTCGCTGCGAATGTTGTGATTACTGGCAGAATGTTATAAGTTATTGAGTTAGGAAATGAGGTATATATATTTAGCTAGAATGTTATGAATACGCATCAGCTAAACTGTTCGGTATGTGTGGACGATACTGCTGGTCTGCTAACATGAGACAATTGGAAGCAAGCAGATACTCCGGGGAACGAATAGCGAATTAACCCTTTCACTGCTTAACAAATATTTCCCTTTAATACCTATATCTTATTAAACACTATTTTTGTGCTAAGTTCTTGTAAATATTTCTGTCACATAAAAAGGCAAAACTAACCTGATTTTTCTTTCTCTTTTCTTTCCTATGTCTCTACATAAACCATTTTCACGGAGCTACGAGGGTTAAGGAAGGATGACTATAGCAGTAAAAGAGTTAGCAAAAGAATAACAAACACTTTAAAATGCTTAGATGGCTTGTAGTGCTGAGACAGGTGTACGTAATCAGCCCTGTGAGCTTAAATAGACCGATATCTTGCCATTTAACTACAAAAACAAGACATCCTAAAAACCAGTCATCTCATCAACTAGCCAGCCATTCAGTCATTCACGTTTCGACGAGAGGATAAATATAGACCAAGAAGCAAAAATTTGAATAAGTTAATAGCATATGTCAGATTGTCCATTGGTAATACTTAGACATTTACTGACTTACAATCACACACACACGCAGAGACACACAGACAGACAGACAGTTGCACAATGGGACATGCAAAGAGGATAACGCGAAGACTTAGAGCGCCAATCAGACGGACAAACAGACAGACAGACAAGGCAATGCGAAGTCCTAGAGCGCCATGGATAGGCCACCTTGAAGTGTGCATGTCAGGGGCGCGAGATGAAGCCCTGCATGACGTGCCACTGCTATAAATGAACTCTCAAGGATACCCACCATGCATTACCGACCTTGGCCTTCCAGATAAGGACTCGTTATATCAAAGTGAGATATGATGTTTTTAATGCCTCTGTATTGCTTCATTGTGTATTTTCTCACATTTTTTTTGTCTATCTTTTTACTTATTTCACATCGTATCAGAGTTTATTGGCCAACAGAAGATAATTATTTTATCGAACTTCATCTCAGAATTACTTAAGTAAGTATTTTCCCTCGTATTTATTTATTAATTTATTTTACATTATATAAAAGTTTATTATCCAAAGGTAAATCATTTGTCGTGGAACATTTTGAACAAGAATCAAATGAGTATCCACTATAATTCGCTCCTTGACAAAGGTATGTACAGATTTACTAACACTCGTACTCCGAAGAATAAAATTATCGTACGCCAATAACAAAAAGTAGCGTTGTATTGCCGCATCACCTACGAATAAAAATCAAATGAGAGTCCAAACACGTACAGGAAATCAAGGTATCATATTTTACAAGGCTGAATCAAAGAAGAGTAAGACGCGTGCTATAAATAAACGTCCACGTACCCAGAGTCAGCAGGGAGGTGACGCCGAGTGTGACGCGAGCTGGAATGGCTTCAGGCTTGATCCAGAAGGAGATCCAGGACATGACCACTGTGATGGCCGAGGGCACGTACGTGTGGAACAGGTGATACCCGAGGCGCCGCCGCAGGTTGAAGACCACCGCCAGGCACGTGAAGTTTCCTGGGAAAAAATGGTAGGTAGATGAGTATATAAGTAGTATTAGTAATAGTAGTAGTAATAGTAGTAGTAGTAGTAGTAGTAGTAGTAGTAGTAGTAGTAGTAGTAGTAGTAGTAGTAGTAGTAGTAGTAATGATAAAAGTTATAATAAATAAATAAATAAATAGATAAGCAGATAAAACAGATGTGCAACTCTAAGAGGGCAATGCATTAAAGTGTAAAAACAGTGCGCAGTATTGCAGTCAATAAAAAAGTTCGAAAGCTTGCCGATAGAGGGCAGTGTTAAACTAAATGGTTAATGAATTTGTCACGAGAGGGTAGCACAGTCAACAAAGTAGTTCGTAAGACTGCCGACAGAGGACGCAGTTAACCATTACATCATTCACATGTATGTCGATGGCGGAAGCACTTCTCTGATGCTTAATCGTTCACCTCTGAGTTTCCTGTTCCTGTGCAGCAAACAAGCATCTCGTAATAAGAGTCCATTATACTGAGTCCTGTATTCTCAAACGCTTCGTTCTCCCATCAGGACTGTTTTCAAAGGTCACACGGATGACTAGCCCGGCTTTAATAAGTGTTTTCCAAGCTGATGATGCAGAACTCTTGTTAAACTCTCAATAGTCACAAAAACTCCCTTGAAAACCCCCAATAATTTTTACTGGGGAATTAAAACATAAGGAAATAAGGGAAGCTGCAAGAATCCGTCAGGTATACACGTGGCAGTCACTGTAAAAGTAAACAATTAGATGTAAGAAATAAGACGACATGTTTAGGATACAGTCCAGTGATAACAAGTAATCAAGAGAGCTTTGGACAAGTGTGTTAACAGACGACCTCACAGACCCAGACCCAACACACACAGACACCCCCCTACACCCAACACACACAGACCACCCCCCACACCCAACACACACAGACCCCCCCTACCCCCAACACACACAGACACTCCCTACACCCAACACACACAGACCACCCCCTACACCCAACACACACAGACCACCCCCCACACCCAACACACACAGACCCCCCCCCTACCCCCAACACACACACCTGTGGAGTACGTCAGCGTGCAGTCCTCCGTGTTGTTTCTGGAGATGTCGAGCTGCGGCAGTTCGATGTCAGGGTTCACCACCAGAGGGTCGGTCTCGTTCCATTTAAACACCAGGTCGTGAGTCGTGTGGGACACTGCGACCACCACAAGCATCACCATCATTATTACCAGCATCACCACGTCTAACTTTTTATCAACATAGCTCTCTACACCATTATTCTCTTCCCCGTTATTGTTATATCATCACCAACATTGTCACTAGAAATATCATTACTATCTCCATCATCATTACCATTCATTACCATTATTTTTACTATCATTATCATTACCTCTACCACCCCCATCACCATTACTCTATTCATCCCTCATCACCATTACTGCTATTATCGCTACTATTTTCACTACCATCTCCATCACCGTGACTCGTTGCGCCCCTCATCTACCATTATTATCACTACTAGTGCGTACTACCATCATTTCTCATTACTATATAATAAAGATGATTTACTTACAGCTTTCAATCATCATGGAGCAGATCTGGGTGTCGTGTGGGTAAGCTTCAAACTTCATGGCACAGGACAGCACAAGAGTGAGCCTGAGGAGCAAACAAATTAATAAACATAAGTCTATCGGGAAGAAACTAATAAAAAGATTCAGAAAAAAAAGAAAACATGCAAATCAAAAGAGTAAGCCTGAGAAAGAAATGATTTAATAAACATATGTATCGTAAAGAAACTAACAAATGATACAGGAAGAAAAAAAAAAAGTTAACTCGACTCATTTTAAGGGTGAAGTGTCTTTTTGAGTGTATAATAATAAGTGTTTTCAAGTTTTTGGGTTTCTTTTGAGTCTGAGTAAAACTTTGGATATTCTAAGTCGGTTTTCGGATGTTATTATGGTGTTTCGAATAAAGTTTGCATGTTTTAAGTCGGTTTACAAGTTTGTGGATTGTTTTGAGTAGGTTTTCAAATGTCTCTAGAGTGTTTTGAGTAGGTTTTGGATGTTTCAAGTCGATTTTCGGATGTTTTTAGAGCGTTTCCCTGCACGCTCACTTAGCCATGTAGAGAAGCGTCTTGTCGTGGTACAGCCAGAGGTAATGGTTGGGCACGGACATCTCGTGGAAGGTCACTTTCTTGGCGTTCTTGAAGAAACAATCTGGCCGCCAAATGTTCTGCAGCCACTCCACGTCCAGGATGCGGTACTCCTCCGTCATGTTCTCCGGCAGGCGCAGACGGTGGTCCCTCCAGCTCTGCGCCAGGAAGATGTCGGCCACGTAAGTCTGCCAAGAGAAAACAGTAGAAATAGAGAGTTAGTTATCCGCATAATCCGCTTTCAGTTTCAGATTACAAGTTTTAATGCTTTCTCTTGGTTCGATGAGTTGTGCTTTTGCAGTCTTGTTATTCTTTCATATTCTCCTTATCAACTTTTTCTCTTGCTATTGTTGCTAGTTTACTCATTTGTTCATCTCCATTTAATTCATAATTTGTTTTCAATATCAGATAACAAGTCTGAATACTCTCTCTCTCTTGGTTAGATGAACTGTACTTTTACAGTCTTGTCACTCTTTCATATTCTCCTTATCAACCTTTTTTTCCCTTACCCTTGCTAGTTTACTCATTTGTTTATCTCTAATTCACTCTTTGTTCCACAGATTAATTTGTATTCATTTGTGAAGTGGCAGGACAGTAAAGGCTGACTAAAAAACATTCTGGAGTTGGTGATCGCCTTGGCTTGGCTGGTAAAGGTGTTGGATCCGCTTTTCCTTTGAGTATTCTGCATTCTATTCCTTGGTGTTCATTCACAGGTCTCATCCATTATAAAATACCACTCACAGCTAAGTTATCCCGTCTTCAGATAAGTTTCTCAGTGTTTCATTTATTATTATCGTATGTTCTTACTACTGTTGCTAGCTTATTACCCTGTGAATCAAAGTCTCGTCAAATATCTCTCAAAGCAAAGTTATTCCACCTTCACATTAATTTCTCAGTGCTCCAGCGTGATACCCGAGAGAGTGGAAGGGGTCGTGACAATAACTTTCTCATTAACGTATGTTCTTACAATTACTAGTAACTTATTTCCCTGTTTATTAATTTACTCGTCTGTCTCTCACTATAGATTCAGTCATCACAATTGTTTTCTCATTATCTTCTTACAATTACTGTCAACTTTCATTAACTCATCTGCCTCTCTTACCATTGACTCCTCGTTGATGGAGTCTACGGAGAGCACAGTGACATGGAAGTACACAATGGTGGCCTGCCCCTCGTACTTGGGAGGTCTGTTCTTGTCGTATTTCTTGAGCTCGAGTGGCAAGATGTCGTGAAGCACCAGGCCTGTTTGCGCGCGGACTCTGAAACGTAAACGAGAAGGAATATCATCCTCTGTATGTTATCCTCTGTAACATAAACAAGTTGTATTATCCTCTGTGTATTATCCTCTGTATTATTCACTGCATATTATCCCCTAAAATATAAACAAGGTACATTATCCACGTACAATCTCCGCCCCAGCAAATGTTTGAAATGTTTATAACGCCTAATTCTTTGTCTACTATACCATTGAATAAATTTAATAGATACCGTTCAAAACTTACATTTTCTTGGAGATTTTTAACGGTAACGATGGTAATTTACGGACGAAAACACGAGCTGGAGCATTTTGAGCGACTTTTACCTCGGAAGGGATTACTCAAAATGTTTATAAACTCCTTGTTCTGTCTACCATATTTGTTGAAGAAGCTCAACAGACACCGCTCCTAATCAACATTTTCTTGAATATTTGTAACGGTGACTGGTAATTTTGGACAAAGGCGAAGTGAAGCATTTTGAACGCCGTTTACCCCGGAAAGGATTATTCTTATTATCGTACCGTTCTCCCTACCGGCAGTAATCCATCCTCCCTGCGTGAGTCAGTAACCAGCTTAGGGGAGACGTAATTAGATTTGGCGACAGCGAAGGAACACGCACTCTCTTTGTTTTACACTAGACAATAAAAAAAGAAAAAAAAGAAAAAGAGAAAACAACGACACAAAGAAGATAACGAAAGGAGCTAAGATGAAGTCTAGTTGGTGGAGATGACAAAGATAGACTCGAACAAGTGGTAATGTATCTTAACCAAGGATTTCACCATTAAGCAAGAGAGGCAGTAAAGAATGGACCAATGGTAATACTCAATAGAGAAGTGGAGGATTGTTGGGGGCCTCACCTAATGCTCTCCTCCCGCGCGTTCTCCCAAAACCTGTTCTCATCCTCGAAGTCATAAGTTGGAAGGTTAGCCTCGAATTCAATCATCACGTGGTAGGAGGAGCGACACACTGCCTGTCCGAACTCTTGCAGCTGTTCCCGAGGGTCTGACTGAAGCGGGGCCTCGTCACCAGGAGGCCCTGAGGTGCCGCACACCTCGTTGGAGGAGCACCCCGCCTCTTCATTCCCCTCCAGGCGGTACACATCGAAGCCACTGTCCTTGTCGTAGCTCTTCTGGAGGCGCGAGGTGAGGTCATTGAGGTGGTAGGCCTGGTAGCACGTCGGGTAGAGGCGCGCGCAGTGGTCCAGCACAGAGTCGCTAAGAGTGATGAGGTGCGACTTGACCTCCGCGCTGCGTGTGGTGTTGATGGCCTCCTGCTCCGACGGGATGACGCTGTAGAGAGCCAGGCCGCCCTGCACCACTGCCAGGTAGTCCAGGAGGTGCCTCAGCCGCTCCAGGACCAAGCTGTAGCCTTCATAATTGACGCTCTTCAAATTGACGTAGACGACCAGCTGACGCAGAGGGTTGGTCGCCTCCTTCATGAGATCGTCGACGCTGTAGTGGTCAGTCAGCTGCAGTTTGACGTGTCGCGTGCAGCCTCGGATTGTCTCTATCACCGCGTCGTCCGCCATGGTTCCAAGGATCACTAAGTTACGGTCTGGGTGAGTGTTCTCGCCTTGCGGCGCCTCCGTCCGTGTGAGGATGTCCTCATGTCCCTGGTCAGTCAACGCGAAACCTCCGTGGAACTTGTTGCGGAACTTGCGATTCTTGCTGTGTCGCAGCAGCGGGAAAGTTGGGTACGTGTCCGGCAGAAGGGGCCTCGAGTTCTTGCCAGGCATAAGGCTCCCGGACACCTGGTTGTACAGCTCCTCCGCGTGGCTCCTCTGGTGATCGAACCCTAGTACTTTATGTCCCTTGGCCTTGGTGCGCCGCGGGTAGTTTCCCACCAGCGGGGACAGCATGTTGGTCATCAGGTCCCCGGTGTTGGCCTTGGATCCGCGAGTCTTCTCCGAGGACAGTAAGAATGGGTGGAACTTCCCAATGAGGCCGCGCAGCACCCCGGGGGACGGCTGGCGCGGCCGCTGGAAGGATGGAATGAAGGGGCCGAAAGGGAGCTTGGAAGGGATGAAGGCTGGCACAGTTCCATTCTTTCCATTCTCATCTTCCTCCTCCTCCTTTTCCTCCACTTCCTCGGTGCCTTCCGTCGTATCTTCATACTCTGTTTCCTCTTCGTCTTCCTCTCTCTCAAGAGGCCCACTTGCTTCCTCTGCTTCCGCCGTGCTGTAACGTGGTTTTATGGTGATGTAGGAGGTAGTGGGGATGGGGGTGGTGGGAGTGGTAGTAGTGGTGGTAGTTGTAGTGGTAGCAGGAGTGGTAGTGGTAGTAGTAGTTGAAGTAGTAGGTGGAGGAGTTGGACGTGGTGTTGTAGTAGTAGTCGTAGTGGTAGTAGTGGGAATTGTGGTGGTAGTGGGAGTCGTGGTAGTAGTAGTAGTAGTAGTAGTAGTAGTAGTAGTAGTAGCAGTAGTAGTAGAGGTAGTTGTAGTGGGGGTTGTGGTGGTGGTGACAGGTGGTGGGGTTGAGGGAGGGGACTGGACCTGCGTGAGGGGAGTCATGGAGGTCGTCACGGGAGCCTCCAGGTGGTTGGTCAGCTCCTCCCTGTGTGCTGAAGTCAGGTCGTTGGGCATAGTGTCTCCATCACCTTGTAGCGGAGGGAAGTAGGAGGCCAAGGACGTTTCCCATAAGTCCTCCCCTTCCACTAACATCACTCCCTCCTCGCCTTCCTCACTTATCTCGTCCCCCTCTTGATCATCTCCTTCAGCGCTGTCCTCCTGGATATAGCCCTTGAAGTTCATTTTCCTGACGAAGGTTTCAGAAGGAGGGTTTTTGCTCACGAATTTCGGCTTCGCGATCCTCCTGACTAAGAACTTCGGAATGTTGGATCTGGAGGTGCTGTGACTCTTCCCCCCGTGCCTCCTGCTTGCGGGGGGCCCTTCTCCCTCCCTTCTACCACCTTTCTCGACCCTCCCGGCGGAGCTAAGACGGTTAAACTCTTCCTCCATGGTCTCCTGTCTCTGCTCCCAAGGATATTTCACCCCCGTGGAGAGGAAGTTATCCAGATCCACCGAGGTGTTAGTTTGTGCCTGTTTGTGCCTGCGGTGGCGGACTCTCCTGGTGTGGGCGTCGTGTAGGTAGGCGCCAGAGAGGGACCTGTGCCTCTTCACGCCTCCCTCGCCACTCACCAGCATCGTGTCTCGCTTCACCACGCTGATCACTACTCGCTCCACATTCTCCTCTAGCACCACCTCGCTCACGTTCCTCGTCGGGGACGTCACAGATGTGGCACTCCCGTTTTCTTTTATCTCAGTACCTCCTTCACCTCTTCTAAGGAAATGGTCACCTGATTGCTCATAACCACTGCGTATTAGTCTTTGTACCTCTCTCTCCTCCTCCCTCGCCTCTTTGGCCGTGTTAGGACAGTCCTTGGGGGCGAGACAGTCCTTCACCGCCACAGCCTGCACCACCTCGACCCCCGCGACGCTGCAAAAGAGCAAAGTGAGGTTATTCCTGGGTCAAGGCCCGAGACATGCAACTTCTTGAACACACTTCACATTACTTTGACCTTTGACCTCTCATGACCCAGGATAACCTCATTTTGCTGCGCTGGGAAGTTGCACGTGCTAAATACGCCTCTCATATAAGCAAAACCACAACTGGGAGGCGCAGAAATAAAAGGGAGGGTAATAAAAGGATAAATTTTAAGACCCTTTCTCTCATCAGCGGCACCAAAACACTACACAGCAGGATGGTGATGGCAGTGTGATGGGCGTTCGGAGGGGAGAGGTGGGGAGTGGAGCGGCAGGGCGGCTGAGGGAGGTGGGCTGGGAAGCTGTGAGTCCTGGAAAGCTTCGGCAACCCAGCCCAACCGTCTGGCTTAGTATTTTCTCACGTAATTATGTGTTAGGAAGCCATAGAAAGCCACCTTCACGTTTAGGAAAGATAAATACACAAACGAGTGCCAGAGAGAGACAGACAGAGAGAGAGAGAGAGAGAGAGAGAGAGAGAGAGAGAGAGAGAGAGAGAGAGAGAGAGAGAGAGAGAGAGTCAGTACTTACCCAGCATTATCCTGAAGGGGAGGCAGAGCCAGAAGGAGCCAAAAGAGACACAAGGTTCGTAGGACCCAAGTGCAGGCCGCTGTAGGAACTTCCGACGTCCTGCAGGAAAACGCCATTAAAAATTATTCGACCTTAATGATGAAAAGAAGCCTATTTTGAATATCCTAAAGAAATTTATCCCATAATTTTCACATTTATTCCATTATTCAAGAGAAAAATACAAAAATATAAAAGTTAACTATTGAAATTATTACCTATAACATAATAAAAATTCAATTATCGATGCTTTGAACAGTTTAAAGAAACCGAGTTCATCATTTTAGTGTTTATTCAATTACTTAAGACAAAAACAGTAACAAATAACAGATAGATATAGAACTTATTGATCTTAAAGAAAACGAAAAATAGCAACGTTGTTCATTTTCATTTGTCCTCGAAAAAAAAGTATATAAAGAAAAATGTTTAAACTCACCAAGCCATATTTTTTTATTTTCTTGAGGATTTTTGGTGCTTATATCAACACCACCAACACACACACATATATATATGATATATACACACACCCACACGCACGCACACACGCACACACTTCTGCGTGGTGAGGGCGGCGGTGTCACGTCACCATTCTGGTCCTGGAGTCACCATCTGGCAGCATGGTGACTCATGGCGACGCGGGAAGGACCTTTGAGCGTCACCACTTGGACTGGAAACTCATACTAGACTCGTAATCTCGTAACCTCCTTGTCCTGGTGAGATTCGGATCGCCACTTAGGGTGTAGGGTGAGAGTGAGCGTGCTTGTGTGTGCTTGTCTGTGGCGCGAAATGCTGTTTTAGGGTGTTTTAGAGTAAATGAGATATGTTTTAGAGTACGTTAGGATATTTCAGGGTATTTTAAGGTGTCTAAGAGTGACGTGGAGGTCTTTCAGTAGTAGTAGAAGTAGTAGTAGTAGTAGTAGTAGGGTGACGAGTTAGTAAAGGTGAGGTAGAGGTCTTGGTAGTGTTAGCTGTAGTAGTAGTGGTGATAGCAGCAGTAGTTGTAGTAGTAGTGATAATAGGGTGAAGAGGGATGACACACAAGTTACGTTTCACCACGAGTTAACGTGCTCATCACCACCTCTGATCCACCACTGAGCCTACCTGACCCACCAAGCCACCCACAGACACACACACGTACACACACCCACTACTCTCCCCCTCTGTCTCCACACCCACCTCGACTATACGGCTTCCACCACCACCACCTCCGCCACCACCAAGTCCACCACCACTCCACCACACTCTCACTCA
This sequence comes from Scylla paramamosain, assembly GCF_035594125.1. Taxonomy (NCBI): domain Eukaryota; kingdom Metazoa; phylum Arthropoda; class Malacostraca; order Decapoda; family Portunidae; genus Scylla; species Scylla paramamosain. The sequence goes on from NC_087169.1 coordinate 16,885,255, forward strand.
TTTTCCTTCGACCACACACCACCGCACACCACCACAGAGTCCAACACCTCGAGAAACCCCAGAAAAATCAAAGAGACCTAAATAAAGACCCTTATGTTTCTCATTCCACGGTAACAAAATAAAATAATTAGTCTTCCTTTCCGCTAAAACGGATAAATGTAATAAAAAAAAAAAATCGTACGTTCTTTGATCCCAAGGCCTCGGATGTCGGGGGAAGGGAGTCGTGAGTTGCAAAACGGATGAGGAAGACTAAAGAGTGACCTGTTCTCAGCCTCGTTATTGGATTGTGGACTAGAGGTAGCTAAGGGTGGGGAGCCGTGTGTATCTGACGGGCAGTGCATATGTCACCACCACCACCACCACCATTGTATTACCACTACTACTACTAGAACTACAATGCTATACGAAAGGGGGTTGAAACTATTGCCGTGCTGGAACGTGTAGTTAGGTATAAAAATATTGAGTTAGTTAATTAGTTAGGTATAGGTAGTTAGTTAGTTAATTTGTTACTTATTTGCTCATGTATTACTTATGTTAGTTAGTTTGTTAAATAAATAAATAGTTAGGTTCATTCTTTCTTCCATTTCCTTTCCTTTACAAAGAGAGAGAGAGAGAGAGAGAGAGAGAGAGAGAGAGAGAGAGAGAGAGAGAGAGAGAGAGAGAGAGAGAGAGAGAGAGAGAGGAAAATTCCCAGACCTGAGTGAAGAAGTCTCTAGTAGTAGCAGTAGTAGTAGTAGTAGTAGTAGTAGTAGCAGCAGCAGAGGTGGCGGTAGTAGCAGTTATTTTTTATCATCTTTCTCACCATAAGCTTCGTTTGACCTCTGTTCCTTCCTCTTCTTTTTTGTTGTATTTTTTTTTTTCTCTCCTTCCGCTATCGTCTTCAGTTTCTTTTTCTTTTTTTATACTCTCCCTCCCTCCTTATGTCACTCACTGTTATTTTCTCTCTCTCTCTCTCTCTCTCTCTCTCTCTCTCTCTGACACGTAACGCTATGTGTGTGTGTGTGTGTGTGTGTGTGTGTGTGTGTGTTATAATAAATTTAGAAAAAAAGGAATGAAAAGGAAGCCATATATAGGCCTTTCTTTGGGGACTAGCATCTCAGTGGGCCTTTTTTTATTTATTTCTTTCGTTATCCTAGGCCAGTTATTCTAGGGCTCTTACATAAAAATAAAAGGTGGGGCGCGAGACCAGGCAAGTTGGAAAGGGAGTAGGGGAGGGACAGCACTACAGCAGGAGGGTCACTGGCTTCGGGAGGGTGAGTGAATGAGTAAGTCTGGGCTGAAGATGATATTACGTTCCCTGAGTTACACCTTTATCAAGAGAAGAGTTTGTTCTAATCCTATTTTCTTTCCATGAGTTACGAAGTATAATCTGTTTCTTCTTCCCCCTTCTCTGCATCCTCCTCCTCCTCCTCCTGTTCCTTCTGTTCCTCTTCCTCCATGCCCAATTGCGTTTTAACTAGTATTGCTGCTATTAACTCCTCCGATCCTACCTTCTCCTCCATCAAGCACTCTCCTTTTAACTTAATTTCCAGTGTTTCCGGGTATTTTTCAGGGTTAAGATGACGTCTGTCGCTCTGAGTGTTAAATCAGTTGCAGATGCATACAACGAAGGGTGACACGGAAGGACTGGCTTAACTGTAGCAGTGTGTGTGTGTGTGTGTAGATTTGCAGATACGGAGGTGGAAGGGGGAAGGAGATATGGTGGAGAGGAGGAAGTGGCGTATGGAATACATGGAGGAGGACAAGGAAGAGGAAGTGGAGGAGGAAGAGGAAGAGAGGGAGGTGGTGTATGGAGTAAGAATAGGAGGATGAGTAGGAGGAAAGAGAAGAATAAGAATAAGACAAGAAGAACAACAAACTAATGGATAAAAGAAGAATAAGAACTAGGTGGAAGGGGAAGAGTGGGAGGATTGAAATATTACCTGGAACAGCGTGAGTCGTTCCTTTCTCTAGACTAGCAAAAGAAACATGGGAATTGCAGTATTTATTTAAAAACTGAAAGTGCAGGACGAGTCGGAGGTACTTGGAGGTTTTAAGTATTCGATATATAATAGATTATAAGACTACTGATGATGGGTTATATACACTTGTAATGACAATTGATGATCATCATTCCTCTGATTGGGATATCAGGCCCATAGACCCTTTCATACAGGAAGCTGAGCAAAGATAACAAAGGGGTGTGGAATACAGACGGACACTTAGCACACGACAGATGGACTCGAGACTCAAGAACGAGCCTCGGCCATTCCAACGGCGCCGTGGCCTGAGAGGCTCCCGCCAAGCAGCGGCCCAAGGTAAACACCCTGAGTTTGAATAAGCATCTGGTGGTACTGCTCTATTCCCTGCTGGTTGTGGTGCCCCAGGAGACTCAGGTGGTGGCGGGACAGGTGAAGGGAAGGGGAAGTGTGGTGGTGCAGGTGATATATCCACTCAGTAGCTCAGGTTGTCATGAAAAGTACCATCATCTCCATGGCTTGTCATTTCGGCGGGTCAGGGACATGAAAGCCCGCTTTTGCACTGCGTCTTTAAGGGCACTTAGCCAATACTGAAGGCCCATGTGACATTCCCGTTTACTTTATTTCTTCCCCCATGCACAGCAGACTTGAGGGTCTGGTGGGAGAGTTGGGGAGTCGATCGGGGCCTCCAATATAGACTAAATCACCATGTAATGAGTCGTTACAAGGGGTGACATTTCCTGTTTGGTGACCTTCAGATTCTTTTTCTCCCCAATAAAGTTTAACCAGATATTCGTACCAATTAGTGCCAGCTTGGCCATGTAGGGTGAGTCACTAGTGTGCATCAGTCTCCTTGATGTGCTACTCGTGACGAGTGTCAGGCATCAGTCATGGCCGTGTGGCAGTGGAACATTTATAAACTAAATCCAACCATATGTCAAAACCTGACTCATGAAAGATCTCCAAATATTCTTACTAGAGAACTTTCTCAAAATTTGCTTATGTGCTCAAAAATTGTGGAATCTTGCCTTGCCACCAAATTTTTGAGAGCGCAGGTTATGGCTGCCTGACAAGCCAGGAAGCCTCTACTGGAAATTCAAGAAATAATGATGAGATTGGTAACTATTGATCTATCTCTTTTTGGCAACCCAGCCTCTGGACATGTCCCCAAGGGTGTGCTCTTGGTAGAAGCACCTTCACCTTCATTCATACACTCACAACTTGCTTATTCAAACCCTCCCCCTATAGATATAGTTTCCTGTATTTGTGATGATAATAATATATTGTAACTTGCTATTTTCAGGACAAGTGGTGAAGTGTCCGTGAAATTTGGAAAATGCCTCTCGTCGGGGATGTGCTGGCCTCCATCAGTAAGTAAAAATCCTTAATGTTAATTTAAGTTGCATTCCACATTTTACTAATATTCATAGTAACTGTGACACAAAGAAATCCATAATGATATTTGGTTTTGTCAGGATCAGAAGAGGCAGAAGGCTGAGTAGAAAAAAGACATGCCTGGGGTCTATAATTTTGTAACTTGATTGTACAAACCCTTTTTATGTCAGGAAAAGGAGGAGTGATATGAAGAAAGCAAGAATGGGAGGTATTTTGAAGTGTGCCTGTGATATATATGTCCTGCAGTAGTAGTACTTTCCCTCCCCGACAGGAAGATTGATTATAGAAAACCTTTTATATCAAGAAAAAGAGGAGTTACAAGAAGAAAGGAATAAAGTAGATCATTTGAAAGTGTGCCTTTGATAGATATGTCTTTTTCCAGTAAGACCAATTTCCCTCCCCAACAGGAAGAGGTGGGCGAGAGAAGATGGGGAAGGTGGGGCTGGAGGGGCACATGGAGGAGATGGTGAGACAGGCAGAGGAGGCTCACATCGGGGTGCTGCAGGCATTGAGGACGCGCTATGTTGAGCTGTCCTCGGCTGTATCTGACACAGCCTTCCTTCAGCAACATGTTGAGGCCACCCTGCACAGCATCACCGACCTCCACACCTCCATTGACCAGGATGTAAGTCTGGTGAAGAAACATGAGCCATAATATTTGGTAAGGCATGGCCAGTCATTGTTAGTTGAAAAGGGAGTCTATGTTTGCTTGGGTTGATTCTGCAACAGCTCACCAGGCAGATCAGAGCTGCCTTGTGTATGTCTGTGGTGTTTTACAGTCCTATTATTTTCTTTTGTTGATATATATTCTAGATTTTAATTTTGTGTAATGTTTTGTTGTTTCCTCCAGGTTAACATTAAAATAAAATACTAAGCACCAAAATGACTATCTTCTCTTAGTGTGTGAACCATTTTGCAGGTGGTTTCTGCTGTGAAGGGCAGCGTGGGGGAGGTTGGCGGTGTGGTGAGGAGGTGGAAGGAGGTGCAGGGAAGCCTGGAGGCAGCTAACATGCTCCTGGACATCCACACCCTCATGGAGGATTCAGTGAAGGCAGCAACAGATCACAGGTTTTTGGAGTCTGCTGAACATCTGGCTAAGGTGAGTAGAAGACTTGGGAAAGGTGAATCACATGTTAGGAGATGGAAATATGATATGTTATGATCAGGAAAGTAAAGATAGACACTGCTATGTATATTATTAGACAGGCAGTCACATTATGGAGCTCTTTTTTACAGATTGAGAGTCTATTGCAAGAGGCATCAGAGAAGGAGATTGAAGGAGAGCTGGACATCATAAATGCATTGCGGGAGGAACTTGTGACAAGGAGAATGGAGCTCCTTTACTCCATCAGTGAGGTAAATAACACATAATGATAAGCTATTTGTCTGTCTATATATCAGGTTGGCATTCTCAAATGTGGTGACCCAGACAAGGCACACACACACACACACACACACACACACACACACACACACACACACACACACACACACACACACACACACACACACACACACACACACACACACACACACACACACACACACACACACACACACACACACACACACACACACACACACACACACACACACACACACACACACACACACACACACACACACACAGCCACGTTGGCTGGGTAGAAAGGAGCAATCTCGTGCACCACTGTACTACACCCCAGGAATCCCACAAGCCATAGACAACATAAGCCTACTAAGTGGGGATGCTTATGATATTTATAATTGCAGGATTTTTATGTATAATTGCAGGTGTGGCAGGAGACCCTTATATGGGAGGAGGAACGGCAGCCTGATGGAGAACGCTCAGTGTCCCTCTTGGTGCTGCCGAAAGGGAGGAAGACATCAAACTGGAATGGACAGCAGCTGCAACAGATGCTGGGTGCGCTGTACATGCTGGGAGAGCTGCATCGGCAGATCACCACCCTTGGCAGGAATCTGATGAAACACTTCTTTGAGTAAGCAAGATGAACGTGTTTGGGTGGACAATGCCAGTGAATATGAGTTCAGTTGTGTCTTTACCAAGGTCACAAGGGTGTTTCTGTAGTAGGTCCAGTGGGGCTGGCATCACAGTGGGACTTTTTTAGTGTCTTTCTTACATAAAGAGAAACTCCCTTTTCCTTTACTCTTCTCCAGACCAGGATCATCTTTGGGGGAGTGTTTGTAGTGATGCAATAACCAAGTTCATGTGTATTTTTTTTTTTTTTTTTTTGCTCTGCTATCACTGTTCTTCAGACCAGCATGATGTTTGGGATAGTGTGTGTGTGTGTGTGTGTAGGGATGTGTTAATTAGATTCACAGGGTTCTTGTAGCTGGCACTCTCCCTTCACTGTACTCAGGCCAATCATCCAGCTTGGGGCAGAGGTGAAGGCGGTGGAGCGCAGTGATGGCTTTGTGGTGACAGTGACTCATGGTGGGAAGGACAGCCGGGGCACCAGGCAGGCCACTGTGGTGTTGATGCGGCTGCAGGAGGTGAGGTGCTCATCCTGCCACACACATCAGTGATGTAGTGGTGTGTGGTGTTTATATTTAGTATTTTCTGTTATTGTGTGTGTTTGTGAACTTGTATGTGGCTTTTTTGTTTGCCATTGTGTTGTGTGGAGTTTTTTAGGTTTAATATTTGTTTATTCTATTTTAATTTTTCAGTTATAAAATAATCATTATTAATTAAGGGCATATTTCCTCCATCATAATTTTTCAACTTTGTGTTTCAATGTCTCTATGAGTAGGGATGGCATGCCATTCACAAAACAGCTAAATTGTAATGTGTTCCTTCAGGTGTTCACCATCCTGAGCAAGGTCCTGCTCTCTGTCGTCATCAACACCATCACCTCCAGGGAAACCACACTCATGCACATGTTGGGTACTGAGGTAAGTATTGCACCACTTTCTGTTTGCTGGAGATTTTGTCCTGCCTCACTCTTTTGTTATGTAGTTATTCAGATTATGCTCAGTCTATACTATGTCAAACTTTAAATTTGTGTCAGTGTTTTGTTTGGGTATGTTTTTTTGGTTTTGTCCTTTTTGTATTTCCTAACTGAATCTTATTTTAAGTTTGTAAGGAAAGTGTTATTGTTTTATCATATTCTTTACAGATTGGCAATGACTTCAAGGATATTTTAATCAAGGATTGCATTGCTGATGCTATTCCTTACAGCAGAGCTGAGCTGAGTCAGTTTGACAAAGTGAAAGCTGCTACTGAGGACTTTCAGAAGTTTCTTGTTGAAAAAGGTAACCAGATTTTTTGGCATTAGGATATGATGACATTACTCTGTATCTTCAATGCAAGTTGTTGTTCATATAATGCTGCTAAGGAAAATGTGATGAACCAGCCTCCTAGAAAAGTTAATCTTAAAAGCATTTAGCACTAGTCAATTGAGCCAATAAAATTCCTTCCCCAGGGTTCTTTGAGGAGCAGGACAAGTCCTTGATGGAGTATGCGGCCAATGTGGACGTGGTGTTCAGCAACAAGGCATGTGCCCACATCCTGGAACGTGCCAGGACCCTCATGAAGCAGCCCCTACATGTCACTGTCTGCATCACCCCACTGGAGCCTGGTGGCCCACTTGTTGTTCAGGTAACAAATCACTTAACCTGTTTGTGCATGTTTGCCTTTCTATCCAGATTCTAGGCTGACATCCCCCATAAAAGGGGGTTGCCAAGACAAGATATCCTACTTTGTCTCATTGTAAAAATAGAAATACAGAGAAAGAGGCTCCACATCCCCTTGTTCCATCCCTATCAGGTTCCTTATGACAGGGAATACAGTGACAGTCTTCACCAAACCTGGCTTGTAATGAGGTTACTTAGGTACACATGTTAGAATTATTGTTTATTGGTATTATTGGTTCTATTCATGCTAATCATCAGTGTGTGAGACCTGAAAGGGGGGTGCACAGAGTGTGGTGACACACCAAAGAGATAAGGAACATTCTGTCAATCCTTACTTTATCCCACCTGGTTACTTCTGCAGGACGTGACGGGACGACAGCTGGACCAGAGCACCATGCGGCTGGAGAAACTGCTCTCTGCCAAGTCCCTCAATATGCCTAAGTGTCAGATTAGGTAAGGGCAAAAGAAAGGTATGGTGATGTCCTTGGTGGTTGCATCATCTTAGTCTTCCTTAATTTTCCTTTGGTTAAATTGCAGATCAAAAGTTTATCTCTGAATTGAGCAAACCTTCAATTTTGTATTTTGTCATTTAGGAGTCTTTTCCTTCCCCTCAGTTAAATAGGCAACTGATTGTTCCTCTGCATCTTCTCAGTTAATTTGCTACTCAGGGCATGATATTTGGTGGATTAAATAAACTTCAAAGAATTGTCTAAATATATATTATTATTTTATTTATTTTTTTCTTTCACACCTTATAAAAAGATTACCACTCCTCTATGACCAATCAGCTCAGTCACAACTACCACCTTCCTCACAACATCTACAGCATCACTCCCTCTTGCAGTACATCCGTGTGTGACTTGGTGGAGCTGATCTATGAGACCTTGGAGGAGGCGTGCACCAGCTCCCCAGAATATGCTGGCCGACTCTTCTACACAGTGCACAATATCCTCACCCTGTACTCCCATGTGGTGCCCACAGCTCATGCTCACCAGCTGGCTACCCTCCCCCAGCAGGCAGGTACTGACTTACGAAGTCTCATGTTTCCTTCTGTGCTGATAGTCTTAGAATTTTTATTTATATGAGTTTGTTTATCTTCTTTTGTAATGATGATCTTAAATTGAATTTTTTTTATATATTTTCATCTCTTAAACAATGAGTACTTTTCCTTGATTCATGACAGTGGTCTTAGTATTCATTTCTTTTACTTATTTACATCTTGTATGCATTGAGAGGTTTTCTTTAATCCAGGATGATGGTGAGAGAGTATCTGCTTTAACTGGGATGAAGTAGAATATAGCTTTTATGTATCATGAAATTTGTTTGGTGAATTTTGGTGATTTTCTAGGATAGCTTCCACTCATGACTCATTTTAAGTCATTGCCTTTACCTTTCATATCCTTTTGTAGTCTGCAGGTACATATAGTTTATGGAATGGTATGAAATTATATCAATGCCCTTTTTGTAATTGTTGGTCAGTGTGAAAATGTAAGGTACTGAGTTCACCTGGTTCTCAGTTTGCTCTCTGCTTCTGCACAGTGTTTCTCTCACTCCTCCAGCAATCGTCCACAACAACAGCATGTACTTGGCCCACCATGCCCTCTTCCTTGGCCACCAGTACCGCCTCCGGCTGCCCCAGGCACTGCGCACCGCCACTATCACCACCATCGACCAAGCACATGAGCTGCGGAAAATGGCCTCCTCTATTTTCCTGAAGGCAATGCAGAATCACCGCACAGCCCTCATCACCACACTGCGGGAGTCTGTCTGTGAGTGCTCCACCTGCTTCTCTCGTACATTTAAATACCAGCCCTCTTAATTTGTTGCAACTCGCTTCTTGTTAATTGATCCTTTTATAAATTGGGATTTTAGTGATTTTTACGATGTTTTTACCGTACCACAATTTTGTTATTTTTATCACTACCATTTTATTTGCTTTGAACATTTTGTAGTGCCACCACATGATCATAATGGTGTGGTGCTTTTCCTTTTAAATCAGTCGGTCCTTCCTTGGAATGCTCAGCTGGCAGACTTTGCTTGGCCCTGGTTCATGGTGTTTTTCAAAGGAAGAGGTAGTGCTTCCTTGTAACCTTCCATGGTAATTTAATTTGTTCTTGATCCTGTAACCTATTTAGGCATTAAAGTAATGTTGCAAGGTTCGTCTTATATTGATTTATATATAGTTTTTATTGCATTACTTTTTACAGATTGCATTGTTAGATTTAGATTGTTAGGGTGGTTTATGTTCCTATTTGTATTATTTATTTGTAAGTAGCTGCAGTTGATCATAAGCTATTAACATGTACTACAAGTAAATGAAGTGTTGAGTGCCACTGAAGACTTGTATGGAATTTTGTGATTTTCTGTGTTGTGCTTTACTGTAATGGTTCATCCCTTTGTGTTGTGGTGCAGGTCTGGACAGCCTTGGGTGTGATGCCAGCCAGGCAGAGAAAACTCAGCAGGGCATGAGGCAGGTCATTCACCAGCTGCAGCTCCTCCATCGGGTGTGGCAGAATGTGCTGCCCTACAGGGTCTACATTAAGGCCATCAGTAAGTCTTAAAAAGGCAGAAAGGAAGGAGACTGCCTGAGAAGGACTAAAAGTGTTCTATTGTATTTTGTTGTCATTCATTATCAGCACTTATTTAAAAAGCAGATTCTGTGATAATGTGGGTCACCTTTTGTTATCTAGTGACAGCTTGAGTGTATCAACCTGAAATTTTTCTGAGGATTTGCACTATTTCTTTTCAGCATCCGCTCTGCATGCATTGAATTGGGTTGTAGTAGTGAATGACTTTTTGCAAACTGCTGCTTCACCTCATTAACAATATCCCCAGACTCTCCTCTACTATACCTGACTCAGATTGAAGGAACATGTTGTCTAGAATATTGTTCATGGTGTGTATTTGTATTGTGTTGTGCTGGACACAAGTTAGTGCGATTCTTGCTCTTCCTCTCCCACAGGCAGGCTGGTGAGCTCAGTGGTTGAGGAGGTGGTAGCAAGGGTGGTGACCCTGGAAGACATTTCAGCTGATGCAGCACTGGCCCTCATTACCACCCTCACCCTCCTGAAGGAATTTGTTCCTTCACTGTTCAAGGTCAGTTGTGGTCCTGTGGTGTAGTGTTAGTCAGAGTACACCTAAAACTCTTGCTGGATTTGTGTACAGTAATTCCATGTTCTGTATTACTTTCACTTGTATTTTTTAAGTTTGTCAACTTATCCTCTAACGTTGCCTTTTAGGTGGAAATCTTTTCTGGATCCTTGGATCTTTTGATAAGGCATTGTTTTACCAGTAGTGAAGAACCTTCACTTTGGCTGTAGTATTTGATTAATATGAGGAATTTGTTCTGAGAGAAAGAGGGTTGCCTGTACAAGGCAGCTGATGAATGAGTTGCTTCTCTTCAGGTGGAAGGAGAGGAGGAACCTGGCCCAGGAGAAGCACTGCGGTATGTCACGCTGTGGGGGAAGTTCAGTGAGCTCATTGTAGTCCTTGGTGCAAGCTTACAGGACATCCAGGACCGGTGGGCGCAGGGCAAAGGTCCCCTGGCTCACGAGTTCACCCCTGATGAGGCCAAACAGTTAGTGCGGGCCCTCTTCCAGAACACTGACCGCCGGGCCAAGGTTCTGGCTCGCATCAAGTAAAACCCCTCTAGCTACTAGGTCTTGAGTGCTCCCCTTCACCATCTGTCCTCCTGTACAATGATCTGCTTTTTGATAGATTTGACAATACAGAAAGTTTCATATGGTGGTGTAATTTTCAGAACCTTTATCAACAGAAGTTTGGGGTTTGTTTTCCATTCCTCACCTGGAGTAGAGATAGAGGACACTCAGTCTTGCATGTTTTGAAGCTGTTAACTTCAGTAATTCAGTTAACACATTTTGAATGTCAATATTTTATGGATTATTAATTTTTATTGTACAGATAATATTTTGTGCCTTTAATCAAACTGTGATAAGCAGGATAGTCAGAAAGAAGACAACATCTTGATGTAATAAAAACCTGTTAATTGATGTTAACTTTATCTAGTGCTTGAAGTGGCATCAGTAACAAGCCTGTCTCCTGCACAAAATGGGTTAAGTAAAAATATCAAACGTCATGTATCCCTTTATTGACTAAAACAGTTCCTGAAAACAAGAGAAACATGCAAGTTAGTACTCTATCAAAGTGAAAAAGGCCTAAAAGAGCACAAGGAACCCCTGAATGATTTGTTATCGAGGTTTTCTCCCCGTGGCAAAGAGACTGGCCCTCAGCTGACTGGTGACTGCTTGGCTAAAGTGTAACTCCTCTGAATGACAGACCAAACTTTGCCTCCTTCATTCCATAACTACTGGCATCTTATCAGGTATTTCCATCTAATGTATGAGAGAAACTTATCCCATGCCTACCTTTTTAGATGTCATAAAAGATCTTTCCTATTGCAAAATATATCATGTTTCATTGGCTCTGTATTTTAATGAAATTGCAATAACTAAAGCAAATGATATGTCTGCCAGTCAACAAGGGCATCAGCAGTCCATAAGGGTGCCCTGAGTGGGTGGATGGGATGCCAACCCCAACCTTATTGCCCCATGCTGCCATGTGTGTGTGCTGAACTAAGGAAACCCTTAAGAGACCAACACAAAGAAATGTTCATAGTAAATGCCCATACTTCAGAATGTCTGCACACCCAGACTAAATACAGTTGTAGTGACAGGAAGTACAAAGGTTCCAGAGATTATCTTGGGACCTGATGATTATACTCCTGACATCTAACACAATGTCCTGTTCTGGTCAGGAATTCATTTCCATGCTATGGCCTCTCATGGCTAAAGATTTATCTCATTCTCAGATTAACTTTTCATTGTTTCTATGAATGGCACTTAAGGGTCATTATAATGTAACCATACCATAGCATCCCCATCTGTTGGAATATTTTGAACAAAGGCTGTAAGCAGTATGGTAGCACTTATAGAACACTGCAGTACAATATATCATCAGCACAGGGCTAGTTAATTTTTGGTGTTGGTCTCAGGGCAGCACACAACAACAGGCAGCAGGGTTACCTCTCTCCACAGCAGCTGGTTTTTACTCGTCTGGCACCTCCATTTCATCATTCTCCACCGCTTCCTGCACGTCTCTGGGGTTCTGGCCGTCAATGCTGCAACCCACACTGTTTGCTGAACCCAGGATCTCCTTGACAGTGCCCTTCAGGGTCTTGGCCATGGAGCGAGGCCTCATGATGCGAGCAATGTTGATCACTTCATCAAAACTCACACTACCATTGTGCTTGACGTGTTTCACCTTGAGGGAGGGAAGGTTGGCTGGCATTACCAAATAAAGAATGACATCTGCTAGAGAAGTTAAAGTGGGTCATATTTGAGAATATGGCCCACTTTTTGAAAAGCTGTGGCACAAGTCATTGAAGTTTTCAATGATGTTCTCACGATTCTGGTGTTACTGCAACAAGAATTCTACAGTACCAATGAGAAAATCATCCTTGAGCATACAGTCACTAATTTCTGTGACCTTTGAAATTTATCCTCATGAAAGCAAAATGTTTATCAGTGTTTATGCAGGTGTCCAACTACTATGTTAAAGCAAAATATGTATAAATTCAAGCAACACAAGTATAGAGCATTTACCTTCTTCCTGTCCCTGGGTGGCTCCTTAAGGGCACGGATGAGCAGAGCAGCAGCTGAGGGCACCACCTCCACCTGAGCCTGACGGTTCTGGATGGTCAGCTTCACTGTCACCTGAAGGAGAAAGGAACAGTTTAATGGTAATGTTCATGGTGAAATCACTCCACTGTCCCCTACTTGGAACATGATGGAAACACTGAGAAATTGATCTGAAGGGGAGCTAAATCAACCATGGGAGGTCATAGCTGGGATTGTGCCAATGACCAGGAGAAATAAAGTACAGCACCTTGGATTTATGACCATAATGGTAAATTTTTAGGTCTGTGTATTCCCAGTCACTACATCCCCCTGCATTTGGTGATATTTCAGTTTCCCCTAAACCACCACAAGCACATTAAATTCCACTTTCTTTTTCAGAGAGAATGTGGGGTGTGGCCTGCCCAAACTCTTTACCACCAATGGGCCTTGGGCATTTTATTAAGACAATGAGAAATTTGTCTGAATTTGAGCTAAATAAATAAATAAATGATGCAGTCTATCCATATCCATACCCAGGAGGAGGCAGTAGACACCTGCCGAAACGATAATTACTCCCAGTGAGGTGTGCAGCACTGTTCAGGGGGTGCTGTGAACTTATCATTAAACCCAGCTGTGACCTCACTGAACGTTTCCCTTTGTGTCTCACAACACAAGGGGGCAGTCACAGCCTGCCCTCTAAAGACAACTCTCTTCCTCCACACAAAACTACAAGCACCCAATAACACACACACACACCCTTCACTCAAAAATTTTAAAATCATGGCGACTCCTACACCAGCCTCGGAGTCCCCATCTGGGGAGGGGACCATAAATGTCCCCAGGTCGGACTGCCTTTCTGTCGACGACCGTAAGTGTCTTGACACCCCCTTCCACTTTTTCTTCATTAACTTCTGCAACATTCGCGGTCTAAGATCTAATTTTCAATCTGTAGAACACCACCTGTCCTCTTCTAAACCTCATTTTCTTTTCCTCACTGAAACTCAGCTGTCTGAGGCAACTGACAGCAGCCCCTTTTCTGTCCCCTCCTACTTTCTCTATCCTCATTTTCGATCCAAAGCTGGATGCTGCGTTTATGTGCGGAATGACTTAACCTGCTCTCGTGCCCACGCTCTTGAATCTTGTGAGTTTTCCACCATCTGGCTACGACTACAGAGTCACTCTCATACTAAATTTATCTGTGCTGTATACCTCTCACCTAACTCCTCTGACTATAAGAAATTCTTTGACTACTTAACTTCCAAAGTGGAGCACATTCTGACCCTCTTCCCTTTTGCAGAGATCTCCATTCTTGGAGACTTCAATGTTCACCACCAGCTTTGGCTTTCCTCTCCCTTCACTGACCATCCTGGTGAACTAGCTTACAACTTTGCTATCCTCCATGACCTAGAACAATTGGTGCAACACCCTACTCGTATTCCTGACCGTCTTGGAGATACGCCCAACATTCTTGACTTTTTCCTGATCTCTAATCCTTCTGCTTATGCTGTCACCCTTTCTTCTCCGTTGGGCTCCTCCGATCACAATCTCATATCTTTATCTTGTCCTATCGCTCCAGTCCCTCCTCAGGATCCCCCTAAGCGAAGGTGCCTCTGGCGTTTTGCCTCTGCTAGTTGGGGGGACCTGAAGAGCTATTTTGCTGATTTTCCTTAGAATGACTACTGCTTCCGTGTGAGAGACCCGTCTTTATGTGCTGAGCGCATAACAGAGGTGATAGTGTCTGGCATGGAGGCGTACATTCCTCACTCTTTTTCTCGTCCTAAACCTTCTAAACCTTGGTTTAACACAGTTTGTTCTCGTGCTATACATGATAGAGAGGTGACCCACAAAAGGTACTTAAGCCTTCCATCACCAGAATCTCATGCACTTTATATTTCTGCCCGGAACCATGCCATGTCTGTTCTCCAACTAGCCAAAAACTCCTTCATTAACAGAAAATGTCAAAACCTTTCAAGATCTAACTCCCCTCGTGATTTCTGGCATCTAGCCAAAAATATCTCCAATAACTTTGCTTCTTCTTCTTTCCCTCCTCTATTTCAACCAGATGGCTGCTCCACTGCTATCACATCTATTTCTAAAGCTGAACTCTTCGCTCAAACCTTTGCTAAAAACTACCTCGGACGATTCTGGGCTTGTTCCTCCCTCTCCTCCACTCTCTGACTACTTCATGCCACGTATTAAAATTATTCGCAATGATGTTTTCCATCCCCTCGCTGGCCTAAACCCTCGGAAGGCTTAGGGACCTGATGGGGTCCCTCCTATTGTTCTCCGAAACTGTGCCTCCGTGCTTGCACCTTGCCTAGTCAAACTCTTTCAGCTCTGTCTGTCAACAACTACCTTTCCTTCTTGCTGGAAGTTTGCCTACATTCAACCTGTTCCTAAAAAGGGTGACCGTTCTATTTTTTTATTGGATTTTTGTTGCCCTTGGCCAGTGTCCTTCCTACATAAAAAAAAACAAAACCATAGTTATGTAGTTATATTTTCTACAGAATGTATATCAAGCTAATATTTTATAATAAATATTTTTTGCTCTCTCTCTCTCATTTTTTTTTTCACTGACAAAGTTTTATGATACTTATTTATTTATCATTCTAATTTTATATTTTCCCCTTCTGTGGTAGCTTATGGTTGGTTAAAAAATCTCCTCAGTACCAAGCAATCCTACAGAACTTTGGGACAATACGGAGGCCGAGTTGGTCTTGGTTGGCCTGGTTTGTTTACACCATTTCCAGCCAAGTGTTCGGATCGGGAGTGTCAACAGCACCGTGAAACCTACAGCAGTGCGCTCACCTTGAGACCCTTCCAGGCTGTGGTGGCCTTGCAGATGTCCTCGCCGACCTTCTTAGGAGACAGGCCGAGGGGACCCACCTTGGGGGCCAGCGAGGATGTTGCACCCACTTCACCTCCCACGGCTCGCAGCTTCACTGGAATAGAGGACGAGGTGAGGAACAGTATTCCCTGAGGCGACATTTTTATTCCCCTCTCAATGCTACACCTTGTCTTTTTCATCTGGTTTCGTTGATATCTTATTCCTAGTCTGTTTTGTTGTTTTTTAGTGGTTAATCAGTAAGTTGCAAAATTTTTCGTTGACTTTTATGCCTGTTAGTTAAGTTAGATTAGTTTACCTTCATAACTAGTCTACGTGTTTTGAATGTATAATTTCAGATGGCCAGCGGTATTATTTTCTTTGAGGTACCTTATTCACCTATGATGCAGTGTGTTGTTTGTTTTGAAGCTCTGTTATGGGCTGTTGTGGCGTCAATGTTTGTTTAGAAACATTATAATCTTAAATGTTATGGCGCTAAGAAAATTACTTGTTCTAGGACACTATGTTTAACTAACTGTTGTAGCGCCAAGAAAACTATTTGTTGTGGTTTTTGTTGGTGGTATCATTATAAGAGTATTATATATTTAGTTATTTATTTACTGCCATCGTTTGTTATATATATATATATATATATATATATATATATATATATATATATATATATATATATATATATATATATATATATATATATATATATATATATATAAATATATATATATTATACAGTATACGATATTATAACATGCTATATTACGTGATCCTAGGGTTTGGGAAGTTGTGGGGTTGAGGTCTCAAGTTCGGGATTTTCACCATGTATGCTCATTTCAATCACACTTTTGCTGTCTTCGCGGCGAGTTGATCAAACAATACATAATAATAGCTTTAGTCGCGAAATCTTTAAATTGTTGGAAAAAAAATGTATGTATATAACGTTTGGCGAATCGGAGAGAGAGAGAGAGAGAGAGAGAGAGAGAGAGAGAGAGAGAGAGAGAGAGAGAGAGAGAGAGAGCGAGCGCTGCTACCTCCGCGTCGTCTAAATTTACACGCCGGTGGCAGAACACGTGGGAGATTCGGATAGCATTCCCACTCCTCCGCCACGTCCTCGCCTCCAGCAGATCACAACTAGTAACAGTGCGCCATGGTAACTGAACAGAATAACGCACTCATTTATTGGAATCATTATGTTGAAATTCATTTGCGCAATATTGAGTGAGAAAAAAAGAGAGAAAAACACGCTCACTGTCAACAAAACAAATAATAATAATAATAATAATAATAATAATAATAATAATAATAATAATAAATAGATAAGTCAATTAATAACGTTTGAATTAATGCTGGAGTGTGTAAAATTCTAAACTGATAGAGTTGTAACGCTACAAGAATGGTGTTTGCTAGGGTTACGAGAGAAAGAGCACGCGCGTTACCTCTCCCGCGAAAAAAAAAAAAAAAAATACAGAATCACATCATGCACTAAAAATACACATAACTAAAACCATCCAACCCACTAATGAGAAACTTCACAAAGAAAACGTGAGATTCAGTGCAGAATTTCAGCTAAAACTTACCAATCTTAATCTCAGTGGGGTCAAACTTGGGAGGCATTGTGCTGGAGGGAAGGAGCGCGCGTGTACCCTGCCCTGCGGTCTTGTAGCGAAAGGCAGGCTTGGCATTGGCACCAGGCTACTTTGGCACCCCACGTGGAGCCAGCGAGGAGGGTAGGGGTGGAGATGCCTACCAGGGGGAGGCTATTAGGGCACGGAGAACTAAGGGAGGGTATATAGAAAGTAAAGGGATGAGTAATATAAGGGTTAGGGCATAAGGGCGCAGGGTGTTAAGGGACGGTATATAGAGGAAAGGGACGAGTGATATTAGGGTTAGTTAAGAAGAAATGGTATTAGAGAACTAAAGGCAAAAGAAGGTTATATAGAAAGGAGAAAAAAAGTAGATTATAAAGGTTGATTGATTGTACTGAATGAAGGACGGTGAAAGTCAGGGAATATTGGTGCATAGTGTAACTTACAATAGCAAGATGGATAAGAAAGAATAAGGTACGTGGTAGTCAATATAAGAAGAAATTAAGTTAGAGGATAATTATATATATAAAAAAAAAAAAAAAGCGCGTGTAAGAATGTTAGCTAAAACACAGTTGAAAGAATAAAGAGAGGAAAAAGGGAAGTTTGTAAATTTAGGAGACCGGAAGAAATAGGTAAAGAAGAGATAATATGAATGCAAAATAATGTAAAAAAAGAAAGAAAACGACCAATGCATAAGGTAATCATTGTACAACATAAAATAAAATGGAAATAGATGGACAATTAGT
Source organism: Scylla paramamosain (assembly GCF_035594125.1). NCBI lineage: Eukaryota > Metazoa > Arthropoda > Malacostraca > Decapoda > Portunidae > Scylla > Scylla paramamosain. The sequence goes on from NC_087169.1 coordinate 16,903,048, forward strand.
AATTAAGGAAAGATACTAAATAGATAAAACAGTAAGACGATAAGAGAATAATAAGTAAGGAGAAGCAGGAGACAAGGAAAACGAAAATAATAACACAAGGAGGGAGGGGAACAAGAAAGGAAGGAGAGACAGAGAATGAGGGGAGGAGTGCGAGGGGAGATTATGATAAAAAGAATAAGAAAAATGGGAGGAGGGGAGAAGTAGGTGGTGGTGGTAGTGGTGGTGGTGGTGGTTCCTCCTCGATGCTTTAATAAGATGTCCATTACAGAGAGAGAGAGAGAGAGAGAGAGAGAGAGAGAGAGAGAGAGAGAGAGAGAGAGAGAGAGAGAGAGAGAGAGAGATGCACTGATGCGTAGTTTAATGGGTGGATACTCTCTCTCTCTCTCTCTCTCTCTCTCTCTCTCTCTCTCTCTCTCTCTCTCTCTCTCTAAGCACACACACACACACACACACACACACGTATGTCAATCACACACAAAACGTACGATCGTCACAAAAAGAAAATAAAAAAGTCACAGAATCAACAACCACAATAAACTGAAAACAAAAGCCAAAAATAAAAAAAAGACAGCCCAAAACAGTAAACAATATAGTAAAAAAAAAAAAAAAAAGAGAGATAAGAGGAGTGAGGAGTAAGACAAGGAGAGAAAGAGAGAGAGAGAGGAAAAAAGTGAAGATCAGACTGCGTGCGTTTGGTCCCGGTTTTATATATTTCGTATGATAACAAAGAACACCAAGACGTCTCATCAAAGTCGCCGTATAGCCGCTCCAGGACAAAGATCCAAGCTGGAGGTATTGACCGGCCACATCCTCCTCCTCCTCCTCCTCCTCCTCTTCTTCCCCTCCCACGTCTCCCTCGGGAACAAGTGACGTATTACTGATCCCTCCTTCCCTCTCTCCCTCCCATGCACTCTTTCTGTCGCTTCGCTTGCATGGTGTTTCTCTCTCTCTCTCTCTCTCTCTCTCTCTCTCTCTCTCTCTCTCTCTCTCTCTCTCTCTCTCTCAATAGATCAAAGCTGGCAAATTCACTCGCGTGTTTAGAGAGAGAGAGAGAGAGAGAGAGAGAGAGAGAGAGAGAGAGAGAGAGAGAGAGAGAGAGAGAGAGAGAGAAAATGATCTGGGTTTTCAAAGAACTGTTCATGACTCAAGTGATAGTTTAACAAGGATCTGCATCTTCAATGGGGAAAAAAGAAAAGAAAACATGACAACCCGAATAATCATGTGCCTTTCAAAACAGTACTTATGATAACTTACGTTTTAAAATACTGGCCAGGTATCAATGTACAGGGATTGTGATGGTGACTCAGGTGTATTAAAGGAAGCACTTCTTAGCACGAGGTGATCATGTAAATTGCAGGACGTTGGTTTGTTGTAAAAATGTGACACAAGGAGAAGTGTGACTAATGATATCATGGAGGCAACGAGGGCGGGCGAGGGAAGCGTAATGAGTAGAGGGTGTACTTAATGCAGCGTGAAGGTAATAGACGAAACACACCTTTGTCTGATCTGATCTTTATTTTCGAGTATTTCAAACTACAGGTTGCATATATATCAGTTCAGCACTGTCTAGCCCCTACCTTGTTCCGCCTAGACTACCTATGATCACGACACACTCTCGTTACCCTACACTTCATACACCTCGTACAAGACTACATCATCCAGATATATAACAAAGTACACAAACTAGAGACTCTCTAAAAATAGCACATAATTTTCTAGTGAATAATTTCAGCTTCTAGTCTTCTTCTCTTACCATGTACAAAATGATTACTATTTTTTGTTCAAAATTCACAGAATAACCATTTGTCTCCAATAACAGCAATAGACAAAACATAATATTGCTTTGCTTAATTCAAAATATGTTTGCATAATGGGCAGGCCCTTAGGCACTGTGCTGGGCCCTTGGCGGGGGCGGGGCCGCAGCGGGGGACGCCCGCCGGCCCCGCCCCCGCGCCGTCAGCCAAGGCTCTACCTCACCAGGGGTGGTCCGTGGCACGCACATGCGAGTACATCAGTTGAAAAACAAATGCCTATCACAGGAGGCAACTCTCCCACCTCGATATACTATGTGTGCCAAATGCTCCAATGTGCAGTATTAACTTGTGCATAGCAGAAGGAGTTGATTCTCTCCTAGTTAAGAGAATGAAATAAATTTTTGCACTTTACCTGCTTCTTGTGTAAGCAAAGGAATGTTAAATACTTGGCCAAGAAATACCTTCAAGGTATTCAATCGGAACCATTATGAAAATAATGCTATCCCATTCATGCATCGTATTGGCATCATCTAAGTGTTCAGACCATCAGACGCAGCGCCAGCCTCCCGCCGCGGGGCCTCGCGCGCTGGCCACGCAGGGCCGAGCCGGAAGGCTGCCGCTCGCCCGTGACTGGAGTCTGGCATCAGCTTATCGTACAAGAGATTGGGCACAAAGAGTGCAAAATAAAATACTGGTGGAGCTCAAGGGGCGGGGTACTGTAGGGGAGAGGAACCTGTTTAGGCGAGGAACTTGGGTTGCTACATGGCTGCCTCAGACCCTCGCGGGCCTGGGCTCTGGTAGGAATGGTTAGTGTCCAGCGCCGCGGCTTGACCTCGGCTGGCCTCGGTCCCACCGCGGCGCCAAACCGCCCACCGCCCCGCCACGCACGCCGATCGGTACTCTCAAAAAAATAACCTTCACATTGTTTCGGCGCGGGGCTCAGGGCGGGCAGGCGGCGGGACACACTGGGCAGGAGGTAGAGGGTGGTGGGACGAGGCTACGCTCCCCGCCGTCAGACTAGCATTTGACACTATCACACTGCACGATGGGCCTCCCGCGGCGCCTCGCACCCAACTAGAAAAGTCGGCAAGGGTGAGGGGGTCGATTTCACCACCACACCCGCATCACAATTTTTCTGACTCGGCGTTAAACCTACGGGAGTGTGAATGACAAACGTAATGATTGTCGTCGACGCCACGACCTCCGACCACATCCTCCTGATGTGGGCGGGGTGTGACCACTGGGAGACGCAAGCGGCAAATATATTATAAAGGAAAGAAATCTATCGCGTATGATTGCATAAGAGGAACCAACTAGAGACTAACGTATCACGAGTGTGCGAGGACGAGGGAGGCCGTACCTTAGGACCCACGTTACCGGGGAGCGAAACCTGTGCCCTGAGGCGACGTGAAGACGACGTAACGTGAAGCTGGGGAAGAGTGTGTCTCACGTGCAGGCCGCCAGGGGGTGGCCTTGGATTTGGAGGAAAAGGAGGAACAGGAGAAGATGGAGGCAGAGGAAGATACAAGCACAATACTGAAACATAACTACATCCCAGCCAACACCCGACGAAACAAACCGTGACAGAACAAAGCCACGAGATTGCAAGAAACGAAGGAAACCGTTCTTGTTTTGCATCAGCTGGGACGGAACTGCTCCTACACACCAAGACAGCACTGAGGGAACAGTAAAGGGTACGGGGGACTGTTGTTGGGATAGGAGGGGAGGGGAAGGGGAGGGAGGGGCGGCCGGCGCTGGGGGGAGGAGGGACCATCACGGCGAGACCAGGAACGAGACTCCTAACAGAGGGCGGGATAAGTAGCCTTATTATCACAAGCCGTTGATAATACTGATAAACGAGGGCCTTCCGCCGCGACGGTCCGCTGCTGCTGCATCACGCATCACTCTCCATGGCACAGGGGCGGCCGCGGGCGAGGCTCCGGGGCGCGCAAGGAAGACTCTCCATAATACTTTTTCTCCGTGCGCGGCAGCCCGGCGGAGCCTCCCCCGCGGCCTCCACAACGCCCAGCGCTGGCCGGAGGGTTTGCGAGGTGGCACGGGGTCAGTGTATGGCGGGTCTATGGTCCGGGGTGGGGCGAGGGGAGGGCGGGAGTGGGGGGCCACCGGGGAGGTGCTGCTGGGACAGACACTCACAGACGCGCAGGAACAAGCTCCTCCCTGAGGGGTGCGAGCCAGGAGCGACGCTGTGTCTTTTCCCGACTGTTGAGTTGTTATAAAAAAGAGAGATCGGGTGGTCACTGATCCGTCTGGACAGCACCTCCCCTGCAGCCCCCCTGTGTTTCCTGAGCTGCCTAAAAATTCACGGGCTACAGGGAAGGAATGTCTTTTCATTAATCTATCACCTGTGAGGTAGTCACTACGAATCGGGAAGCAAAAAGACTGCTGGCTTTCAATACCACCTATTGCATAGGACAAATATACAGAATTTCTAAAAATAAACAATACCTCTATAAAGGAGATTACAAAAAATCTGTTTTAAAATAATAATAATAATGATAATTATAATAATAATAATAAGGAGGAACTTAATATCTACCCTGATAAAGAGTACATACGATTATCATTCTTCAGTTATCACTTGTTTGCACCACCAAGCCTGTGGACTGAATACCTCTTGTGCAACCAACCGCCGGTCATTTCTCCGGCAGTAGTGGAAGAATCTGGTAAGCTGTACGCTGTGAAGGCAATGATGCACGGCTGTCCCGCCCCGGTGCTGGAGGGGTGGGAGGGACGCGACGCTCCCCACAGCACCAGGCGACACATGGGGGCGGGAGCTGGCCGGTGCTTACGAGGTCCCTCCGATGGGCAGGGTAGCGGAGATTGATTCCTCTGGCAGCAGGTGGTGGTGGTGAGGGTGGTGGCGGTGATGGTGGTGGTGGTGGTCTGTGTGCACCAAGGCCAAGACTCACAGCACTGGGGGCCTTGTGTGGACAGCTGAGAGGCCACAAGTGAGATGGCTAGATCCAAGAATGGGATAGATTATGAATGGTGTTGTTTGTTGTCATTTAGGTGATTCTGAATGATAGACTGAATGGTACTTTGTTTTCTAAGGCATGTTAGTTTGTTTTTTCTTCCTTTGTTAAGTCCAGAAAGGGATAGGTAAGATGTATATGAATAGCTAGCTCTCCTATCAAAAAATATAGCTCTAGAGTGGGTGTATAACTCTGTACAATATAGTTACAGGCGCTCCATCTACAGCTGCTGCATCACTCACACATTTACCACTACCTCTTAACCCTCATGGGGCATCTGCAACTCTCACTCTTGTAGAATTTTGAAAAGAAAAAATATTGGATCAGGTGCACGTGAACCTCTAATGATCTCTTTCTCTCTCTCTCTCTCTCTTTCTAAACATAGGTGGGACTTCAGTGATTCTTGAAAAGTCAGGATCAGACACATTTCAAAAGCTTTCCTTAATGCTAATCGGGTTGCTTCATTAAGACTTCCCACTTAGCAAAGAAGTGGAGGGGAAGGGAAGGAAAAAACCAGTGACATTTTACAATAAAGAAAATGATATGTTACTTCAATTAAAATAGAGAGGGGGATAGGGAAACGACTTGATGACGGACAAAACTAACATATCCAATGAAATCTACTTGGAGATGGTAACTAAAACAACAAGGGAAGTTGGAGGATGTACAGAGAAAATTGAGGGAGTGTGATAAGAGTAAAAAAAGAATCAGGAAACTGAAAAGGTATAGGGAAAAGACTGGGGCTGGGAGGAGGGAGGGAAAAAGGGAGGGGGTGAGCCGGGCCTTCATGCAACACAGAGCTCCTCCACCAAGCGCTGCTCCACACCCAGCATGAGGTCTTCACTCGGCACGTTGACGCTCAGCAGGACGTGCTTCTTGATGCGCTCCTGCAGTCGCTGGGCCATGAGGGTGGTGCGCTGGCTGCCCTCTGTGACTGGCCCCAGCAGGGAAGAGGTGGCAGGTGGCCCCACGCGAGGGGTGAAGGCCGCCACCAGGGAGCCAAGCTTGGCCTCCTCAGTGCCCACCCAGATGTACACGCTGCCAGCCAGTGTCAGCATCTGGTAGTACAGGGTGATGCCGCCTTCCTGCGAGTGGAACTCACGCAGGTTCATCATGTTGGGTGTGAGTTCGTCCATCGCTGGGTGCTTGCCTGCCTGCTTGGCGTCTGCACTTGCTGCTCCCTCTCTCTCCCTCTCTCGTCCCGTCCACCTGGCCGTCTGGACTTGTCAGAGGAGTTGGTCGGTACTTAAGTATCGAGAGGCCAGAGAATGGCGTCCTCACAGCCACACCTTCACGCAGTGTTATATCTTAAGAATTCACAGCGTCTTTATAGTATATATATTATTAAAAATTATTTGCATGCATAATACTTCACTTTGCTTTTTCTTCTTTTCCAAAGGCAATTGTACTTGATTTATTTTTATAATAGTATACTGAAACAACACAGATGTTCTACAGAAGCTAAACTCACTCTAAGATTTGCACATTACAAACTACACTCATATAGGCAAAGTATAGGTCTCTTGGTTCTTGTGTTTGCTTGCTTGTGTTTTATGAAGTGCAGTTTGAATGATATTTGGGAAGTTAATGACTGGAGATAGGAACTTTTTGCTACTTTGGGTTTGTTGTGTCTCAGATGTCACAATCTGCGTCCTCAGGCGCCTCTGCAAAGGAGAAAATGGCCCGTGAGAGATTAGAGCCAGTGGTGCTCACAGCCTTACATACCTCCCATGCCGTCCCCCACATCCCTACCAGGGACCACACTCAGCCCCAAAATTATAACACATCAGCATCAGCTCACTATGGGTAAAACAAAAGCAAAAGCTAATGCCACTTTGTCAAGAGAAAAATTCTTAATAACTGAACTAGAGAATTTAAGGGTTGTTACATTGTTCTCAAAGCTAGTCTTCCAGCAGTCCCTTCTGTTGGTGACACTTGTGTTTAGATGCTAGGAGGAAAGGTCACAGCATTCCCCTTGTGGGTTTGCTGTGTGTGAGGTCGTGCTTACTCTAAGGTCAGAGGGCAGCGCTGGCTGACCTTAGGGCTATGGTAGGTTAATCCTATGTAAGTTTGTGCCACAAAGTTCATTTATAATTACCTTTGTGAAATCTACTACACAGCCTTTTATGTATCTAGAAGTTTTCTGAAAAAGAAAAGAAATTAATGAATATCAGCCATTCTACAAAGAAATGAGGCATGCAATATCTCTCGAGAAAAATAAGGAAAAATCACACTGAAAATATGAGCAGAATCATGCAAAAAAAATTCAAGGGACAGGTCAGGAATCTACAGTAAGTATTGTTTATAAAATTTTGGCCCATAAGGCATCATGCACCGCTACCACCATCAGCATGCAGACTGAAGGGCCGCGGACCACCCCATGCTGCCCCGCGGCCCGCCCTGTAGGGGAGGGACGCCGTTACCTTCATCGCTATTACAGGCAGCCTTGCCTTCGCCCGGCCTGGCTGCCGAAAGGTCCAGAGCTGCCGCGGACAGGCTGTTGGTGGTGCTTAGGAGGGATGTGGGGGGGGCCTTGAGGGCAGAGGGGGCCTTGTTGGCTAGGGGGGAGCTAGCACTGGTAGTAGTGGTTGTGGAGGTGGGAGTAGAAGAGGGCACTGCTGACAGCTGCCCAGAGTTCAACAGGGACAGCAGGTTGAGGTTCATGCCTAGGGTGCTGAGGGGGCTGGTGGTGATGCCGTGGTGTTCACCCAGCCCCCCGTGGGCGCCGCTGGTGCTGACATGGACGCCAGCAGAGGCGGCACTGGCGTTGCCGTTGGCCTGGCTGCTGGCACTCTGGTAGAGGTTCTTCATGGTCTCCACGTAGTAGTTCCGGGCAGCCTCCGAGTAGACGGTCTTCATGAGGTCTGGGTTGGTGAGCATGGTTTGCATGATGCTCTGGTTCATGGCCGCAATCATCAGCGGGTTGAGGGGGTTGAGGGGGTTCAGCAGGTTGAGCATGCCAGTGCTCTGCTGGTGTTTATGATGCTGCTCCATCTGCTTCTGCTGCTGCTCCATCTGTTCCCTCTGCTGTTTCTGCAGCTTCTCCAGCTCCTTCTCTCGGAGCACCTGCAGCTCCTTTTCTCTCTGCTGCTGCAACTCCCGCTCCCGCTCCTTCTCTGCAAGTTTGCGCTCCTCGTACTCCTTCATGTCCTTGATGTACCGCTGCCGGTCCTGCTCTGAAAGCTCCACAAACTTCTGCTTCTCGGTGTCGCCCATGTTGCGCCAGAGCTCCCCAGCACGCTTGCCGAAGTCTGCAAACTGTGGGAACTCCTTGCCCTCCTCCATCAGTTTTCGCTTGAAGTAGGCGCAGAAGTGCATGAAGGGCGTGCAGGCCTTCTTGGGCATGTCAGGCTGCCTCCGCCTCTTCTTCTTGCGTCTGCGTGTGGGCCCAGGCATGGCCACTGCCTGAGGGCCCATCCTGCCCGCTGCTGAGGGCCCCTGCAGCAGTGCCTCATAAGGCCGCATCAAGCTGCCATTCTGTCTGGCCTGCGCAGCAGCGGCCAGGCTCCCCAGGCCCCCTAGGCCCCCGTGGCAACCCCCGAGACCCCCAGCACTGCCCCCGGCCAGCAGCTTGAGCAGGTCCGTCTGTGAAGGGGCACCACTCGTCCCATTCTCTCCACTGCAACAGCCAGAATAACAACTAACAGCCACTGCACACTGGCCACTCTACTCACCTCTCCTCCCCGGGGGAGCCGCGCTGCCCCCTGGCCCTGAGCGCACTACTCACCATACGTCATGTTGCTCGGTGCAGAGAGGAGTGGTATTATATACAAATAGTGCAGAGTACCAAAGATGGTGGAAACATGGAAAAAATGTCATGATGCTAAGCTCATCACAAGCCTGTGCCTACAATGGAAAATGTTTCCATTCCTAAACCCTTGCAAAGTACACTGAAATAAGAGGTAAACATGGCAAATTCAAAGCAAAGGTTAAACATTAATATTTGATGAAAAAAATAAAGCAATCCAACTGACAATCAAATGGAATTAGAAATGGCAAGTCTTCTGAGAACTCCTGACCCATCCCAAGGAGTGTTGGATGTGCTCTTACAACTCCAGACAGCGATGCTCAAAGGGATCAAATTTAAAAATATATATCAAAGATAAACCAGAGAAAAATGTTAAAATGTTATTAGTGGAATCCAAAAAAAACATATATGAGCCAAAGAAGCTACAAACCCTTTTGCAAAAACACACCGTGCATCAAATGTCAGTAAACAGAGCAGTCAAAACATCTGGCCAAATATATGGTAAAAGAGAGCGCTCTGGATGAACCATTCCAAAGACTGTGCCTCAGCCCACAGGAGGAAAATCTGAGGCTCATGACTGATTACTGAGTGAAAATGGTTGACCCAGGCAACAAAAAAAAAAGGGATAGATAAGAAATTCCCTTTCATGGTGCATAAAAAATAATAAATGTAACAGTATCAAAATATCCAAGTTTACAGAAAATGACCGGGTGTCTCTGGGTGAGCCAGTCTACATACCAGGGTGAATGGTAACCTCTCGCTTGCCAGGTGAAGAGAACAAACAAACAAAGTCAATGTCAGCTTAGATCAGGCAGCATTTATAAATTTTTGTCAGCAATTTATTCCAGATCTTTATTGTCATGACGAGAGATGTGAGTGATGCTGGCCCACAATTGTCTACAAAAGGGCGCTTCTTATCTTAAGTTTGTGAGGGCAGCTGGGATTTATAGCTGTTAGGAGATATTCACAGACATCTATCACCCCTCTACTGTGCTTAACTCCTATTGCTTTAGTACTGGACAATTGGGATTACTCTTTTAATCATTAGGTCATTAAGATTAACTGTAAAATTGTCCAAGAGAAGAGAAATTCCAAGTGCTTTTCAATAAGTGACTAAGTTGAAGAGCAAAAATTGTGATATAAACTGCTACTTGTGTTCTCTCTTCTTCTTTCTTTTGTTTTAATGGGAACAAGAGGGGTACAAGGAAATTATTACACTTACCCATTGACAGCCTTTCCCAGCTTCTCAACAACCAAGTCATCCATGTATGTTCATATGTGAGGGAAGCTTGATTTGATGCACCTGTGGACAAAGAGAACATTTATCACATATGCACATTAACTCATCAAACAAACATATATTCACATCCACATAATATCTCAAACTAATGTTTTCAAATACAGAAAAAGAGATACAGCTTATCAATTTGGTTCTCTCTCTCTCTCTCTCTCTCTCTCTCTCTCTCTCTCTCTCTTTCATTAATAGAGTGGAATCTTGTTAAACTATGACAAGTCATGAAAGCAGACTTGAAAATCACAGTAACTTTCATCATAGCTTGTTGAAACATTTGGGAATACAAGCTAAAGTCCAGGGTTGAATAAAAATGAGAGAATTAAGCAAAATTCAATGTAACTTTACAGCCACATAAGCTTCTCTGAAGTGATACAGACTGATCCATGTCAACACAGAAGAAGTCTTTCAAAACAATGATGCCACCTCATACACAACACAATACACACATTCATGCATGTATAATACAGAGCTGTCAACCTTTCCCTACATGTGGTTGTGTGTGGGTGTGTGTGGCTGGCAAGGTGTGAGCGCAGTGCAATATTTCCCACGCTAATCATAGGTGCCAGTGCTCACCCCCTCACCCCCTAAGTCATTCCTCTCGACCCCCATTCTTGGGAAGGAAAGTTGGTGGCCTTTAACAGTGGGAAATTATCTTACATGCAGTTTTTCAGGTTTTTATGGCAAGTCTTCTTCTGCTTGGTTAAATGAATATGATTACCTTGGTTACTGTAGTTTTTGAGGTGTTGAACTCTTCAGTATTTGAGAACTATGAGAATGCCATTAGGGTACTCACATATGGCCAGTGAAATATGTATAGGGAATATAAACAGCCAGAATAAAGGCTAGTAATGGTAAGGAAATGCCACTCCTAAACAAAAGAGCTTTAGAAAAAGGACTCTTGCTTTTATGGCAGCTTGAGGTAATGACAGGTTGGCGCAAGGGTGGCAATGGTGCAGCGCAGGGTGGCAAGGAAACATGTCCTCTGACAAAACTCGCTTCACGGTAATCATCTGGTTTCTTTCATGCGTCTCCCCTTCAGAGCCACTTCAGGAGACAAAGCACACATAGCCCCTCCTCCAATCCTCCTTCCCTCCCTTGCTCCCTCTCCTCTTAGCCCACCTACACTCTGGGAACATGGATCTTATCATCATAATACAAAGCCATGATGCAGCATAGACAAACACTCCCTCCCTGGACTGCGCGAATCACGAGTGTTGAAATACCCGATCATAACATTATTGATTCATTGCCGGTGTAAAAATGCCCAGCACCACCACCAGCACCACCACCACCACTACTCGCTCATGACAAGGAGGGGAGATGAGAACTGTGTCAACATTCTCCGATTGCACGACAAAAGGCGATGCGAACACAAGCACAGCCGGAATGGACAAAATGACAAATGCGCTCAAAGGTTTGGAAGTAAGGGTGCCTGCTGCCGCCCAACAACCACAGAACAGATGAAAGACCCCCCGAGTAATGCTAACAATGGAAAGCATCACTCTCCCCCTGCTTAGTGCCCACCCCTCTCTCTCCCATCCTCCTGCTCTGTCTCACCCTCTCCCTCTCCCCTTTGCTCTTACCCCTTGTGAACACCCACCCTCCTCCACTCTCCTGAGCCCTTGTCCTGCTCTTTCCCTCCGCTCTCTCTCTCTCTCTCTCTCTCTCTCTCTCTCTCTCTCTCTCTCTCTCTCTCTCTCTCTCTCTCTCTCTCTCTCGCTCTTGCTCTCCCCCTCCCTAGTGTGAAGCCTGGCCCTCTCATAGCCCCCCTCCTCCTCCCCAGTTTTTTGTGTGTGGAAACAAAGACAGCTAGCTCAGACATCCCCAACTCAGGGCTGCAATATTGATCACCCCCAGAAGCTTAATCACACGGTGCATGGGTACAGAGCGCTGGCTTGCACACTCTCTTGCATCGCCGCATCGCTATTGTGTTTGTGGGAAGAGGGTTTATTCTACCTTACTGAGGCTTCTTCTTCTTCTCTTTCTCTTTTTTTTTTTTTGCCTATGCTGAAATATATGCGTCTTTCCTCATCTTACTGCCACTTTGTCCTGCTGCTTTGTAAAGGCTCAGGGGTTCCTGGATAAAATGGAGTGATTGTTCCTGCTTGTCTGATGAAATGCTGTGCTTCTCTGTGTGTGAGTGTGTTGCTGCCTCAATGTGTGTGTGTGTGTGTGTGTGTGTGTGTGTGTGTGTGTGTGTGTGTGTGTGTGTGTGTGTGTGTGTGTGTGTGTGTGTGTGTGTGTGTGTGTGTGTGTGTGTGTGGTTTTGAGAGAGCTGTGTTGCTTCTCATAGGTTGAGGGCAGGTTAGGTTTGGTTAGGTTTACTGAGGTCTTCTCTCACAGATTTCATTGTAATTAAATTTCCACGGATGTGAGGTGTGTGTGTGTGTGTGTGTGTGTGTGTGTGTGTGTGTGTGTGTGTGTGTGTGTGTGTGTGTGTGGAGAGAGAGAGAGAGAGAGAGAGAGAGAGAGAGAGAGAGAGAGAGAGAGAGAGAGAGAGAGAGAGAGAGAGAGAGAGAGAGAGAGAGAGAGAGAGAGAGAGACTGTATGAAATATACACTCAAAATAATAATAATTTAAAAAAAAAGTTCTTCCTAACTAGTGAAATGATGCCCTTAAACACACAGAGTAATAACGCATATGAGCGCGTAATCACCCTTAGTAATTAATGCAAAACTTAACACGGCATGGCTCATAAATATTCCAACTCATACAAACAATTCACACACACACACACACACACACACACACACGTTCAGCTGTCAAGCACGAAATGGGTGACACACACACACACACACACACACACACACACACACACACTTCCTTCTTCACACGAACAAATTGACTCGCTAAAATGCACCCACATTTACACCCACCGAGCGCTGCAAGTTGAATATCTGAATAAGCCAAGTCATTGAGAATTCCCTTAACACCCATGTATACTTAACGCTCTATTACTCAAGTCTAACCCCCTAATACCACACCCCACCACACTGCACCCGCCCTGCATACCTGACAGCATCGTAACACTCCGCGACGGGCGAAACTTGTAGCAAAAATAACGAAAATCAGGTGAAAAAGCCGAGCAAGGAGACTCGAACCTCTCGCCCTTGCTTTGTTGACTCCGATCTCTCTCTCCCACAAGTGTTGCCACTCGCTTCCCCTTCGGTCTTTTAAAGTACCTCATTTACTACCCATCCAAGACATCCATAGCCGGTGTGATGTGCTATATGGCTTAACACACTCCCCCTTAATCATTAGAGAACTCTTTGTCTTGCGGTGGATGTGTGCATTTTAATGTATAGCGAATTGTAACTTAAGGTGTCGGTTGTATTTACTCAACGCGTGCTCTGTGGTGTACAAGTGAGAGAGATGTATGAGTCTGATAGTTTTCTAGGTTATACTGATCTAATTCATGATTTCACGGAGTTCACAGTATACGTTTAACTTTCAATATCACCTTTACAAGCTACTTTCAGTTCTGTTACCAGGAATTATTGTGAAACTCTTCTACTGTTACTCCCACTGTACTCTCAGCACACTCGAGGTAGACTGAGCGCAGCCTGAGCCGCGGGAATATTATAAACTTATTGGTAAGACGTGTTTACTTCGAACATCTCATCAAGGTTCGATTCCTGAGCACTCCATTCACATAAGCTCAGTGTTTCGAAACGATCCATTACTGCACCGCCCAATTCTTACTGTCAGGTTTCTTGGAACACTTCGGGGATTGAAACTGCTTGTTCTCACTTTTCATCCTCCATGAACAAGACCGCCACAGTATTAGCGAGGGAAAGCGAATGACTGGGGAATTCTGGCCCTCTAAGGAGACTCAGAAGAGACAGTCACCCTTGCCTTAATCTCTTGTGTTCACGGTAGCACGGCCGCTCAGACCCTAAGCGACTTGCAAGGCAGGCATCGATGCAAGAGATGAAAAAGGAAAACAAGACCTAGTGACAAATGCTTTATATTCTTTTCAGTCACATACATATGGATTAACAACGCAATAAATATTCAGCTTATATGCTTCAGAAATCTCGTTTTATGTCATCATAAAAGACAAAAATGAGATCTACGATCTTTAAATTAACTCAGTCTAGCTTGAATTTGACCGAGGGAAGGCAGAGTAGCTCAAAAATGAGTAAAGTTTTATAGTGAGTTAAGAATTCAGTAGCGAAAGGCTCAGAAAAGTGTCTCAACTCACTCCTTGTAATTCGGTTTGGCAACCTTGATTTGACGTAGCCACTCTCTCTCTCTCTCTCTCTCTCTCTCTCTCTCTCTCTCTCTCTCTCTCTCTTCGAAATATACAGAATCTGCCATTAGTTTCGCCCCTCGCATGTATTTTCAAGCTGGCACACGAGGGCGGGCAGCGGGCGTCATTCCTGAGCGTTGATTCAGCCTCCCTCGTGCGGCTCTTTCGGTTCAGGTGCTAGGACGTAATCAAGTTAATGCCATCGGTTCCTGCAGCTCCCGAATACATTATCAGTACTGGGGAATGCATGGGCGTTACTTTTATCTATCATTACAGCACCGATCTCTATTTTTTTTATGGTGTTTGAGGGAAGTTACAGCTGTGTAACACAGTGAGTGACAATGTTGAGCGCGGGGAGAGTAGAGAGGCCATTTGAAGCACGTAATAATGCGCGCCATTCATTGCCCACACCAGAGCCACCCGACGCCAGCCAGCACCCTCCTTCCTCACTCGCCCCGGGGTAGAAAATGTATATGGAACGGAGTCATTAAAGTGGTTTTTATGTAGGGTGGAGAGGCCATCCCATTTCACTCACCCATAAAAACTTGTCACAGAGAAGCGGAGGAGGGCATAGAGGGAAACGGTTTTGTATTGTCATTAACACACGCCAGACGCCCGAGCCCTAGCCTTCAATTTCCCTTCTGTGGTGGATGGTAGATAGCTAGTCGCCTCACAGCTGACCTAGCCGGCCCAGAGGTATTTCCTGACCACCGACCACTGTCACCAGGCCGTTACCTCACCCCAGGCCTCCCCATGCCCTCTACCCTATGCCCAGAAACCTCCCGATGCCCCTGCCTTGGTGTAGATCCAGTGGTCCACCCAAGCCTCCCAACCTCCCAAGCCTCCGTCCCTCCAGCGCCTTTTTCTCCCCGCTCTGCTGCTGTGATGGCTTTCTCGCCCGAAGTCCAGCGCCATGCCCCAGATTATTACGAATCCTGCGTTTTTTTTTTTTTTTTTTCTCGTTATTGTGATGCGGTACATTTAAAAAGAGGAACGCCAAATGTTAGCAGGAAGGACATACCGTATGATTACCACTGGCGTTTAGGATTATTAACACTCATTTTTCATCTCGCAGCGGAGAGAAAGAGAGTGACAAAAACTCGATTCCATTGGCGTCAGCTTATCACGAGCCCGACGTGAGAGGGAGGAAGAGAGAGAGAGAGAGGAAAAAAATAACTGAAAGCGAATTCAAGGTGTCAGGTGTTGTTGTAGGCAGGCGTGGTGGGTGATCTGAGTGCATTAGGTTAGACTGATATTCCTTCTGCAGTGGGTAGCTTGACCGTGAGCGCCAAAGGAGAGTCTAGGGATCAGCTCGGCCCATCAAGCTCTCGGGGAATGGCTTGGCGTGGCGCGGCGGGAAAGTCGACCTTTTGATATCACCAAGATGACACGTCGCTACGCAATTTCACCATTTCCCTCAACGGTGCGGTAGAGTATAAATTATCCTTCGTACCATTTCATTACGTGGAGTCTTTGTGGTGGCGGCGTGAGTAATGTGTGACCGCGGCGGAAGAGAGAGAGAGAGGGAGAGGGACACACACACACACACACACACACATGGATAGAGAGAAAGAGAGGAAGAGCGCGGCTTGTTCTTGAGACATACACAGCGGAGAGAGATTAGGCAACGCAAGCTGGTGGTGGTGGTGGTGGTGGTGGTGGCGGCGGCTGTGGAGGAGGTAGTGGTGGTGGTGAAGTATTGACTGACGCCGCACTAGGCAATATTCTTTTTCTGTATTCGCGACCCCTTGGCCTCCCCGTGGGGCGAGGGAGAGAGAGAGAGAGAGAGAGAGAGAGAGAGAGAGAGAGAGAGAGAGAGAGAGAGAGAGAGACACTGAGAGAGTGCGAGAAGACCCCTGCTGCTACTACCACCACCACTGCCACCACTGCCACCACCATCTCTCCCTCTCTCCCCCCTTCACACCCCTTCACGGCCACAGCGTCACTCTCCCCTACTCTCCCACTGCTCTCCCGCCCCCCAAAGCCCTTCATGCTGCAGGATCCGCCGCCAGATCCCCTCTACGGTGCGCCCTTTGTTACGGTCTTGTCGGGCGCCTCTGGGTAAACACATCAGACCGGCGGCGCCCTCAACCAGCCTTCAATTTACAGCCCCCATTGACTGCCCTCCCGACACACGACCGCCTCAGACCTCTTTTATGACTCTCTCGTCCATTAATACATAACTCCCGGCGCATACACCATCGTAAATGTATAATTATCTCCCTCTCTTTTGCCTGTATGCGCGTATGTAACCTGTGGTGTGGGAAGGTGCTGGGGGAAGAGGGTGGGCAGACAGATAGATAGACAGATGGATGTAAAGTTCCCTCCGTCCATCCGTCCGTCTTTCCTTCACTGCTTCCTTCCACTCTCTCTCTCTCTCTCTCTCTCTCTCTCTCTCTCTCTCTCTCTCTCTCTCTCTCTCTCTCTCTCTCGAGCGGTGGACGTCATGCTCCGTGTGGTGTTTGTCGCCCGGGTTTCTCTCTCTCTCTCTCTCTCTCTCTCTCTCTCTCTCTCTCTCTCTCTCTCTCTCTCTCTCTGATCGATCCGACTTTCTTTGGCGGCGAAAATAACTGCTGCTATAGCTTAGGAGGTGACACCGCCAACCCGTCCGCGGAAGCTTGCGCGTCCTCTCCCACCTGTCCACCTACAGAACGCAAGGTGCTCGTGTTAATTAATTATCACCTGGGATACCGTAGCGTGCGGGAGTATGCATGTTAGTTCGTCTATATATGTATTAAGAAACACTTTGCTCTCTCAACACACGTATTTTTAAAGGCCACCGAGATGATTAGCTGGGTTTTCAAGAGTGTTTCTCCTGTTAATAATGTAGAAATGCTGTTAATCTGTCACTAGAGTCGTAAAAACACCATTAAAAACCCGTGTCACTTCAACTGTTATGGAGCCTCTTGAATGTAGCGGAGGTGCGGCGCAGAAGTGTTGCAGAATATGGTCCTGTATTCGAAAGATGGAGAAACTTACGAGTGAGTGATGCGAGTGAGTGACTGTGTGTGTGTGTGTGTGTGTGTGTGTGTGTGTGTGTGTGTGTGTGTGTGTGTGTGTGTGTGTGTGTGTGTGTGTGTGTGTGTGTGTGTTGTCGGATTAATGTAAATATTGGCTAGCAGGACCACCGGAGCAGGTAAGCTAAATGGATGTTAACTAGGTCAGGGTTGTGTGGCGGCACTGGGAACAATGAGACTATACGTGTGTGTGTGTGTGTGGGCAAGGCGGCGGAGGGGCGGGGCGTGAGGGCAGCGAGGTGGGTCGTGACGATGATGATGATGAGAATTTGTGGTGAGAGCGAAGTGGAGAGGGAGGGGAGGGGGAGGGGTGGAGGTGTGCAATGCGTGGTGAGGGCGGTGTGGTGCTGTGGTGGTGATGAGTGTGGTGAACGCGCTGGGGATGATGGCAGGAGTGACAGAGGTATTAATGAGGGCCATTGTGAGGTTGTCCGCGCGGCTTGAGGGTGAGGAAGAGGAGGAGGAGGAGGAGGAGGAGGAGGAGGAGGAGGAGGAGGAGGAGGAGGAGGAGGAGGAGGAGGAGAGGAAGAGAGAGACTCGCTTACCTCTCCTACTCCTCCTGCTACTACTCCTTGCTCTTCCTCCCTCTTCTTCCCTACTCCTCCTCCTCCTCCAGCTCTGTCGCCCGCCTATCACACACACTGCTCCTGACTCGTCTCTCATTGTCCCCGCCGCCTCCTCCTCCTCCTCCTCCTCCTCCTCCTCCTCCTCCTCCTCCTCCTCCTCCTCCTCCTCCTCCTCCCGCCTCACGCAGCCCATACTCTCACCACACTCATCACCCTACATCACAGCGCGCAAATCCATACCACACAGAGACGCGCCGAGCAGGAGTAGGAAGAGAGAGAGAGAGAGTGACCAGGAGGCGTGTGAGTTAGTGGGCTCACTCCACCGCGGTCTTTGGAGGAGGTGGAGGTGGAGGAGGTGGAGGCCGGAAGGGGTGACAGGTCATGGGGGTGAGACATGGGGGTTATATAAAAGGGATGTGTGGGTGGTGGTGGTGGTGGTGGTGGTGGGTGGTGGTGCGCGTGGTTGGCGA
>NC_087169.1:16926141-16938641 GCF_035594125.1 Scylla paramamosain
GAGATAAAGCAAACACGAAGAGGAAGAGAAGGAGGTTGAGATAATATAAGAAAGAGAGAGAGAGAGAGAGAGAGAGAGAGAGAGAGAGAGAGAGAGAGAGAGAGAGAGAGAGAGAGAGAGAGAGAGAGAAAGAGAGAGCGCAAATGAAGAGGAACAGGTTGTGAAGAATGACGTAAGAAGAAAAGTAAAATAAAAAAAATAGAGTTTGAAGAGATGAAAAGGAGGAAAAGAGAGTAAAATGAGGAGGAAGAGGTTAAGGAGATGAAAGAGGAAACAATAGATAAAACACTAAAGAAGAGGAAGAGGATGTGATGAAATAAGGGAGAAGGGATAGTAGAGAAGAAGAAAAGAAGAAACAAAAAAAGATGAAAAAAAAACCCAACCGCACAATAGAATAAAGAAGAAAGAAAGAAAAGAAAAAAAAGAAATGAAGTAAAAATAGACATGAAAGAAACCACGTGAAACAACAGACGGACAAACAAACAAACGGACAAAACAAACAAACAAACAAACAAAAAACATGTAGTACTAGGTGACCCTTTCCTTTTATATCGCTTTTTTACATGACCCTCTCCCTCTCTCCCTCTCTCTCTCTCTCTCTCTCTCTCTCTCTCTCTCTCTCTCTCTCTCTCTCTCTCTCAATCACATACTATATATATTTTTTGTACACCTTAAAAAATTCTAGATTGTGGTGATTGTGGCAGGTGTTTTAATTAGTAGTTCATCTCACCTGCCTAACTCTCCCCTCTCCCTCTCCCTCTCCCTCTCCCTCTCCCCCACTTCCTGCTGCTTTCTTTCTTTTCTTCTTTTTCTCTCTCCCTCGTACCTGCGGGATTTCACGGAGAGAGAGGGAGAGGGTGGGGTCTGGCGGTTCCGATGGTCTGACCTTTGTGAGAGAGAGAGAGAGAGAGAGAGAGAGAGAGAGAGAGAGAGAGAGAGAGAGAGAGAGAGAGAGAGAGAGAGAGAGAGAGAGAGAGAGAGTTTATGCATAAGACGTGTCCATTTCACTGATGTTTAGCGTGTATACAGATAGGGTATACACACACACACACACACACAAACACGGAGTCACAACCACCGCCACCAATTACGACGCTGGAAACAAAACACGGTCGCGTCCATCCACCAATGAGCGTCCTGGAAAGCGAGTGACCTCCGCTGACCTGACCAATGGCGGCGAGGCACTTTAGCCTGATCTTTGCTTGGCCAGGTGTATCGCGGAGTCACGCACGAAAAGAGGAGGAGGAGGAGGAGGAGGAGGAGGAGGAGGAGGAGGAGGAGGAGGGGGGAGGCCCTTATTATAGTCCACCACAGCCCTCCCACAGTCTCCCAATTCCTCTCACACGCGAAATGGACGAAGGACTTGTTCACAGGATGACCACGACGCGCCCTGCAAGATTCGTGGCGCCGTTGAGGCAGTGTCTGGAGAGTCATGCCCTTGGGAACACATAGGAGGGCTCGGGAAAGGAGTAAGAGTAGAAGTAGAATCTTAGATGTAGGCGTGAGAAATGTATCAGAATGTTTAGGTTACTGAAGGAGGAGGAGGAGGAGGAGGAGGAGGAGGACTAAGAACAACAGAAGGAATGAGGGAGTGAGAGTATTCTAGAGCTTTGAGGTATGAATAGAAGGATGGGGTGTTGGGAAAGACGTAGGAAGGAATAAGGGACGTATAAGAGGTTTGTAGAGCGGTGAGAAATGAGTAGGAGGAGGAGGAGGGGGAGGAAGATGGGATGTTGGGGAAGACGTAGTACTCGTAAGAACAACGGCTGCTTAGGTACGGTCAGGCCCTTAGGAATTACAGGAGTGAAGAGCACGCGGCAGATCTGTGGAGGGCGCTGGAGAAGGAAGGAGAGGAGGATGTGCTAGGGGAGGCGTAGGAATAAAAAAGATTGGGCGCTGGAGGAGTGTCAGGCCCTTAGGAACGCGTGGGAGAGGTGAGAAGGGAGAGTAAGATGAGGGAGTAAAGCTTGTGATTGGAGAAGTAGTAGTAGTAGTAGTAGTAGTAGTAGTAGTAGTAGTAGTAGTAGTAGTAGTAGTAGTAGTAGCAGCAGCAGTAGTAGTAGTAGTAGCAGTAGGAGGAGGAGGAGGAGGAGGAGCAAGGACCTGTGGAGGATTGTCACGCCCTTAGAAGTTACAAGAGAAAGGATGGACATATAAAAGGACGTTAGAGGGGAGAAGGAAGACAAGGAAGAAAAGGAGGATATGATGATAGACACAGGAGTGAGAAACGTTAGGAGTAGGAGCAAGAGGAATAGGACTAGGAGGAGGAGGAGGAGGAGGAGGAGGAGGAGGAGGAGGAGGGGCAGGTGTGTAGCGTTGGTGGCGTGAGCGTGTGTGTCGGAAGTCCATCACGTTGCCCGGGACAAGGGACGTCGCCTCACTGCAACTTGTAATTACACCACGAGTCCGCCAGGCCGCCCGTCGAGCCCGCCAGCCCAGCCCGCCTCACTGCCTCGCCGCCGCCCTCCTTCCCTCCCTCCCTCACGGCCTTCCTTTCCCTCCTTTCCCTCCCTCATATCCTTCCTTTCCATCCATCCCTCCTAGTTTTCCCTTTCCCTTCTTCCTAGTCTTTCTTTCTCTTCTTTTCCTCAGCCTTCTTTTCTCTCCTTCCCTCAGCGTTTCTTTCTCTCCTTCCCTCCTAGCCTTATTTTATCTCCTTTCCTCCTTCTCTCCCAACCTTACTTTCTCTCCTTCCTCATAGCCCTGCCTCCTTCCTTTCCTTCTCTTCACTCATACTCTTTCCTCTCTCTTTCCTCCTTTCTTTAGCTTCGTCTATCTTTCTCTCTCTCTCTCTCTCTCTCTCTCTCTCTCTCTCTCTCTCTCTCTCTCTCTCTCTCTCTCTCTCTCTCTCTCTCTCTCTCTTTCTATCATTCGCTCCCCTTCCTAGTATTCCTCTGTGTTTAGCTCTCTCTCTCTCTCTCTCTCTCTCTCTCTCTCTCTCTCTCTCTCTCTCTCTCTCTCTCTCTCTCTCTCTCTCTCTCTCTCTCTCACTTTCTCTCACTCTCCTTCCCTTCATCCCTCCTTCCCTCCCCCCATCCCTCCCTCACTCACTCACTCGCTCTTAGCCTGTTCCACTTTCTCGTATAGTCTCTCTCTCTCTCTCTCTCTCTCTCTCTCTCTCTCTCTCTCTCTCTCTCTCTCTCTCTCTCTCTCTCTCTCTCTCTCTCTCTCTCTCTCTCTCTCTCTCTCTCTCTCTCTCTCAACCTTTACTACTACTTCCTTCCTTTACTGCCTTCTTGCTATCCTATCTCTGTCTTCCTCCTTCTTTCCTCCGGGCTGACATCCTTCCCCATCTCTCTCCCTCCCTCCTCTCCCTCTCCTTATCTCCCAAACTGCCCTGCTTCTCCCTCTAATCACTTGACGGGTGCCTCTGTCCCTCTGTCTCCCGCCACACACGACAGGATGAGGAAATGCCTGTCTAAGGATATCCTGAGATCCTTTACCTGTCCGCCTCCCTTGCCTTGCCTTGCCTTGCCTTGCCTTGCTTCCTGTCCCCATCCTGCCCTTGCTTCTGTCTGTCTCCTTCCCTTCCTGTCTATACCCGCTATCCTGTTTCTGTCTCCTGGTGTGACTGATCTCTCTCTCTCTCTCTCTCTCTCTCTCTCTCTCTCTCTCTCTCTCTCTCTCTCTCTCTCTCTCTCTCTCTCTTGCTTCTGTCTTCTTTTCTTCCTGTCTATTGTCGTTTTGTCTCTGTGTCTGTCTGTTTGTCCTACTTCCTTGTCCATTGTCTCTATCGCTGTCTCTACCTCCCGCTCCCCCCTCTCTCTCTCTCTCTCTCTCTCTCTCTCTCTCTCTCTCTCTCTCTCTCTCTCTCTCTCTCTCTCTCTCTCTCTCATTACCTGCTTTTTGGGGTTCTTCTCTACCTTTACCTGCTTGCCGACATCACTAACTTCCGTCCCTAGCGGAAATGCCTCTCTCTCTCTCTCTCTCTCTCTCTCTCTCTCTCTCTCTCTCTCTCTCTCTCTCTCTCTCTCTCTCTCTCTCATAGGTATGCATTTTATCTGATTTACCTTAATTACGAGAAAGACAGGTGTTAGTACAGGTAAGGGAGGGAGAGAGGGGGAATTTGTAGGGGAGAGGAGGGAGGAGAGGGGAGGGAGAGACCTGGTCGGGAGAGGGGAGAGTACGGGGGGCGGGTCTCCCTATATGTTACACTGACTCATTCTCTTACTCTCACTCAATGGGGAGAGGGAGAGGGAGAGGGAGAGGGGGGAGAGTATGCCGGAAGAGGGGTTTGTTTCTCTCCCTTTGTTAATTTATTCAATGATTCATACTCTTACTCAGACTTATTCTCTCTCTCTCTCTCTCTCTCTCTCTCTCTCTCTCTCTCTCTCTCTCTCTCTCTCTCTCTCTCTCTCTCTCTCTCTCACGTTTGTTATTCTATTCTTTGTCATTTATATTCACGCTTCGTCGTCCTTCATTCTCTCATTCATTCATTCATTCATTCATTCACACATTCTTCTGCTCATTCATAAGTTAAATTGCTCTCTCTCTCTCTCTCTCTCTCTCTCTCTCTCTCTCTCTCTCTCTCTCTCTCTCTCTCTCTCTCTCTCTCTCTCTCTCTCTCTCTCTCTCATGACACGGTTTATTAAATCTAAAAATACATACGTACATACAGTCTGATCTTTGTGCGTTCGTGTGTGTGTGTGTGTGTGTGTGTGTGTGTGTGTGTGTGTGTGTGTGTGTGTGTGTGTGTGTGTGTGTGTGTGTGTGTGTGTGTGTGTGTGTGTGTGTGCGTGCGTGCGTGCGTGCGTGCGAAAACGAGCAAAGAATATCGCTCGTTAATCAAGAAAGACTTTTATAATGGCGATGATGATGATGATGATGATGATGATGGTGATAAAGATAATGATAATAATAATAATAATAATAATAATAATAATAATAATAATAATAATGAGGACACGAAAAAGCATAATGATAAAGGAGATGGGAAAAATAACATTAATAACACGTAAAAGAAAAAACA
Source organism: Scylla paramamosain (assembly GCF_035594125.1). NCBI lineage: Eukaryota > Metazoa > Arthropoda > Malacostraca > Decapoda > Portunidae > Scylla > Scylla paramamosain. Next base: position 16,931,111 of record NC_087169.1, read on the forward strand.
CAGCTATTGTTATACCAGAGAGAGAGAGAGAGAGAGAGAGAGAGAGAGAGAGAGAGAGAGAGAGAGAGAGAGAGAGAGAGAGAGAGAGAGAGAGAGATAAACACGCAGCACATTTAGTACAAGATGGCCGCCCTGCACGATTTGTTGACATTGATGACGTCACTGTTACGCGTCACCGCCAAGACATCTGAGGCGAGACCTGCGTGCGTTTCCCTCCACTACCACCACCACCACCAAGAGGGCGTCGGATTTCCATCATTTTCCAGCATAAAAAGCCCTAAATTCCCCGGCAAATCATAAGACGTAGCACTAAAATCGCGTATTTCCTGCCCGCCTTCCTCTCTGCGCGGCGGGAAATGCTTCCAAATGACGTTACCATGTTTAGTAATCCGTTGACAAAAAGGCCGGAATACCTTGCAAGTCTGGAACCATATTCAGCATTGCTCCGTGTTGTCTGTCGTACCCTCAGTAGCCCCTGGTACACGTTATAGGTATTCCCAGGGTTATTTTCATGATTCTTAGTAATTAGTGGTAGTTTAACACGTACCTTGCATCGTTAATCGGAAAAACCGCCTTTCAAAACAGTCCTCACGAGAAAGAGAGAGAGAGAGAGAGAGAGAGAGAGAGAGAGAGAGAGAGAGAGAGAGAGAGAGAGAGAGAGAGCAAAGAGCACGGAGCGTTTCAAAAAGCACGCCTCGACCTTTGTGTGGCTTTTCCTCGTGGTGGATAAGTGATATATTTTTTGGAAGCAGCAAGCGTGGCAGGGTTTGGGGGCCTGGGAACGTATAGCCTCACGGATATTAACACTCCGGGAGAAGGATGGCGGCGTGGCGGAGGCGGAGGAAATGACTGCAGCGTGAGGGAGTTGTATTCTTGCGACTACGTGTGATTCCCAGAAACGTCCCTTGCTTGAGATGTGACCAGAACCAGGACATGCACGTGTTACCTTCCCCTCCGCCCCGCCTGCCGCTGCTGCCCGCCTGAGGAAATGCTTCTGTGTGTTTAATTCAGCCACGCTTTTAAGAGTCACGTGTTGGATTCAAAGGGTCTGTTACCTCAAACGTTGCGCCCGTCTTATCTCTCTCCTTAACAGCCTCTACTAGAAGTCATTTGGGGTTTTCAAGGGTGTTTTTTTTATGAGTCCAGTGATAGTTTAATAAGGATTCTGCAGCATGGGTTAAGGAAATATGCATGAGAGACTGGCTGATCATCCTTGTAGCCTTTGACAGTCGCCGTAATGAGAGCCCAGTGTTTCAAAATAAAGGCTTAAGATCGCTAGCTAACTGTGCTCCAGTAGTTACCTTCCGTTTCATCTTGCTTTGTATTCTCTCTCCAGGAATATTTTCAATGCCTAGGGTGATAATTTTTCTGATTTTCATGAGTGTTTTTCCCACTGATGACGCCGAATCCTTGTTAAACTTTCTCTAGAAGCATAAAAACACCCTTAAAGAACTCCAGCAACAACAGTCAAGATAACACGCTGAAATGTTTGAGAATGCTTAGACCTTTCGTACGCTAAACCTCTTTAAGCAAGACATTACTGTTTGTTCAGTGAAAATGTTTAGCAACCTGTGTGTGTGTGTGTGTGTGTGTGTGTGTGTGTGTGTGTGTGTGTGTGTGTGTGTGTGTGTGTGTGTGTGTGTGTGTGTGTGTGTGTGTGTGTGTGTGTGTGTGTGCATTGCCAAGGTGTTAACTGTTTGCTTTTCTTCCCACAGGTGAGCTAATGAGCCGGATGCCAGGTAGACAGCCACAGATAGACAGACAGGTAAAGTGCGAGTCATTTTGAAGTGTTGCGTGTTCAGTAAGTGTGATTTAAGTCAATTGTAAGTGGAAGAAAGATTAGACAAATAGTTAAATAAGTATGTCTTTGTCTTTTTTTCTGTTTTCTTTTTGCTTTAGTGTATTTATTATCTCTACCGTGTGTTATTCATTATTAATTCAAAAGTAAACACCTTTCATGGATAACCTACAAGGGCATACAGTGAAATAATCACGTAATTACGAATAAACGGCGAAACATTTCCACGCGTTAATCTCTCTTCCTGCTTTACCATTGTTGTTTGTCATCGTCTTACATTGTGTTCTTTTATTATGCAGCAAGGAAAGCGACCAAGGGCAAAGAAATGAAAAAAAAACGTTGAAATCTGATAAAGAAAGAAAGAAAAAAAAAAAAACAGGAGAACCGATTGATTTTTTTTTTTTTCTGAAGTGTCTTGATATTCCTCTTTTGAAACAGTTCATGTCTTGGGCGTGGGGGAAATACGTACATAAGTAGGAAGAGAGTCAGCGAGTCTCAAAGGGATGAAAGAGAGAAGGTTAACTCTTGCATTAGTAAGCTAGACAGAATATAGGGGAGGGAGGGGGGTCAATAAGCAGAAAGTATTATACAGCGGGGCCGTGGGACGAGGGAGGAATGTAGCTAGCAAGTTCCGAAGAGCGGTAAATATAGAAATAACAGTAACAGATAGAAAGAAAAACAGCATTACGGTCGTGAGTGAGAGAATCGAGAATCAAGACAGACTGTTAGCGGAGAGGAGTGGATGAGACGAAAAGCTTTTGACCCCACCCTGTATGGAGAACTCAAGAGAACATTACACTTACGAGGAAGAAAGAAGGTTTTAAAGAACAGATTGATGTACATGTAAAAAGTATAATGTTTGCAGGTGGCCAGAACAAAAAAAAAGAAGAAAAAGGAAAAAGCTTCTGACTCTACCATGTTTAGGAGAGAGAGAGAGAGAGAGAGAGAGAGAAAAAAGGAAGAATTTAAAGACTAGGTTTACTTATATGTAGAAAGTATAAAGTTTACAGGTGGCTACAACAAAAAAATAAGCTTCGCAGTGTGTTGTGATTAAGGAGCAGCGCGCCACATCACAGTGAAAGGGTTAATCTGAGGCGAGACACATCTGATTTTACCTGTCGATCGCAAAGGTGATGGCTAATTAACCTGTCTACTGGAAATGCAAAAAAAAAAAAAAAGAAAGAAAGAAAGAAAGAAAAATGCCACAGTTTTAGTCTTCGTAGAGGAGAATGTTTTTTTTTTTCTCTCTTTTTTATTCTTCTTCAAGCTCGAATCGTAAAGGAGAGATCTATTTTTAACCGTCCAATCATCAATGAGGAACCTTCACAGCCGACCAATCAGCGGCTTACCTTGCTTACCACTATCACCACTTGCTTACACCACCACCACCACCACCACCACCACCACCAACCTTCTCCAATCACCACCATCATCATCACTATTTCCACCACCACCACCACCACCACCACCACCACCACTCATCCCCATCTGCTCCCTACATCATCCCCCTCCCCCCACCTCCATCCGCTCCAGCATCACCCCCCTTCACACTATATCCAGTCACTCTATCTGAACAAAGCATACGCTACCTCACGCCTCTGCACACACACACACACACACACACACACACACACACCATATGTCGTGGGTTTGGAAAGAGGCTGGTAGGAGGAGTGGGTGGGGGAGCGTCATGGAGGGAAGAGGAAGGAGAGGAAGGGGAGGAGAGAGGAGGAGGAAGGAGAGGAAGGGGAGGAGAGAGGAGGAGGGGGGAAGGAAGGAGAGAGGAAGGAATAGGAAGAGCAATTCATGTATTAGTTTACCTTTTTACACTACTACTACTACTACTACTACTACTACTACTACTACTACTACTACTACTACCACCCTACACCAACAGCCAAAAATAAAAGCAAGAACTAAAGAAAACGGGCATTTCCATCTAGTAATAAAAAAATAAAAGAAATATTGAAAGAAAACAAGTAAAATGCATCATTAAAAACCCATCGGTGCCTTGAATAAATAACTAAATAACAACAGACTCATCACGTTGTAAGTACCGAGTCAATGGGAAACATTAAAAGGCTATACAGATAATTTAAAGATAAACATGATAGGCAGATTTGGATAGGTATAGTTTCCATGGGGACTCACGTGTAGGCCTATTCTTGCAGCCTCTCTTTATAAGCATAGACACTCCTACTCTCTCTCTCTCTCTCTCTCTCTCTCTCTCTCTCTCTCTCTCTCTCTCTCTCTCTCTCTGTATTTACTTTCCCTCAAGCTGCACCTCAGGACCCCGAGACAGTGATGGGTGTCAGAGGGCGTGTCGCAATGCCCGGGAACACTTTCTCTGCCGCGTCACGAAGTAGTCCGGCTGTTCATTACAAGAGAGAGAGAGAGAGAGAGAGAGAGAGAGAGAGAGAGAGAGAGAGAGAGAGAGAGAGAGAGAGAGAGAGAGAGGCGGGGTAGGTTTTGAGAGCTAGCGAATGGAAAACTGGAGAGAGAATGTTCAGTGGAAAGGAAGTAAATAAGAGAGAGAGAGAGAGAGAGAGAGAGAGAGAGAGAGAGAGAGAGAGAGAGAGAGAGAGAGAGAGAGAGAGAGAGAGAGAGAGAGAGAGAGAGAGAGAGAGAGAGACGGAACATCTTAACTGGAGGTAGGGAAGGAGAAGGCGGAGGAGAGATGAGGGTGCGATAAAGAGGCTGTATGGGAGAGAGAAAGAAAGAGAGAAAGAGAGAGAAAAAAAGAAAAAAAAGGAGGAAGGAGGGGAAAAAGAATAAACAGGGCGGTGGAGAAGAAACGGAAAAAAAACGCGACACAATAGAAGGGAAACAAGAAACAAAAGACTAACGAGAGAGAGAGAGAGAGAGAGAGAGAGAGAGAGAGAGAGAGAGAGAGAGAGAGAGAGAGAGAGAGAGAGAGAGAGAGAGAGAGAGAGAGAGCATTATACACAAGTTAAAAGAATGCAAAGTGCTGGAATAGATAAAAAAAAGAGAAAAAAAATCTATAGGCGGAAAGATCAGAGAGAGGGAAGAGGGAAACGATGGAGTACTAAGAGGAAGAGGAAGAGGAAGAGGAGGAGAAGGAGGGGAGAGTTTGGGGGTTGAGGAGAACAGTGACGTGGTAATCCTGAACAGCGCCCCTTCCTCAACTAAGCCAAACGTTGCTCCAGCCCTGACAACAAGTCCTCTCCCTCCCTCTCCCTCTCCTCCTGCCCTCCCTCTCCCTGTCAGCAGAGGCCATACGTCCTGCCAACTCCCTACCTACCTCTCCCCGTCCCTCCCACCCTCTCCCTCTTCTCCATCACACACGGCCATGATGGAGGGAGGGATGGAGAGAGGGAGGGAAAAGGAAGCTGACCTCGGGGGCCCTCTCCCCCTCCCTCTCCCTTCACACACACACACACACACACACACACACACTCACATACACACCCACGCTCCCCTACCTCTCCCTCCCTCCCTACCTCTCTGTCTCTTCCTTCCACACCCCCCTCCCCTACCTTCCTGCTGCTGCTGCTTCTCACCATCCCTCACACACACACACACACACACACACACACACACACAGAACGTGACGACTTAGCCCGACACACAGCTGCTTCTCTTGTTCTCTCACAGATGCGGTGATGGTGACGCTAGCGGAGAGAGGATGAGGGGACTGGCGTGGGGGGGGGGAGTAGGGGGCGCAAAAGGGGGCGGCTTGGGTGAGACCAGCATTGGGTGGGATGAGAGTAAGGGAGGGAGACTACTGTAGGGGTGAAAGGGACGCATGTATGTGATGATAACGCTTTGGGGAGGTGTGGGGGGAGGGGGTGGGGAGAGGAGAGGGGTGCATTTTGAAGCTTGGGGTGAGGGATGAAAGGGGACGCTGGAGGCTGATTGGGTAGGGGTTAGGGCATGTGAGGGGAGAGGGTTGGGTGTTTAAGGGTGTGAAGGAAAAAGCTGGAAGTGTGTGTGTGTGTGTGTGTGTGTGTGTGTGTTAAGCTGACTGACTGACTGCATTGACTGAAATAATCTTGTAATCGCTGGAATTTTACTGAAATTATGTACTTGACTGACTGATTTTTGGGGCAGACTGACTAACTGACTGACTGACTGATCTGACTGGACTGACTGACTGATCTGACTGGACTGACCGAGCGTGGAGTTGGCTGAACATTTACACTGAATCAACTGACCAGCCAGCCGACTGTGTAACTGACTGACTGAATTCACTGACACAGACTTCACTGCCTGACTCGAGTTTATCATCACACGGCGACACCTTAGAGCGAAATCGCATGAGTTGGCTTGGAGAGAGAGAGAGAGAGAGAGAGAGAGAGAGAGAGAGAGAGAGAGAGAGAGAGAGAGAGAGAGAGAGAGAGAGAGAGAGAGCATAACCAACTAAAACAAACTAAGACAACGATAAAAAAAATATATATTACAGAACAGGCAAACAAATACAAAAGCAAAATAAAAAAAATAAAAAAACACACACACACACAAGATTCTGAAGTGAGTGAAAATGAGAGCAAAGTAACAACGATGTAAGAAAGTGTTAGGTGATAGTGAGATGCCGATGAGGTGATTGTGGGGCGGGTGAGTGTGAGTGAGGCGAGGAGTGCGTGGGGCTGTGTGGAGGGCGTGAGTAAGCCTGACCTTCACACCTGACTAACCTGACCTCCCGCACACCTGAGCCGACCCCGAGACAATGCCCAGGTGAGAGCTATAATCAAGCAGGTGAAGGGAAGGGAAGGGAGGCTGTGCTCTTAAAATTTCATACCCTCCCTACCCTCGCTTCCCTTCCTCTCCTCTTCTCCTACCTTATTATTTTTGTTCATTCTTCCTCTTTCTGTGTCTGTCTGTCTCTCTCTCTCTCTCTCTCTCTCTCTCTCTCTCTCTCTCTCTCTCTCTCTCTCTCTCTCTCTCTCTCTCTCTCTCTCTCTCTCTCTCTCTCTGTGTGTGTGTGTGTGTGTGTGTGTGTGTGTGTGTGTGTGTGTGTGTGTGTGTGTGTGTGTGTGTGTGTGTGAAGGTTCATGTACGTAAATTGTTAAAGGAAGCTGGTCTTTTTTTCCTTCCTCTCATCTGTGTGCGCATTTATGGATGACTGTGTATGCACGTGTGTGTATGTATGTATGTATGTATGTATGTATGTATGTATGTATGCTTGCCTATCTCTCTCTCTTTGTGTACGTGTGCGGAAATTCACTTACATAAAGTTATATCACCTGTAAAATAACTTCCTAATGCGTGTGCGTGTGTAGGATGTATGTATGTATGTATGTATACTCGTGACATTCCTATACTCTACCTTTCATACATAATTCATCTAAAAAGATAAACCTTTTCAACATTTCACAAATACTTAACTCTTTCACTTTGATACGAGACAACTATCACCACCATATGCAATGTATGAAATCTTTATAAGCATCTGCAAGGAAGTTATGGGTGGAAAAGAATAGATTTTGCAACTTCTAACCACTTCAAAGATCGAATGTGGCTGTGGAACAAGTCAAGATGTGTCAGAGCGATAAGTAACAAGGGAAAGGTAAGCCAAGGGGCAGTCAAAGGCTTAAATACACGTGATCTATTTACTCTTAACGAAAAAAAAGACTTAGATATTCTGACGTGAAATCCCTATAACTGACAATTTATTACATCACTCTTATTACTGACGAATGTGTAAAGATTAACACCACTTACTGCACGTCTCCCGCTCCCTCCTCCTTCCTCTGCGGCCCTGCTCCCCCCCCC
>NC_087169.1:16941141-16943641 GCF_035594125.1 Scylla paramamosain
AAAAAAAAAAAAAAGAAAAAGAAAAGAAAGAAAATAAAGATAAAAGAGAAAAAGACCCATAATCCTTTGCTTACGAAATCCTACACTCCTATACCTATCCTTTATCCTCCTCCTCCTCCTCCTCCTCCTCCTCCTCCTCCTCCTCCTCCTCCTCTTCCTCGTGTCCTTCCAAAATTACCTGGTGCTACAGAAGTGACCGTCTGAGAGAGAGAGAGAGAGAGAGAGAGAGAGAGAGAGAGAGAGAGAGAGAGAGAGAGAGAGAGAGAGAGAGAGAGAGAGAGAGAGAGAGAGAGAGAGCGGTGATAGGAGTTCTCAGGTCAATATCTCGCCATGCCAACCCCTGTTCATCTGTGGCTCAGAGAGAGAGAGAGAGAGAGAGAGAGAGAGAGAGAGAGAGAGAGAGAGAGAGAGAGAGAGAGAGAGAGAGGTGGCGATATCGTCAGTGTTTTATGTTCATTAACCAACATCATTGACATTTTGAATAGATACGGAACTACCACCATCACCACAATTGTTATCACCACCACAACCGCCACCACCAACACCACAATCACCACCACAATTACTGACCACTGCCTCATCAACTACTATTAACAAACATTATGGCTCTAACCACCACCATCACCTTCCTCAACACCAATAAGAAATACGACTACTACTACTACTACTACTACTACTACTACTACTACTACTACTACTACTACTACTACTACTACGAAAGAAGATGGAAGAGTATACGAAAGCAAGAATGGAAGAAGGAAGAGAGAGACTGAGGAAAGTAAAGGAAGAAGGAAGGAAAAGAAAGAAGAGATAAAGAAAGAAGGAAGGATGTGAACACTCCAACTACTACTACTACTACTACTACTACTACTACTACTACTACTACTACTACTACTACTACTACTACTACTACTACTGCTACTACTACTACTACTACTGCCAGCGCGTCCCTCATCGATCTCAAATGGACTGAAGAAGTAGTCAAATAATAACCTCTCTCTCTGTCACCACCACAATCATCACAATCATCATCACACTTCGCCTCTCTCTCTCTCTCTCTCTCTCTCTCTCTCTCTCTCTCTCTCTCTCTCTCTCTCTCTCTCTCTCTCTCTCTCTCTCTCTCTTCCTCTCCCTGTCTCTTACTCTCTTTCCCCCATGAACATCACTTGATCACGCCTTCCTCCCTCCTCTCCTGTCTTCCTCCTCCTCCTCCTCCTCCTCCTCCTCCTCCTCCTCCTCCCTCAGTAAGCGCCATGCTCACTCTCCCTCGCGCAAGACAAAAGATATTCATCATCACAGCATTGGAACCTGCTCCCAAGCCCCGCTCTCTCTCTCTCTCTCTCTCTCTCTCTCTCTCTCTCTCTCTCTCTCTCTCTCTCTCTCTCTCTCTCTCTCTCTCTCTCTCTCGCAGTGTGGACGCTTCGTGATGTAATAGTGTTGTTGGTGTAGTCTCTCTCTCTCTCTCTCTCTCTCTCTCTCTCTCTCTCTCTCTCTCTCTCTCTCTCTCTCTCTCTCTCTCGTGTTGACAAATAAACAAAAATATATGCATTTCAGTTTATTCGCGTCAAACACACACACACACACACACACACACACACACACACACACACACACACACGTCAGGCAGGAGCATGTGTAATTCTGAGCATAACATGTACACAGTGTAGCGTGACTGTGTGTGCTTCTGCGTGACTTTAGGTATACGTGTGTGTGTGTGTGTGTGTGTGTGTGTTTTGGTTTGTGACTGTCATGTAGGTATTTTCTCTCCCCCCTCCTATGTATACTCTTTGATCTCTCTCTCTCTCTCTCTCTCTCTCTCTCTCTCTCTCTCTCTCTCTCTCTCTCTCTCTCTCTCTCTCTCTCTCTCTCTCTCTCTCTCTCTCTCTCTGACCTATATCACCCCTGGAAAGACTGGAAAGATTGTCATGATGATGGTGGTGATTGTGGTGGTGATAGTGGTGGTGAATGTGGTAATAGCAAAGGGAATGGTGGTGATAGTGATAGTCGTAGTAGTAGTAGTAGTAGTAGTAGTGGTGGTGGTGGTGGTGGTGGCAGGACAGTCGTAAAAGACAGTGATAGTGGTGACAATGGTGATGATAGTAGTAGTAGTAGTAGTCGTGGTGGTGATGGAAGGATCTATACCAGCGTTGGTCCTCTCTCTCTCTCTCTCTCTCTCTCTCTCTCTCTCTCTCTCTCTCTCTCTCTCTCTCTCTCTCTCTCTCTCTCCCGGCCTGACCGCTCCTTCCCTCCCTCTCTTGCTTCCCTCCCCGAAGCTCTTCACACTGAGTCACTCCCCTCGTCCTCCTCCCCTCACGCTACCCTCACTCTTTGTTCCCACGCCAGGTGCTCTCTCTCTCTCTCTCTCTCTCTCTCTCTCTCTCTCTCTCTCTCTCTCTCTCTCTCTCTCTCTCTCTCTCTCTCTCTCTCTCTCAATGTGAGGACAAGTGTTTGTGTACTGTGATATTATACTTTTGTGTGTGTATGTGTGTGTGTGTGTGTG
>NC_087169.1:16946141-16966141 GCF_035594125.1 Scylla paramamosain
CTCTCTCTCTCTCTCTCTCTCTCTCTCTCTCTCTCTCTCTCTCTCTCTCTCTCTCTCTCTCTCTCTCTCTCTCTCTCTCTCTCTCCACGCATTTTCACTCTTAGTTCCAATGAAGTTGATTTGCCGATCTTCCTTCTCTTGCTCCTCCTCCTCCTCCTCCTCCTCTTCTTCTTCTTCTTTCTCCTCCTCCACCACAATGTCCCTCGAGATGGTGTTACTCGTCCCGTCCTCCCTTAAAATCAATCTTATGCATGCTCCTCCTCCATATCCTCCCACTGTCCTCCTCCTCCTCCTCCTCCTCCTCCCTTCCTCTTCTTTTTCTTCGTCTCCTTCCCCAGTGTCCACCTCCTTCGCTTCCTTCCTTCTGCTCCTCAATCTTATAAACTCCCTTCCTTCCTTATATGCTTTCTATGCCCTCCTCCTCCTCCTCCTCCTCCTCCTCCTCCTCCTCCTCCTCCTCCTTCTTCTTCTTCTTATCTCCCTCGTCTTTCTATTCCTTCTTCTCTTTCTGGGGATGGTTAATTTCCCTTCATGCTCTCGTCTTCTCTTCCTCCATGCTTCTGAAAATGTTTCCTCTTGCCACACACACACACATACATACACTCACACACACACACTCATACACACATACACGTATAAGCACCTCTCTCTTCCTCTCCTTTTGTTTCTTTTCACTATATGTTAGTTCAGTTTTCGTGTGTTGTTTAGTGTTCATCTAAGTTATAATACCCACTACTACTATCTATCTGTCTATCTGTCTATCTATTGTGTTGCTTGTGTTCTGATGTACTGCGTGTTGTCTTGTGTTACGACCCATTGTCTTCCACGCCGGTGTGTTTCCAAGAATTGCTGAGTGAAATAAATAGATCCGTTTTCTTTCTGTTTGTGTTGCTTGCTGTGTTGAGTTTAGAAATGCAGTGTTGATTTTGTTGTGTTGCTGCTATGGTTGTGTTGTGCGTTGAGTTATGAAATACAGTGCTTCCGCGTGGTATGGTGTTTCTGGAAGTGTGGGTGTAGGTGTTGTGTTGTGAAATGCAGTGTTTCCTTGTGTTGTAGTGTTGCTCAGAGTCTCGTAGATGCAATTGCGTTATGAAATACAGTGATTCTTTATGTTGCAGAGTTATTGGAAGGGCTGTATACATGGGTGTTGCCGAATTGTCATGAAATATAGTGTTTCCTCCTGTTACAGTGTTACTAAAAGCGTTCAGATTGATACACTTCTTTTGCTCCCTTATGCAGCAATGGTTTATGTTGCATTGGTAGTATTGCTAGATAAGATGAATTGATATTGTGGCGAAGTGCATTGTGTGAGTGTGGTGCCCTTATCAGACTTGCTGTGGAGGGCGTTGTGCTGCTGCTGTGTGATGTGTGCTGTGTGCTTGGGGGGTCTGTGGTGTAATGGCGGTGTTTGGTGCTCGTGAAGTGCTGGGGACAAGGTGTTATTTGTCACGCTGGCCTGGATGATACGGTGTGCAGTGTAGAGGGGGGGCGTGTTGCTCCGATGGGGTGATGGGGCCAGGGGAAGGGGTGTAATGGTGAGGTGTTAACGCGGAATGGTGACGTAGGCGAAGGTGAATGAATGGTGCTGTTGGTGGTGGTGGTGGTGGTGGTGATGGCGTTTGATGGGGCTTAGTGTTAATGGTAATGCAAATAAAAGATGAATAAATAGTGATGTAGATACGTCTCTCTCTCTCTCTCTCTCTCTCTCTCTCTCTCTCTCTCTCTCTCTCTCTCTCTCTCTCTCTCTGTTTTGTATGTGAAAATTGTGATCTATAGAAATGATATATAGAAGGTTAACTGATTGACTGACTGACTGACTGATTGACTGAATGACTGATTGACTGGCTGATTTAATGGCGCCTTAACAAGTTTATATCAAGTTCTTACAGTAAACCCTTATTCTTACACGCCATGTTCTCTCATCACAACAATTTTCAAAGGCCAGAGATAATTAGTTTCTCATGGGTGTTGTTTCTCAGAGATGGAGCAGAACTCTTGTCAAACTCTCACTAGAATCATGAAAACACTCATTGAACTATTAACTTCCACTAAGGCTGTTAAATGTAACCGAGATAAGACGCTAGGATGTGTGAGAATGCGGCTGTAGTTTGTGTGATTGGGCCCGGCAGCGTATCAGTGATGGCTTGACATGCACACAAACATATTAAAACTCGTACCCGTGATTTAAATGACGATCGTGCAACAAGTAAACGGGGAAATTACTCGTAGAAATAACAGTACTTTTTTTTCCTATGGTGTAATTTGTAATACTGAAATACATGTGATTTCTACAATAAAAAGGAAAGACAGAAAGATGTAAGCACTGGTAACTATCAGCACCTCAATTCACTAAGCATATAGATTTAAAACTTACAAAAAAAAGCTTGGGAAGATTACAATTCCAACTCAACAACAATAACAACAACAACAAACAAACAAACTGAAAACTCACAAATAGGTAAAAAAAAGACAAAAAAAAAAATAAATAAATAAATAAACTGTACAATCCCAACACAACACCAAGCACACACACATACAAAACTCATACAAAATACCCTCAAAAACTTCACAATTCCAAGACCGTCCCCAAGCATATCGATTCAAAACTCACAGAAATAGGACCAAAAACTTTACAATGCCAACACAAGACATAACACAGCAGACCCACGAACCAAGGGGAAGACCAAGGGGAAGGGAGGGAGAAATGCGGCACTCTATCTATAAGTATTGGGTTGACGGAGACTGAGGGCTTTCGATGGAGGATTAGATACAGTAATGGGAGTGATGAACGTATGTATTGCCCGTGAGTTGCGTTGCGTAGACCCACTGACATTTTGTAGGCTCTTAATGCGGCGGCGGCGGGGTGGGGGGTAGTGAAAGTGATGGTGTGATGAGAGGGCCGCCGCCGTGGGAAGCTCATCGTCATCATCAGTAGAAGCACTAATTTAAACATTTGAACGGCGCGAAGAAGAGGAAGAGATCAAGCTAAATGGAGTAAATGAAGAAATAACACGAAAATAGATACATAAGAAGAAGAGATGAAGAACACGAAAAGACAATGACAATAACGAAAATCTGAAGAAAACAAAGGCGAGAATAAGATAAATGAAGTTAATAATGATGAGATGATACATTTGGCAGGTGATGTTTGGATTAAGAAGACGTGTGTGTGTGTGTGTGTGTGTGTGTGTGTGTGTGTGTGTGTGTGTGTGTGAGTGTGTGTGTGTGTGACTTGCGTGTGCGTAGTGTGGCTCTTAGTTACCGAAAATTGAACGTAATGAACTTGATTAAACTTTAAACCGAGTAAACAGACATTATTCACTTATTAACCTGTCCTGGAAGACGTGTGCGTGCGTGCGTGCTCCCGTGCGCGCGCGCGTGTGTGTGTGTGTGTGTGTGTGTGTGTGTAGTAGTAGTAGTAGTAGTAGTAGTAGTAGTAGTAGTCAATGGTCATAAGCATCAGCAGGACCTCACTTCAGACAAGGCTGCCTCCCTTCCTTCACCTACATCTCAGGTAGGCCGGTGTGCTAATTATTCCTCAGGTACACCTCACCTCACCTGCCCTCATTACCATATGGCCTGCACCCTTACCCCTTTCCTGCCTTACCTATCTCTCCCTTTCCTTACCTGTCTGTCTCTCCCTTTTCCTCCTCACCCTCCTTACCCTTCCCCCTCCCTCCATCTACCTCTCTCTTCTTTACCTGTGTCTCCCTTTCCCTCCCCCAGGGTGAAGGGAGACTGCAGCACCGGAGGTATAAATCGCACCTGACCCCCGCCCCCTCACCCCCCCGCGTCCCCCCAAAAATAGCCACCACACAGGTAAATATAATGAGGGAATTCTCGTGTCTAGAGAACGTATACAGGTGTTGAATTATAAAGAAACTCTCTCTCTCTCTCTCTCTCTCTCTCTCTCTCTCTCTCTCTCTCTCTCTCTCTCTCTCTCTCTCTCTCTCTCTCTCGAATAATGTGTCATATGTATCGTGGTCTCTTTCACCATTCGAGGTTTACACACACACACACACACACACACGCACACACACACAGTAAATATAGAGGAAGTACAGACGAGCAGATTTACGCCACCACGTCAAATTTCCATCAAGTTTCCTCCGCAACACACACAACACACCGCCACCACCACCACCACCACCTTCGTCACCGCCGCCGTCACAGGATACAGGCCGCCCGTGTTACTAATCCTTTTTATTACACGCCATGTTTATCAAGCTTTCCCACAGCACGGCGCGGCGCCACTGGCCATCAAACAGTCAAACAAAACCAAACAAAAACAAACAGACAAACGATGAACCCGTCCCATGCGTCTACTTCGTGCGGGATTAATACAAATAAATATATATAAAAAATGGACATCCGGTTATTTAGGTATAAAACTATTTTTCTGAAAAGTGTAGTTGAGGTTCACCACCACCACTCCTTCCCCACCACTACCACGCACGCACGCACGCACCACTGGCCCCGAGGCTGTCATGCTGTAATGCTGCTATGCTGTTCACCAAATGTCACCGCGAAGGTCACTTTGCACTGCGGCGGCGGCTGCCTGGCGGAGGCGGCTTGCGGCGGTGGACACATCCCCTGAACACCAAAGCTGGCCAGCCTCTGGGGCGCCGCGCCAGGTGGTTTTGTTGCTTGGTGCTGAGGTGGGCTGCGAGGGCGGACGAGGCGCCGTGAAAAGGGTGTGCGGGTGGGGCGGCGGCAGTGTTTTTCCCCCCACGTATCCGGTGTCATGGAAACCGCTAAAAAATGACGGCGATTTCCGTCCAGGTTTATCGCCGAGGTAGGTACACTCCCGGCGCCGGCCAGCCCGCGGCCACCTTCCTACCACCGGGCAAAAAGTGCAAAAAAAGTGTGGCCAGGCTCGCCGCCGCCGGAAAAGCACCGAAGCCCCGCCGCCGCCGCCGTCAGGAGCCCTGTACTGGCGGCGCGACTGGCGAAAGGTCTCAGGAGGCGGCGACGCTCCAGCCGCATTGGGCTCCTCGCTCTGCCGCTGTTTGCAGCAGCTTACGTAACAGCAGCGGCAGCAACAACAACATTACAGCACGTGGCTGCCTCACACACACACACACACACACACACACACACACACACACACACACACCGCTGCCACCGCCGTCGCCCTACACCGTCAGTCGGCGGCGGGCGACGGCGGGGCCCTCAGGAGGCGCCGCAGCCTGACGCAGCCGCCCTGTAATCACCTGTGGTCACGGTGGGCGGCGCGTCGCTCACTTATGAACTGACGGCGGCGAGCCAGCTACCTGGCCCGTCAAGGCGCATTAAGCAGCATAATAAATGACGTTAGTAAACACGCGGCCGAGTAAGGCAAGTGAAGACAGACACTACTCGCTTTACCGTGAGGGCGGCGAGGCGGCGGCGCTGGTCGGAGGGCGCGGCGCGGGAGGGTCCGGCGTCCACTGTGGTTTAGGCGAAGACTGGGGAGGCGCGACCATGCGTGGCGCGGCCGAGCGGGCGGGACAGCGGGCCAGCGCGGGGACAACAACACCCGCTTGTCCAGACGCCGTACGAGTGCACGCCGGAAACGGAGGTGCGGGGGTGGCGGGAGGGGGAAGGGGCGGGGGTCAAGACGTGATCCCTCTCACCCCCCCACCATCACCCTGCTGCTGCTGCTGCTGCTGCTGCCTCCGTTCCCTCCACACCCTCCTCTCCTCCTCCACCTACAGCCCTTTGTCCCTCAGCCGGTCCCTACCCCCCCCTCTCTCTTTGCCCGCCCCCTCCCTTGCCTTACCGCATCCCCTTCCTCTAACCCGCTGGTCACTGCCACTGTCCAAGCGTGGTCGCGGCCGCTGGCTCTCATCTCGTAAGTAATCAATACTTCGCGAGGTCCGGCACACCACCACCACCACCACCACCACACTCACCCTCACCACCACTGTGTACACCACAGAGAGCGAGAGCGAGAGCGAGAGAAAGAGAGCGAGCGAGCGAGAGACAGAGACAGAGGAAGAGCAAGGGGGACTTACTGTGCGAGCGAGGGCACCGGAGGGCTTGGTTGAGCCGCCCCACAACGCGCCGTGTGTGTGTGAGTGTCGTGAGGCCTGAGTGGTGTGCAACGGTGGCGGGCGAGGGTGCGACTGCTAGCTGATGTTGGTGGTGGCGGCGGCGAAGGCAGGCAGGCGGGCGCTCTAAGCCAGGGAGCTCCGGCCCGCCCGCTGCCGCCCGCCGCCTTGCCTGCCACACCGACCAGTATTATCCGCAATCGTGGAAATGTTTTCTCCATTGGCTTCGTGATTCGTGCTGCCCTAGTGGCGAGTGCAGGCCGCTGAGGACATCCCTGCATTGCCTGCCCCGTGCCCCTCGCCCCCTGGCCTCGAGGCGCTATGCAACGCCCTCGCATTCTCCTAATCATCAACTCCATCAATCATCCCGCGGCCATAAATCAATTACAATTCTAAACTCCATACGAAAACGCGTAAATTTCTCGCGCGCGCGGCCCAGTCACATGGCGGGGGGGAGGGGGGTTAGAGAGAGAGAAAGAGAGCGAGGGAGAAGGGAGGGTGGTGGTAGTGGTGGCAGGAGAGGCGGCGGAGAGGGAGGGATGGGGGAGGACACAAGCTTTGAAAAGAGTGAAGCTGGGCTGGCTGGCTGGCTGGCTGGGCCCCTCCCGTCCTACTTCAATCACACCAAACAAATACTGCTACAATCACCCCCAGCAAGGCGGACCGGAGCCTCCCTTACCGCTCCTTGCCGTCCCTCCCCCGGGCCTTCCCTGCATCCATCCACCTCTCCGCGTCACCTTTTCCATTTCTATTATTACAACATTTTTCCAGCCACGACTTTCTCGCCGGAGCGCTGATGACCATGCCACACCGATCTCCTTTGACACACACACACACACACACACACACACACAATGAGGCTCCACAGATCCAGGCTGGCATACTCACAGCATAGAGACAAGACGTAATTGCAGCGAGATCACGAAAATAGACCACTTTCGGGGGAGTGATAAAATCTGTGCGTCCCCTGTCAATTCACAAAGAGCAAGTTCGATCGTCAGTTATTTAGTGCG
The DNA here is from genome assembly GCF_035594125.1 of Scylla paramamosain. Lineage (NCBI taxonomy): Eukaryota > Metazoa > Arthropoda > Malacostraca > Decapoda > Portunidae > Scylla > Scylla paramamosain. The sequence continues at coordinate 16,953,187 of NC_087169.1, forward strand.
CGAGGCTGGCGGGAAGAAACTCGCCTGCGATTGGTTCTTTCTTCTTCCACGCCCCGCCCACTCACCACCCCGCCAAATACAACTATCAAGGAGGCCTCTACACCGCCCATGCTTACCTCCCTCCTACTCCTCCTACTCCTCGCCTCACGCTCCTCCTACCACCACCCCCTCCTCCTCTCTCCTCCTACTCCCACCCCTCCTCTCCCTTCAGACTCTCCAAATTTCTCTTTCTCTCGCTCTTCTCTCTCGTTTTTTCTTCTTTTTTCGCTCTTGTCGCTTTTTTGTGTATGCGTTTTCTGTGTCTCCTCGCGTTAGGTGGCGTTGCTTGGTGGTGGTAGAGAGGGGCGCTGGAGTGCTGGCTTAATTAGGTCGCGAGCACACACACACACACACACACACACACACACACACACACAGGTCACTTTTCTTACCCAGAGCGTCGTCTAGCCTTCTATTCTTTCTCACTTTTTTTTACTTTTTTCTATCCCTCTTCCTCTTTTTCCTTTTTATTCCTTCTTATTCAATCGATTCCAGTTTCTCTTCCATGTGTCAGAGTGAGAGGGACGAGCACGAGACGAGAGCTTGTTTTTCTCCTCCTCCTCCTCCTCCTCCTCCTCCTCCTCCTCCTCCTCCTCCTTCCCCTTCGTCAGGAGTTAACGTGAAGGCGACGTTGATGATTCACGGACACCAACGGCGCAGTGCCACGCTAAATGAGGCGTTGAGGGGAAAAACTAAAGGAAAAGTAGAACTGACATAAAAAATAGGAAAAAAATAGTGCATTACGAGTAGCAAAAAAAAAAAAAATCTGTAAAAGTACAAAAAAAAGTAAAGTAAAACTAGAACTGGAACAAGTAAAAGGAAATTATAGGCAAAAGACAGTAGGGGTTAAAAAATAAATAGAAAAGGTATAGAAAAGTAGAATTAAAGGAAGTAGCATAAAAAAGTAGAATTTGTTGAGAAAAGAACAGTAAGAGAAGGAAAAGAAATAGATAGAAAAGGTCCAAAAAGGTAAAGACAAAAATAAGCGGAGGTTGGAAAAAAAAAATAAGCATTCGAAGAAATAAAGTAGAAAGCGAAAGTATAACAAAAATAAGAGATAGACAAAGAAGCAAACACGGAGAACTAGAAAAAAAGAAAGAAAAACAGTGAAGTAGTCGAGGAAAATAAAAGCAAAAATACATTAAAAGTAGCAGAGAGAGAGAGAGAGAGAGAGAGAGAGAGAGAGAGAGAGAGAGAGAGAGACAAAGAAGAGAACACAATACATAGTTATGAGGACTCAAGTTATGGGCGCGCGTGTCGTTTTTTGCTGCAGCCTCTGAGCGAAGGGAGGACTTGAGCGGAGGAGGAAACGAAGCGAAGGAAGGGAAGAAGAGGTCAGAGGATAAATTAGTGTCACATGGTTGGCCTGTGTGTGTGTGTGTGTGTGTGTGTGTGTGTGTGTGTGTGTGTGTGTGTGTGTAGCAACGGTCTCGGGCGGACATGGCTAGCGAGGGCGGGGTTACTAAGACTGATGAACGCTTTAGATGGAACGCTTAGAGACCGACGTATGTAGCTCTCTCTCTCTCTCTCTCTCTCTCTCTCTCTCTCTCTCTCTCTCTCTCTCTGGTGGTTTACTTATTTCTTTCATTTTCTTCTGATTTTTTTAAAGATTCCAGTGGCTTGTAAATGTAAATAAAAGTTGAAAGTGTAAATGGAAAAGGTTTATTAATTGTTTACCTGTACGTGTGTTTCCTTACCTGTGGGATTAATTAGTGAGTCACACGCGGCAGGTGAGAACGTAATGTATTCCACCAGACCAGGTAACAGAGTTCTGGTTTGGTTATTTTTTTATTACTCTCTCTCTCTCTCTCTCTCTCTCTCTCTCTCTCTCTCTCTCTCTCTCTCTCTCTCTCTCTCTCTCTCTCTCTCTCTCTCTAAAAAGAATTAATTTCTTTAACAATTAGGAAAAGAAAGATTTTTGACATAACTTTTAACAGAAAAAAGAGGCTGTGATGGTAAAGGACACACACACACACACACACACACACACACACACACACACACACACACACACACACACACACACACACACACACACACACAGAGAGAGAGAGAGAGAGAGAGAGAGAGAGAGAGAGAGAGAGAGAGAGAGAGAGAGAGAGAGAGAGAGAGGAAGGGAGAGCGAGAAAGAGAGGAAGGGAAGTATGGACAGACGGAGGGATGGAGGGTAGGCAGGAGGGCTGGAGGGAAGCAGGAGGGAGGGAGGGAGGGAAAAAGGAAGGTAGTTAGGTTTCAGTACTAAGCCATGTGAGACTGACCCACCCACGACACATGTGGCTACACCCCTCCCACACCCCCTCCCACACCCCCTCCCACACCCCTCCTACACCTAACCCCCTTCCCTTTCCTCCTTTCCTTCCCTCTCCTTATCCCCGCCGCCCTTCTCTCCCTACTCAATGGTAGCACTCAAAAGCTGGCCTGTCTGACGCCCTTTTTCTCCCACCCACCCATCCTCCGCCGCCCACATACTTGCCTACCCCAGCCCACGCCAAGCCCACTCATCTGACGCCCACTCGTCTCCATCACGCTCCACGCCCACTCTTGTTAATCTCACTCAACTCACGCCCACGCACTTTTCTCACTTATTCACACCCATACTCTCTCTCTCTCTCTCTCTCTCTCTCTCTCTCTCTCTCTCTCTCTCTCTCTCTCTCTCTCTCTCTGGTTTTTGTGCCTGAAATAAAAAAGAAATGCCTAAAAAAATCCTAAATCCCGTTATGAGCCTAAATGCCGATGCTCAGATGTTTCAATATGGCCGCCTTTGTTTACGTTTTTTTTTATCAGTCACGTGACCTAGAAATTCCTCGCTGGTGAAAATAATGAAACGGAGAGAGGCGTGAAATATTGAGGGGTTTAATGCGACTGTGAAATGCCTTGTTAGTGGTGAAGTGTTTGGGTTGTCACGCTGTGCCCTGTTGTATTAAGTATGGGGTTGTTTTTGCATGTCATTAATGTTTGTTATTGTTGTTGTTATCGTTGTTGTTATTTATCTGTGTTAGTTTGCAGGCGTTGGTTGTTTGTATGCTTGTTTTTCCTCATCCAACTACTACTACTACTACTACTACTACTACTACTACTACTACTACTACTTCTTCTTTTCCTTCTCGTCGTCGTCTTTATTCCTTTTTTCTTTTCTTTTCTTTACTTCTTCCTCTTCCTCCGCCTCGTGCCTCATCGTCTTCCTACAAATCGTGCCTCTTTCTTCCTCCTCTTCCTCCTCTTCCTCCTCTTCCTTCTCCTTGTCATCGTTTCATTTATTGTATTGTGTATGGATCATGTTTTTTTATTATTATTATTTTTTCAGTTATTTTTCATTAGTTGTTTGTTCGTATCTTTTTTTTTTTGTAGGAATTAGTTTGTGTATGTGATTGATGGTGGTTATTATTGTTATTATTGCTATTATTATTATTATTTTTTCTTCCTATTAGTTTTCGTAACTTGTTTGTTTTGTATCTTTCTGTTCCTCCTGACCGATTACATAAATTGTTCGGAGTTATTTTGTTTATTCCTTTTTATTTCTTTCTCTTCGTTCTCCTTCTGTCTTATCATTCATTACAATCTTCACCACTTCCTCAATTTTTTCTCCTCCTCCTCCTCCTCCTCCTCCTCCTCCTCCTCCTCCTCCTCCTCCTCCTCCTCGTTTCGGAAATACATTATCAGTGTGAAATTGTGAAAGAAAAAAAAATATTGTGGTTCATTGATGATAGTGGTGATGATTGTGGTGGTGTTGAATGGTGGTGGTAGTAGTAGAGGTGACTTATATAAGCAATGGTCGTGGTGATGGTGATGGTGATGGTGATGGTAGTCGTGGTAGTGGTAGTCTCTGGTGGTGCTGGTGGTATAGTGGTGCTGGCGTTGATGGTGGCAGCGGTGGTGATGGTAGTGGTAATGGTGGTGGCGGTGATTGAATATTGGTGGTGACAATAGTGGTAGTTGTGGTGGGAGTAATTGTAGTGATTTGGCCTGAGTGGTGAGGAGGAGGAGTAGAGAGAGAGAGAGAGAGAGAGAGAGAGAGAGAGAGAGAGAGAGAGAGAGAGAGAGAGAGAGAGAGAGAGAGAGAGGTTACATACATGATCATTAATAGCAAGATTAAAATAATTCTCTTCCTTTCCTCCCTTCCCTTCCATCCGGCCACCCCTTCACCTTCCTATCAACCACCCAGCCATCCCTCCTCGCCTCCTTACCTCCATCCATCCTAGAACCTTTCCTCATACCTCCATCACCCCTCCCATCCCCTCCCCCCATCTCAACCTCAGCCAGATGCGGATAGGGAGTAGGGGAGGGGGGAGATGGTATAAAACGTGGGCCTCTCGCCTTTGCCCCTCACCCCATCACCCTCATCACCCCCATCACCCCCTCTTCCTCTCTCCCTCACCCCGACCTGACCGCCGGCTGCAACACGGCTAAGGTTAGAGACAAAGTGTGTAAGCAGTGTTAGCTGGCCCCGCAGTCTATGTAGCCTTCCCTGTGCAGCACTGACTTACAGGCTTCCCTTTTGTCATAGAGGGGAAAAAAGGGAGAGGGAAAAGGTGGGTGAGGGAAAAATGCAGGAAGTCTTTATAAATGCAGGTTCGTTTTTGTATATATATTTTTTTGTTTTTACTTTTTTTTTTACGTTTTTTTCCTCTTTTTTTTTGTGAATGAAGTGATGATAAACATTTCACTTTTATATGCTTTTATGGAATAGAGGGGAAAAGTTTATGAAGTCCTCCCCCTCCTTCCCCTCCTCCTCCTCCTCCTCTTGCTCCCCGTAGAAAAGTTATTTTAATTGTTAGTTTGTTCATTTTATTTTTCATTTTTCATTTTTTTCCGAGGGTGATAGAATTTGATTGAATGACGCTCTCTCTGTAGCCAGGCTGAGGAGGAGGAGGAGGAGGAGGAGGAGGAGGAGGAGGAGGAGGTATTGGTAGTGGTGGAGGCCTTGCCCTGCTATGCCCACCCTTTGCCCACCACCACCACCACCACCTCCTCCTCCTCCTCCTCCTCCTCCTCCTCCTCCTCCTCCTCCTCCCTTCAGCATTCCTCCCTTTCCACTGTTCTTATTGTCGTCGAGAATTCTTCCCTTCTTTGCCTCACTTCTCTCTCTCTCTCTCTCTCTCTCTCTCTCTCTCTCTCTCTCTCTCTCTCTCTCTCTCTCTCTCTCTCTCTCTTGATTTAAACACTGATTGATTAAGAGTAAACACACACACACACACACACACACACACACACACACACACACACACACACACACACACACACACACACACACACACACACACACACACATTAATTTGCTATAATCATGCGTGTAATTTTCCTCACAAGTCGTCCCATAAGATCGTAAACTAAGGTGTCAGTCAGTCAGTCAGTCAGTCAGTCAGTCAGTCAGTCAGTCAGTCAGTCAGTCAGTCAGTCAGTCAGTCAGTCAGTTAGTTTGTTTGTGTGTAAGTGTGTGAGTGACTGAGTGAGTGAGTGAGTGAGTGAGAAAGTCATTTAGTTAATTAGTCAGTCAGTCAGTCAGTCAGTTAACCAATCAGACATTAAAATAACCAACTAGACCATTCACACTCACTCACCCACCCAATCACCCACAGTCACCCATATCCACACAACCAGTCTATATAGAATCCTCCACTCACCCACAAGCTCCCCCAGAACTCCCCCACAAACTCCCCCAAGACTCCCCACAAGCCCAGGTAGCCATTTTGCCGGGAGGTGGTGTAGGCAGCGGTGTAGAAATATGGCCAGTCATGCCGCCAGCCAGTCATGCAGTCAGCCAGTCACCCAGATCAGGCGCTGCGTGTTGCTTTGATGTCTACCTGATGGCGGTAATCCCCCAGGTAATATTCACCTGACTCGCCTTCCTTCATCTCTTCTTACCTGTTCCTCCTCCTCCTCCTCCTCCTCCTCCTCTTGCTACTCCTTCTCCCCCTCCTCCTCGTCTTTCGTCGTCTTTCTAAATCGTAGCTCTTTCCTCCTCTTCTTCCTCCTTTTTTTCTTCTTGTTTCTTCATCTGATTCGTCTCGTCTTCCTTCACCTCTTCTTATCTCCTCCTCCTCCTCCTCCTCCTCCTCCTCCTCCTCCTCCTCCTCCTCCTCCTCCTCCTCCTCCTCCTCCTACTTCTTTTCCTTGTCGTCGTTTTCATTCTTTTTTTTTCTTTTCTTTTCTTTACTTCTTCCTCTTCCTCCGTCTCGTTCCTCGTCGTCTTCCTAAAATCGTGCCTCTTTCTTCCTCCTCTTCCCCCTCTTCATTCTCCTTGTCATCGTCTCGTTTCTTATTTTTCTCTCCCTTTCGTCACGTTCCTTCATCTCTTCTTACTTGTTCCTCTTCCTCTTAGTCTTCTCTCGTTCTCCTAAAATCTATTGCCCCCTCCTCCTCCTCCTCCTCCTCCTCCTCCTCATCGTCTTCCTTCTTTCTTCATTTTCTGTCTCGTTTTCTTTCTCACCTGGTGGTAAAAATTATAGTACTTGTCACTCTTTTACCTCACCTGTGTGGGCTGTCTGTCTGTCTGTCCGTCTGTCTGTCTGTCTGTCCGTCAGTCTGTCAATGCGTCTGCTTGTCTGTCTATCGCTCTCAAATTTATGTTATGTGTAGAGAGAGAGAGAGAGAGAGAGAGAGAGAGAGAGAGAGAGAGAGAGAGAGAGAGAGAGAGAGAGAGAGAGAGGAAGGTAGGAGGTAGGTAGAGCATGATGCGTGAGGGAGGAAGGGGAAGGTAGGGGGAGGAAAAGGGGGGAAGGGAGGGCCAGCTGGGGAAGGAACTGGGCAAAGGGACAGGCGGGAGGTCAGGGAGGAAGAAGGGGGGCGAGGGCAGGCGTGTGGGCTTTGTGGGGGTGATGGAGAGGGGGGTGGGGGAGGCTGGGCATAGTAACGGCTTCCCTACGCGCGTTTTCTATATTTCGGGAAACTTCAAATCGTGGGTAAGGGGGGAGAGGGTCATGGGGGTTGGGGGAAGAGGGGCACAGCGTCATACCCTCCTGCTTTGCTCTGACTCCCCCTGCTCTCTCTCTCTCTCTCTCTCTCTCTCTCTCTCTCTCTCTCTCTCTCTCTCTCTCTCTCTTGTCGTCCCTCCCTTTCTCTTTTTTCATTGTCCTCTTTCTCCGCCTGTGTCTATCGCCTCTCCTTCGATATGCTTTGGAAATCTAGTTTATTTCAATTAATAGCCATTTGTTTATACTTCTCTCTCACTCTGAATTAAGATCCAGCGACTCAAAGCAAACAGGTAAAGTCACAAGATGGAGTTACTAATAAAAGATTCAAGTATTTCGTTTTTTTTATTTTGTGAGCTTTATCCTCGTCGGAATTTATGGTTCATGTATTAATTTATTTACTTATCTGATTCCTTTTTTTTTCCACTTCAATGGCTGTCGTCAGAAAGAGGAACACTCCAAGACCAGTATTCCTAAACGCTTTGTTCTCCCATCAGCAGTCAAAGTTTTCAAAGGCCACAGGGATGACTGGCCTGGTTTTTTTGCGTGCTTTATTATATATATTACCTCCCCCTCGTGGTGGTGTGGACTGATTGTTGAAGCATCACTAGAATCACGAAAACACGCCTGGAAACCCATATAATTTCCACTAAACTTAATTAAAAGCAGCAAAGACTAACTGGCCTGGTTCTCACGAGTGTTTTATTATGCACTAATTATTTTCCCCTCGTGATGGTGTGAACTGATTGTTGAAGCATCACTAGAATCACGAAAACACACCTGGAAACCCATATAATTTCCACAAAACCAATTAAAAGAAGCAAAGTCTAACCAACCACTGGAATGTTTGAGAGTACTGTGCTGGAGCCTTCTCTCAGTGTTCCTAGTGGCAGAAGATCATTTGAAAGTTACGAGGTTTTGGATTCTTTTAAGCTGATAAGAACACGTTATTAGTTATGATTAGTCACTCCCTTGTAAGTTATCAGTGGTGGTATTTGGCCCCTAGTGGTAATGGATGGGCAATAAGTGACTGAATAGCAACCCAGAGTGGGGAAGGAAGGCAGGGGAGGGCACGGGACTCGGTGGGCATGAGAGAAGTTTGGCCGGGGAGGCTTGGAATAGACAGGCAGGCGACAGGGATAATTAGGGAAGGTTGCGTGAGGGCTTAGCTATGCGGTGGAATGAAGATGGTGATGATGGTGATGGTGATGGTGATGGTGATGGCTGTTGTTTGTTCTGAGTTTATTCGTAATCTTCATCTTATTTCTTAACTACTATTGCTAATTTCTAAGTGCTTTTTAATTAAATGAACACGTTTATATTTTAGTATAATCTAGACCTATAATTATTGTATTTAGTCTTTATAGTTTCTCCGTTATCAATTATTTAACTCTTATATTGACGAATACAATAGTCTCCCATAAAACTTACAATTTTCAATGATTGGTGCATGCCAGAAGGGCGTAAGTGTAATCTTAATGGAGTTTTCCCTGTAGTCTTTCTTCCTCCCTTCATTAGTGCGATTCTTATCAGGAATTAATGAGCTTGGAGGATATATTAGGTGGTCAGGAGTCATGTTAAACTTAAAAAGAGTGAAAATGTATGTTTTTATCTAATACATTCACGTTAATAATAATTTGTGTTTATGGCTCAAGTAACACCCTTCTACCCACAGCCTACATGTAACAATACCCAACAAGTTACAGTTTTCTAACCCGCGAGCTTCATTAGGGAGTGGCTTAATAATAAAACATTTCCTGCGTGTCTTAAAGGGACGAAGAGAAGCGATTGGGGTGCTCTTTATCTGCAGTTTTCTAACCCACAAGCTTCATCACTATGGTATTTCCTGCGTGTTGTAGAGCGCTATTGTTTGGGACGAAGAGATGAGATTGGGTTTCTCTTCTTTATCTTAATTTTTCTAACCCAGAAGCTTAACCAGGGAGAGGGATGCTTAATATGAACCTGTATTTCCTGCGTGTCGTAAGGAGTTACTGTCTGGGACGCGGAGAGAAGGAAATGGTGATGCTCTTCCTCCTTATCTCCGTCCCTGTGATGAGAGAAGACAGTAAATAAGGATGATCAAGTTTACCCTTAAGTACGTGTTATATAGATGGTTTATCGTGACGTAGACATTAAGAAAACATGAAAAAAAATGGGAAAACACCAGTGGTCTTCAAGTATGGAGGTTGCCGGGGGGGAGGGGGAGCGACGCTTAGTTAGTTATGCTCAAACTTCTACAACTTTTCAAATGTTATTAGGACAAGAAAGAACTGGGCGGGGAAATGTTTCAAGGTTATGAGGACAAGGTCGTGGCTAACTCTGAACTATAACAGAAAAGGCCTGCATTCTGAAGCACCTTGCTCTCTCATCACGACTATTTTCAAAGGGCACAGACCTGATTAGCCAGGTTCTCAAGAGCGTTTCCCCTGTTAATAGTGTAGAAATATTGTTAATCTGTCATTGGAACCGTAAAAACACTCATAAAAACCAGTGTAACATCAACTAGAGCCTTTTGAATGTAGTGGAGGTGCGGCGCAGATGTGTTTCAGAATATGGACAGGACCATCCGTCAGATTGGGGTTCCCGCGGCGCTCCAGGCCACACCACGCTTTTATTGACCTTCGCGAGCTGCTGGCGTGCGGGGGACACTCAATTATTGACCTGTGCCTGGACCCGTGCCTCGAAACGCTTTGTTCTCTCATCAGGGGTGTTTTCAAAGGCCGCCGCGATGATTACTCAGATTCTCATGGACATTTTTGCCGTTAATGTTGCAGAATCTTTGTTAGACGATCGCCAGAATCATGGAGACATCCCTGGAAAATCCCTTGGAAATTCACTAGTCTGTTAAAACGAAGATGAGTTTTATAAGACTGTGAAATGTTTGAGAGTGTTCCTGGTTCATGAGTGAAGGCGATGCTTATGTCGAAATAGTCTTATTAACTTTTCACGAGTTTTGTTTTGTTTTTCATTCGTCTTTGCTTATCTTGTGTGCATATTTTTTTTTCCGTGACTGAGATTAAAAGTTGCATAATGCGTCTGGGAAGGGTCATTTACTTGTATACTACTTGAACTTTGGAAGTCATGTTATTTATGCATAAGCCTCCCCTTAAAGCTGGTTTTCTCTAAACTTGAAAATTTTCTATATATTTGAGACATGGACTATGTTAAATTTGGCCATGTTTTCGGTGTTGGGTATTCTTTAAAAGTTTTTACATATAGATACTACTACTACTACTACTACTACTACTACTACTACTACTACAAATGCTGCTATTACTAAATGTTACTTGTATTAAATTGAATTTCATTTCTCATTTTCAGTTTGCTATCCTCCGGTTCTATTGAGTGTTTTTGAGCATGTTACGTTCCGAAACGCTGAAACGCATTCAAAGCACCTATTTAGGAAAACAAAACAACATAACAATAAAACATATCTTTTGAGTGTTTTGAGCCTGTTAAATACAACCAAAATCCTAAAACACATGCAAAGCACCCTATGTGGGAAACCAGAACGACATTATATATATATATATATATATATATATATATATATATATATATATATATATATATATATATATATATATATATATATATATATATATTGTCTTTTCAGTGTTTCTAAGCGTGTTAAGTACCAAAACGCTAAAACGCATGCAAAACATCCTATATAGGGTAACAAAACGACATTACCGAAAACCTCTCTTTCTGTTAAAGTTCCAAAACGCATGCAAAGCACCCTATATGAGGAAAGAGAACAACATTACCGAAACATATCTTTACAGTGTTTTTGAACCTATTAGTTACCAAAACGTCAAAAAAGCATTCATAGCAATCTTTATGGAGAAACAGAACATTATCAAAAATGCCTCTTTCGAGTGTTTTTGAGCGTTTGTCAGCTCTTATGAGATACACCACGTGAAAGGTACCAAAACCCAAGTATGCGTGCAAAACAAACAAAATGTAAAAATGAAACATTTGGTGAGTAGAGTGTGATGCCGTGTTTTGAAGCGCAAAATACAGTGGCGCAGAGCCTGAGAACTTGAAATTCAACACTTCACACATTTCATCTTAGCTGGTAACCTTTGAATATTACTTTATTTTATTCTCTCTCTCTCTCTCTCTCTCTCTCTCTCTCTCTCTCTCTCTCTCTCTCTCTCTCTCTCTCTCTCTCTCTCTCTCTCTTATCTTATTCTATTTTCTTAAATATTCCTTGATTTTATTCGACTTTTGTATACTTCCACGCGAAGAACTAAGGAATAAAAGCACCTGCCTTCAGATTGGACTTCATTTCCTCCCAGCCCCTCGCGGTGTCGTGTCTTGTCATAGTCCACCGCTACTTTCACGGCTACTGCGCTCCTTAACTTGCACGTCCCTCCCTCCTCCCGCCCGCGGCACCGCTCTACAAGGCTTTCTATTTCCTCACACTTTCATCACTATTCTGTCCACCTCCGTAATGCAACCCGTGTCTCCGCTGCATCACTTTCACCGGTTACCTAAAAAAAAACTATTATTATGTTATTTCACCTTGGTATGAATTCAGGAATATTCAGACACCTGTGGAACTAAACTCTGTCTTACTTTATGGTCTTCCTTCCTATGAATCCAACATCTTTTGAGGGAGAAATATTAACTGGAACAAAGGTATTCTTATTTATTTTTTTTACCTTTCCATGGCCTCAACCCCTTAAAGAGAGGAATATCAAGACACCTGCGGAATTAAGTAACTCTAGCCTTGTTTTGTTTTTCTACCTTCCCATGAGTCCAACACCATTTAAGAGAAGAATATTATCTGGAATGAAGCTATTTTTATTTGATTTTCCACCTTGTTATGACCTCATTTCCTTTAAGAGAGGCATATTAAGACACCTGTGGGACTAAACTTAACTTAGTCTCCCGTTTTTCTACCATCCTGTGAATTCAACTCCTTTTAAGAGAAGAATGTTAACTGGAACAAGACTATTCTTATGTAATCTCCTACCTCTCTGTGATTCGGGCTCCTTAAAGAATAATGGCAAAACATATCTGGAATAAATCACTCTGACTTATTCAGTTTTTCCATCTTTCCGTGACTTCATCTCCTTTTGAGAGAAGAATATTAACAAGAATTAGATTATTATGTCTCAATCCTTGTTCAACCTTCCTATAACTTCAATCAACTTCCTAAAGAGGAGAGTATCAAGACATCTGTGGAACTAAATTACACTTATATTATTTTTCCATCTTCCTACGACTTAAACTTTGACCTGTTCAGTTCTCTAAGCAATTTTCAAAGATCAGTAACCCTTTCACTGCTATTTGACACATCTTTCCTTAGCTGATAATCATTCTCAGACATCTCTTGTTCTACAGCCACCTGCAAACATTGTACTGACTAGAAACTGAAAAATCTATTCTTTTTTCATCCTCTTCTTTCTTGTAGGTTCTTATAAAGATTTCATGCATTGGTTTTACTGGTGTGAAATGATGCTTAGTGCAGTGAAAGAGTCAAATCACCAGTAGTTAGATATAATTGTACTGGTTGAGTAACTAGATAGGATATTCACTTACCACATTACGATGAAACAAAAATCCAAGTGTAGTAGAAGAGATATTATAAACTTCCTACACTAAAATCCAGTAATAGTGTTCAGAATGTTCAGAATTCAAGTAAAGTGATGCTGCGGGTTATGGAGAGGGACATGTTTAGACGCCGCCAGATCAAAAGCAACCTGTCTGATGTGCCGCTCCTCCAGTGTTACCATACCAGCGAGAAGCAGAGTACGTTCCTCCTAAACTCGCCTCCCACACCCTTCGGCCATCCACCTTCACTGGTCACCGCGCCTTGCAGGGAAAAGATACCGAGATTCTAGTTCATCTCTCATACCTCTTGCTTGTCAGCCTTTACTGATTATCGCCTCATAAAAATAAGTAAATAAAAATAAATAGGTAAAAAGGTAAATAGAAAAAAGCTAAATATGTAAACTTGAAATCTCACTTCATCTAACGTCTCTTTGCCAATTACATTT
>NC_087169.1:16981141-16986141 GCF_035594125.1 Scylla paramamosain
AGAGCGAGAGAGAGAGAGAGAACTCTTTTGTGATGTAAAGCAGATGAAGGAAGGAAGGAGGGGATGAGGGATGAAAGGAAAAGGGAAACTGAAAAGAAGGAAGGAAGGAAGGAATAAGAGAGAAGGAGAGGTATGGAGAGGAAGTGAGGGAGGAGAGATTAAGTATAAGAGTAAATAAGAGAGATAGGATAATGAGAGAGAACAGGAAGGGAAGGGAATTTAAGTGAAAGAGGAGAGAAAGAAAGGAAAGAAGGAGAAAAGAAGAGTGGTTGATAAAATGAAGGAAGTGAGACACGGGAATCATTAGACAGAAAAGAATGAAGAGAGAGAGAGAGAGAGAGAGAGAGAGAGAGAGAGAGAGAGAGAGAGAGAGAGAGAGAGAGAGAGTAAAACTATGCAAACAACTTAAAGACGATAACACAACACAACTCTCTCCCCCCCCAAAAAAAAAGTAAATAAATAAAAACGAATAAAAGTGAAAGAACAAGAAAAAAAGGAAGAAAAGAAAAGAAAAGAGTAGCGGAGGGCAGACAATGGAGACTTAAAGACTAATAAGGAAGTAGAGAAGATCAAACCAGTTCCTTATGATGACTGATTAAGAGCAGGAGGAGGAGGAGGAGGAGGAGGAGGAGGAAGACTAGTGTGGGATAGCTATGATGAGGAGGAGGAGGAAAGGTTATGGAGAGGATATTGGCCAAGGAGGAGGAGGAGGGGGAGAGGGGGAACAATCAGCTGATTTCTTGTTGACGTCTGAAAAATAAACGTGATGTTCATATTGACTCGAGAGAGAGAGAGAGAGAGAGAGAGAGAGAGAGAGAGAGAGAGAGAGAGAGAGAGAGAGAGAGAGAGAGAGAGAGTTTAATGTGGCTGTTTATCTCTGTGAAACATCTGTCTTCTTGGCTTTGTTCCATTTGTCTGTGTGTGTGTGTGTGTGTGTGTGTGTGTGTGTGTGTGTGTGTGTGTGTGTGTGTGTGTGTGTGTGTAGCTTTTGGTTATACTCCTCCTCTGTCTGTCTGTCTATCTGTCTATCTACTTATCTTTCATTCTGTCTTTCTGTTTGTTTCTATCTACTTATCTATCTACTTATCTGTCTATCAACTTATCTTTCATTCTGTCTTTCTGTCTGTTTCTGTCTCTATTACTCTACTGTCTAACACCTATCAGTCCGCCTGTCTGTTGTCTGTCTGTTGAGTCATACAAGTTCTACATCCTGTTTTTCTTACACTTCGTTTGTTAGTTTGTTGGTTTGTTAGTAGCTTTTGTGCATCCTTGATTTAAACATCCGTCCGTCAGTCATCCTTGCCCCGCGTGTGTGTGTGTGTGTGTGTGTGTGTGTGTGTGTGTGTGTGTGTGTGTGTGTGTGTGTGTGTGTACTCATAATGTACTCAGTTTTCACCCATCTGTGTCTGTCTGTCTATCTGTCTATGCATTTATCTATTTATCTATTTATGGAGATCGTTCCTTGTTTATTCTCCTGTGTGTCTGTCTAGATATCCCTGTGTGTGTGTGTGTGTGTGTGTGTGTGTGTGTGTGTGTGTGTGTGTGTGTGTGTGTGTGTGTGTGTGAGTCATCTGAATTGTATATGTTTACTTTATGTTCTTTTCCTTGTTCTTGCTGCTAAGGGCTGGGCTAAGTGTGTGTGTGTGTGTGTGTGTGTGTGTGTGTGTGTGTGTGTGTGTGTGTGTGAGGCAGAGAGACATGTGCGTGTTCATGTACGTATACACATATGAACATTAATTAGGCCATGTGCGTATATACTCGTATTAGATAAAAGGCCCCTGTTTGTATGTACGTTTATATAACCCTATGACCGAAACGCACACTCTAAAAGTACCCGTGTGTGTGTGTGTGTGTGTGTGTGTGTGTGTGTGTGTGTGTGTGAGGGAGTTACGGAGTGTGAAAGGATATGTAAGACAGTGTAGTGTGCGTGGGAGTGTGTGCGTGTGTGTGAGTGTGTGCGAGCGAGAGAATTAGGAAGTGTGAAAAAATCTGTGTGAATGCAAGGCTATATGAGTGTGAGACAGAGAATGTTAGATAAAGACAGACCATTTTAAAGCCCATAAGAGAGAGAGAGTAGGTGTGACTTCCAGCGGGTAAGGAGCATAAGATTACGTGGACACAGCGCTGAGGAACATACAAAGTGCTTTACTATTTAGAAAACCCACAACAATGAATACAGAACACTAGCAAACTATGAAAACAAAAATAAATAAATAAAACAAGAATAAAACACAAATTACAAATGTGTTAGGGTTTTTAGGAAGCATGTGAGAGCATTTAAGGCCGTAGGAGTGAGTGAGGGGCGTGTGTGAGGGTGTGTGCGGGGTGTAGCGACGTAGGGGTGTGTAGGGGCGCTGTGTACAGACGCGGTAAGGGTGTACGTCGCCCGCAGGAGTTGTAATGAGGTAATGACTATGTAATTAATTGTTGCCTGGCCTTTCTGGGTTAAGGGAGGAGGAGGAGGAGGAGGAGGAGGAGGAGGAGGAGGAAGGGGTCAGTGATGAAGGGAGCAACTAGGGAGTGGTCAAGTTTGGAGGAGGAGGAGGAGGAGGAGGAGGAGGAGGAGGAGGAGGTAATGATACAGTGGGGAAAATGAAGTTTTTTGTCATGTTAAACCCAGACAAGTAAAGCGAGAGAGAGAGAGAGAGAGAGAGAGAGAGAGAGAGAGAGAGAGAGAGAGAGAGAGAGAGAGAGAGAGAGAGAGAGTATAAAAAAACATCTGATGTATCGCTAAATTCATTTCCCACCTTGATAAACGTGTGTGTGTGTGTGTGTGTGTGTGTGTGTGTGTGTGTGTGTGTGTGTGTGTGTGTGTGTGTGTGTGTGTGTGTGTGTGTTACGCATTCATCTTTTTTCCCTTTTTTTATTTGTTCTGGTTCTTGTTTATGCTGACTAATCATATAGCTGTTCTCTTCCTTCCTCCTCCTCCTCCTCCTCCTCCTCCTCCTCCTCCTTGCATCATTAATACTGTTTTGCCTTTTCTCTCCTATTTCTTCGTCGTGCTCCTCTTCTTCTTCTTCTTCTTCTTCCTTCTTCTTCTTCTTCTTCTTCTTCTTCTTCTTCTTCTTCTTCTTCTCCTCCTCCTCAGTGTGATGGTGCATTTTCTTTCTTATTGTTGTCATTTTCATTCATTTTCGTTGTTTATTTTCTGAACCTGTTTGTATCTCTTCTCGGATCTCTCTCTCTCTCTCTCTCTCTCTCTCTCTCTCTCTCTCTCTCTCTCTCTCTCTCTCTCTCTCTCTCTGTTCATTTAATTTCCTTCTTTTATTATTTTTCTTCCGTCTTTTCTTCTTTCCTTCTTTCTTCTCTTACTCTTCATTTATTTTCCTCGCTATCTTCCCTTTCTCTGCTCTCTCTATCTCTCCTCTCTTCTCTTCTTCGCTCCTCTTTTCGTAAATATGAATATTAGGAAAGGAGGAGAGGTGAAGAGAAACATAAGGAAGAGGAAGAGATGAGTGGAGGAGAGGAGGTGCAAGTGGAGAGAGGGAGGGAGGTAGTGGAGGAGGGAGGGATGGAGGGAGGGCGTGGTTGACTGGAGATCAAGGTGAGACAGTGGAGAGAGAGAGAGAGAGAGAGAGAGAGAGAGAGAGAGAGAGAGAGAGAGAGAGAGAGAGAGAGAGAGAGAGTTGCTTTTGTTCTTCCCCTAATGATAATAATAATAATAACCATTTTATGGAGTTGAGAGAGAGAGAGAGAGAGAGAGAGAGAGAGAGAGAGAGAGAGAGAGAGAGAGAGAGAGAGAGAGAGAGAGAGAGAGAGAAACTTTTGTTCTTCTACCTAATGATGATAATAATAATAACCATCATATGAAGTTGAGAGAGAGAGAGAGAGAGAGAGAGAGAGAGAGAGAGAGAGAGAGAGAGAGAGAGAGAGAGAGAGGTCGTGGGTGGAAGCGATTAGATGTAGAGAGGGAGGAGTGAACTGGGGAGTCCCGAAGGAGGAGGAGGAGGAGGAGGGAAAAGAGGTGGAGGAGGGCTGGGGAGTCCCGAAGGAGAATGGGGGAGATTAGGTGGAGGATGGGGAGGAGAGGATGAAATAGTAGGAGGGGGAGGAGGAGGGATGGAGGAAGGATTTAGAGGAGGGGAAAGGAGGGGAGGGGGACTGACCTTGTGTGGGCGGCAGTGTGGCGTGGGGAAGGCGGGGGTGACCACATGAAACACACACACACACACACACACACACACACACACACACACACACACACACACACACACACACACAGGTAAATAACGATAACATTAAAATTCTTGTCCTTTTATTGTTATTACCAAATGCATAATGTTTACTTAAGTGTCTTTCCTCTTCCTCCTTCTCCTCTTCCTTCTTCTCTTCTTCTTTCTCTTCTCCCTTACCTCGTCTTCTCACGAGATTACTGGAGACGATTTTATTGCTTATTCGTCTTCTTTCTCTTCTTTCTCATATTTTTTTCTTTTCCCTTTTTTGTTTTCCTTTTTTCATATATTTTCATTCCTCCTTTCCTTTCTTACTTTTTTTGTTCCTATTCGAATCATCATCATCATCATCTTACTACTACTACTACTACTACTACTACTACTACTACTACTACTACTACTACTACTACTACTACTACTACTACTCCACACACACATACATACATACATACATACATACCTAGTCACACAAACACAGTCCTGTTTTCAATGGTGTGAAATGGATAAAACTTTTTCTTTTATGTCCGGGAGACTGGACGAGGGTACAGAAAAAAAGAATGAAAAAAAAAAGACGAGAAAAATGTCCGTTTACAATGCTGCTCCCAATAAGAAAATGGAGGAAAAAAACATGAGGAAAAGAGGGAAAAGTTAGCCAGATTAATTTATGAGGTGTCTTGATACTAAAAGCAGTTCAAGTCACAGGCAGGGAGGTATATGAAAACAAGACATAGATTACCAGTGCGAGGGATGAAGGAGTACAGTACAGGTTAACTCTTGCATTAGTAACATTGACTAGTTTGTGAAGTGCCTTGATACTTAAAGCAGTTC
>NC_087169.1:17026141-17028641 GCF_035594125.1 Scylla paramamosain
AGAAGAAGGAGGAGGAGGACCAGGTGATGGAGGAAGAAGAGGAAGAAGAAGATGAAGGAAAAAGATAGCGGGGGATAGACAACAGGTGTGCTTTGCTTATAGAGAAAGAAAGAGAAGAGAGAAAATGGGGAGAGAACAGGGAGGGTGATGGAAAAATAAGGGAGAGAAGGAGGGGGACATACTGTGAGCAGCGGTAGTGTGTGTGACGGAGGTGAGGGTGGAGGAGGTGGGGGAGGAAATCAAGGTGTTTGTTGCGGGGAAGTGGATAGGGGGGAGGGGGGTTGCTTGTTTTGAATTACCTGTCTTTCCGTGAGAACAGGTGAGGGAGAGGATGTGGAGTACAGACTGGGAGTGGAGAAGGGAGGGGGAGAGTGGATGAGGGTAAGGTGGAGAGGCAAGGGAGATTAGTGGAGCATTCACACATCATATGAAGTGTTCAGCAGCAGCCCACATCACGCAGTGGTTCTGGGAAGAGGCGGCTAAAGGCTGAAGATAAAGAGTTGATAACTGATGCGTGGAGAGGCGCCACTGATAGCACTGATAGCCGCTGGTGGCACTGCTGTGAAACGTGTCCTGTTTAGCGTCCCTGGCGTCCCTGAGGGTGCCTGGCCGCGCTGTGCCTTGCTGGGGAGTGCGAGGTGACGCAGAGGAAGTGACGTGGTGTGCGTGTGTGCGTGTGCGTGTGGGAGGATTTTCCTAAAGGCCTTGACGTTGAAAATCCAGTGTGGGAAGTGTTCGCCTCAAGTCATTGTGTGTGTGTGTCTGTGTGTGTGGCACCAGCGGGCAGTGCCAGGCAGTGCTAGGGAGTGCCAGGGCGTTTTCAGGCGTCCAAAGGCACTGGTCAATGAGTGCCTGGACGGTGCCGCGCCCCCTGAGCCCCAGGCTGATGTGTGTGTCCCCAGGTGTCTTTGAGGCGAGTGGCGGGAGGGGCATAATGACCCCCGTGATGGACATCGCCCCCGCCCCTGCGGGAGCCCCTGCAGGACTACTTCAGGCCGTCCCGCGCCGCCTCGGCGCATCGCCACGACCCCTCGGCCACGGCGCCTCCAGCCCGCCGCAGGAGTCACCAGGAGGAACAAACCAGTTACCTAATTCGCTCGGGGCGCCTCACTGACCCTCCGCCTCGCCGCACCAAGTCTTCCGTCACCCTCCGTCCACCGGAGTTCCTAAGGGCGCGGGACTTCCGTGAGACGCTCAGTCCGTGTGGGCGTGATGGGCGTGACGCGGACGGGTGGGCGTGGGAGCCCCTCAGCATGCGGGAGGCGTTGCAGGGGCCTCACGTGCCCTTCAGGTTTTGCCCGACTCTCGCCGCCTGCCACATCCCCAGGGCCTCCGTCAGGGTGCCGAGGAAGCAACACAGGTAAGGCTTGACTGCGAGTGGTGGTAGTGGTGGTGGAGGCGGCGGCGGCGGCGGCGGCGGCGGCGGCGGCGACGGCGGCTGCGGCAGCAGGAACCACGTGACGTAATCATCCTGCGTTCAGCCTTCAGGGACGAAGTAAAGGACACGTCCCTCCTGTTCCTCCCTCCCTTCCCCTCCTCCTCCTCCTCCTCCTCCTCCTCCTCCTCCTCCTCCTCCTCCTCAATTACAACCCTCCCACATTCTTCCTAGTCCTCACGCCTCTTTCACCCCCTCTTTCTCCCCGTCCCTGCATCGCTCAGTCTCATTTCCCCTCCCTTTGTCCTTTTTTCCCCCTCCTTCTTTCTTCCCCCCCTCGGCGTCCTTCTTCCCCCGCCGCCTGCCTCTACCGCTGCATTGCTAAGGGGTAACTGTCCTGCAGGGGGAAATATGTGGTGATCTACCTTAACCTTAACTCGCTGGCATGCTGGTGAGGTTGTGATTCTTGCCTTAGTGGTTATGGGTTCGAGTCACGTTCTAGTTAACCTTTTTTTTATTATGTTTTGTTTGAGTGGAATTTCTGTTGGTTGTCTTATCTATACTCTCTCTCTCTCTCTCTCTCTCTCTCTCTCTCTCTCTCTCTCTCTCTCTCTCTCTCTCTCTCTCTCTCTCTCTCTCTCTCTCTCTCTCTCTCTCTCTCTCTCTCTCTCTCATTTTCCTTTCTGCACGTGTTTTTATCGGTCATCCTCCTCCTCCTCCTCCTCCTCCTCCTCCTCCTCCTCCTCCTCCTCCTCCTCCTCCTCCTCCTCCTCCTCCTCCTCCTCTTCTGCTAACGGGATCACTGATTGCTCCTCAAACTCGTGATGAGGTAATTAGTTTTTCGGTTAAACTGAGACAGGTGAGTGGGGAAGGTGACGAGGGCTGGGAGTGACGAAGGTGACGTGAAGGTGAGGAGAGGTGAGGGAAGGTGGTGATGAGATGTTTAACTGTCTCATATATTACGTTTTCTATGTAAACCTTATAGAAAACGAAGATGAGGTTGAGAAAAAGGAATGGAGGATTGGTAAAGGGAATAAATGTAGGGTAAAGAAGGAAATAGGAATGAAGGAATGACGAAGACAAGGGTGATAAAAGAAAATAGAGGAGGAGGAGGAGGAGGAGGAG